>NC_137467.1:161316786-161421325 GCF_964235325.1 Thermobia domestica | reverse complement strand
ATCCTGATCCTCTACCTTGAAATTCTTCCATTTCTCTACATAGTTTTTGTTTTGCATAATGTATATATTCATTTAAGTCAGTTGATTCTAATATTCTCTCGTTCGATGTTTTGAAATTGCGTTCTTGAAGATGCGTACATTTGAAGATGCTGTGATTGAAGAATCAAAACCAACACGTATACCTATAAAAGTAGAATTAGAAGAAACAGCATTAAAGAAGCGTTTACAAACTATTAAAGTTGAAAACACAGGGGATATAAAGATCCAGTAAATTTTTTAGATACAAGTGGGAGAGTTGCTATTAACATAATTAAAGAAGAATTAAAATTTCATCCAGTTAAAGTAAACCTTGTTTTCATTTGTGATTATATAAAAGATAAAGAAATAGAAGAACGCAATTTCAAAACATCGAACGAGAGAATATTAGAATCAACTGACTTAAATGAATATATACATCATGCAAAACAAAAACTATGTAGAGAAATGGAAGAATTTCAAGGTAGAGGATCAGGATGGACATTACATCAAATTAAATATTTACAAATCAGATTAAACAAGTATGTGCCATTAAGAGCTTCTTCCTATATTGAACTTCCTAAACCAATTAAAGATAAGAAAGCAGTGATTAATATTAAAAATAAAGACAATAAATGGTTCTTGTATTCTATTGAAAGCTATTTAAAACCTATAGACAGATGTTCTCAGTATCAAAGACCTTCACATTATAAACAGCTTGTTAATGAGTTGCAAAAGAATTATTGTGATAACATCGAATTTCCTGTACAATTAAAAGATATTCCAAAATTTGAAAGAAGAAGTAATATTTCCATCAATGTTTACAGCTATGACAAAAACTATAATGTATATCCACTTCAAATCACAAAAAATAAGCAGGAAACTCATATCAATTATTATATGTAAAAGATGAAAAAAAGTCATTTTTGTTGGATAAAAAACCTATCACGAATAATAAGAAGTCAAGTAACAAAAATGAGGAAAAACTGAACTTCTGAGATAGATGTTTAACAAGACACTTTCGAAATGAGAAACAGTTGCAAAACTACGAGCTATATTGTAAAGAGCATGAGGCTGTTAGAATAGAACTTCCAAAACCATACGACAATCAAATAGAGTTTCAAAACTATAATCGATCATTAAGAGTTCCATTTGTCATATTTGCTGACTTTGAATGTATCTTATGTAAGTTAAAAATAGAGCATAATTGTAGTAAAACAGTAAAATATCAAAAGCAGGAACCAATGAGTTGTTGTTACTATGTCAAATATTCAAATAGGAACTATAAAGCCCCTGTTAGCTCTATAGATCCAGATGCTGCGAAAGTATTTATTGAAATGTTACAAAAAGAAGCAACAGAAATTATGGAAATATATAACAGTGTAGTTGATATGACCCCGCTTAGTGAGGAGGAAATAGAAGCTTATAACAGTTTGGATACTTGTCATATATGTGAGAAAAACTTGAATGACTTACCACCAGCTGTTGAGAAAAAAATAAATATATTAAAGGGGAAAATACAGTTCTATAAGGATAGAGATGATATGAGTGAAAAGATAAAAGGATGGAAGCACGACTTAAAAAGTGTTTGTATAAGATAAATAAAAATAAAGCAAAAGTAAGAGATCATGATCATTTAACTGGAAAGTTTAGAGGTGCAGCTCACAGTTATTGCAATTTAAACTATAAAAATCCCAACTTTGTCCCAGCATTTCTTCACAACTTAACTGGTTATGATACGCATTTGTTTATTAAGGAGTTAGCTTATGATACACAGAAAATTAAACTGATCGCAAATAATGAAGAAAGGTACATAACATATGAAAAATATGTAACAGCAGGACCAAAAAAGATGGAATAAATTTAAGATTTGTTGATTCATTTAGATTTATGCCAAAGAGTTTAGCAGAGTTAACTAGTAATTTAAAACCATCACAATTTCGAGAAACACTAAAGTTTTTCCCGATTGATAAGCTTGATCTAGTGAATACTAAAGGTGATTATCCATTTGATTATGTTGATTCATTTGAAGAATTAGAAGAACCTGTTCCATTATCTATAGACAAATTTACAAACAGATTAACAGGAGAAAAAATGAGTCCTGAACGTCATAAGCTTCATGTACGAGTTTGTAAAGAATTCGATCTGAAGTTAGTGAGGGACTTAACTGAACATTATAACAAAACAGATGTTCTTCAATTAACATATATATTTGAATACTTTAGAGATGTGTGTTTAAAGGCATATGGATTAGATCCTGCTTGATATTATACAGCATCGGGCCTATCGTGGGATGCAATGTTAAAGATGACTAAAATTAACTTAGAAATGTTAACTGACTATGATAAAATACTAATGCTAGAAAAAGGTATACGAGGAGGAATCTCACAATGTAGTAAAAGATATGTAAAAGCTAACAACAAATACATGTCAAATTATAATAAAGATGAGTGTTCAACATACCTAGCATATCTAGATGCAAATAACTTACATGGATGGGCAATGAGCCAATACATGCCTTATAAAGATTTCAAGTGGGTTAAACCTTGCATAGATATAATGAACATTCCAGATGACTCTGAAACCGGCTACATATTAGAAGTAGATTTAGAATATCCGAGGTATTTACGCAACAAACATTCTTATTTACCATTAGCTCCAGAAAACATGTGCCCACCAGAATCTAAACAATCAAAACTACTAACGACACTTTATAATAAGGAAAGATATGTAATTCACTATAGGAACTTAAAACTATATATGTCACTTGGAATGAGATTAAAGAAAGTGCATAGAATATTAGAATTCAAACAATCAGACTGGCTAAAGAAATACATTGATTTAAATACAAATATGAGAACGCAAGCTAGAAACAAGTTTGAAGAAGATTTTTATAAGCTCATGAATAACTCCGTATTTGGAAATACTATGGAAAATATTAGAAAGAGGCAGCCCATACAATTAGAATGTGATCCTGAAAGAGTAGAAAAATTAATTGCAAAACCTAATTTTGATTATAGAACAATATTTACAGAGAATTTTTGTGTGCTATACATATGAAAAAAGAGCGATTGACATTTAATAAACCAATATATGTTGGTATGAGTGTATTAGAACTATCGAAGCTATTAATGTATGATTTTCACTATAACACGATGAAGTCGAAATATGAAAACAATATAGATTTGTGTTATATGGATACTGATAGCTTTATATATGAGATTGAAACTGATGACTTTTATAAAGATATAGCAGATATAATTGATCAATTTGACACGAGTGAATACAAGGAAAATAATATATATGGACTACCACTAATAAACAAAAAGTAATAGGTAAGATGAAAGATGAGAATAAAGGTAAGATAATGACAGAGTTTATTGGATTGAGATCAAAGATGTATGCTTATAGAGTAGAAAATAAAGGAGAGAAAAAAGCTAAAGGACTAACTAAAGCTGTAATATCAAAGGAGTTGCAGTTTAATGATTATAAAGAAAGCTTATTTAAAAATGTTAAAACGTATAAAGACATAAACCTCATTAGAAGTTATAAACATGATCTATATACTATAACAGTTAATAAGTTAGCATTAGATTCTTCGTACGATAAAAGATATATAGCGCGAGATGGTATAAATACATTAGCTTGGGGTCATTATGCGATAGAGTAAAAGTGTAATTATAAGTAGTGTAGTGTAGTGTAGTGTAGTTTTAGATGTAAATTTTTAGGTTGTAAATTTTTAGATGTAAATTTTAGATGTAAGTTTTTAGGATTCTTATGTAAATCTTTTTGTAATTTTGTAACTAGATTTAGTGATTTTTGTAATTTTGTAACTAGATTTAATGATTTTTTGTAATTTTTATAAGTAGATTTAGTGATTTTTTGTAATTCGTATAACTAGATTTAGTGATTTTTGTAATTTTTATAACTAGATTTAGTGATTTTTTGTAATTTTTGTAACGATTTAGTAATTTTTTGTAATTTTGTAACTAGATTTAGTGATTTTTGTAACTATTTTTAGTGATTTTTTATATTTTTATATCTAGATTTAGTGATTTTTGTAATTTTTATAACTAGATTTAGTGATTTTTGTAATTTTTATAACTAGATTAATGATTTTTTGTAATTTTTATAACTAGATTTAGTGATTATTGTAATTTTTATAACTAGATTTAGTGATTTTTGTAATTTTTGTAACTAGATTTATTGATTTTTGTAATTTTGTAACTAGGTTTAGTGATTTTTTGTAATTTTTGTAACTAGATTTAATGATTTTGCGTAATTTTTATAACTAGATTTAGTGAATTTTTTTAATTTTTATAACTAGATTTAGTGATTTTTTGTAATTTTTGTAACTAGATTTAGTAATTTTTGTAATTTTTTAAACTAAATTTAGTGATTTTTATAATTTTTATCACTAGATTTAGTGATTTTTTTATAATTTTTATAACTAGATTTAGTGATTTTTTGTAATTTTGTAATTAGATTTAGTGATTGTTTGTAATTTTTGTAACTAGATTTAGTGATTTTTTGTAATTTTGTAACTAGATTTAGTGATTTTTTGTAATTTTTATAACTAGATTTAGTGATTTTTTGTAATTTTGTTTCTAGATTTAGTGATTTTTTGTAATTTTGTAACTAGATTTAGTGATTTTTTGTAATTTTGTAACTAGATTTAGTGATTTTTGTAATTTTTATAACTAGATTGTGATTTTTTTGTAATTTTTATAACTAGATTTAGTGATTTTTGTAATTTTGTAACTAGATTTAGTGATTTCTTTGTCAGGTGTAATTCCTTCTGTGCTAATAACACTAGTTAACAAATTTAAACTTTTTGTTTGTTACATGAGAAAAATCACCTGATCTTAAAGGAACTTTTTGCGCTGAATTCGAATATGCACTCGGTTTCTCTCCATCACGTACAGTTTTCCCGTAACAGAGGGATTTTCGGGAAATTCCCTCAAAAATTTCCCTTTTCAGATATTTTATTCCCCTAGCTCCTGTCCCCTTACATATAGTAACATAGAAATTATACCTAAGTATACCTTCATTTATATTTAATAAACCCTAAAAGTTTCGTAAAAATCGCTTTGTTCTTTCTAGAGAAATAAATATATTTGTATGTATACTGTGTGCACTGTTTATTGCACCTGATAGTAATGCTTTCAGATCTCCTGAGTTGGGGTAAAAACGATTTGCTTTATTACTACAAACACAGACATAAAAATGAATATTTACAATAGTCAACAACACACTTGTATTGCTCTCTGTAAATTAGAAACGTGTATAAAAATAGAATGTACTTCCAACGTATATTTTTTTTAAACGTACAGTATAGGTATATCTTAATACATATATATACAATTCTCCAAGTTTTTTCGTTTTGTTCATGAAATGGTTATCAATATTTGTTATCAAATGTAACAGAATGCAAAAGAAAGAAAGAATGGAATACAGACTCATTGTTGACAACAATGAACTAATGCAGTCTGAATTTTCCACTACGGTATCGTTTACCCCCTCCCCCCGCGCATTTCTTTCTTTCTTGTGTTCTTGACACCTGGTGAGGGAGTTTTGTACATTTTTATATTGACGTGTGGTTTAACACTACTTCACTTTCAAAGTTGTCTTTGCTGCTAAGAGTGCTTTCATGTTTGATCTTAACGGCATTATACCCAACTAAGACCAGAAGTTTAGTTTGTGATCAGTACAATGGCGTCAAGAGGACGGCGTTCGTGTGTTAACTCACCAAATAGTTTTTGTTATGTGTGTGGCCAGTTTGTAGTTAAAGGACAGTGTAGATCCATTACGCCATCGGTGAAACTAGCATATTATATATATTTCGGATGTCGTGTGGGAGATCAGGACAAAACTTGGGCACCCAACATAATTTGTGCGTCGTGCTACGTCACTTTACTTGCATGGGCCAAAGGGAAACGGACGTTCATGAAATTTGCTGTACCAATGGTGTGGAGAGAACCCACCAACCATCTGGATGATTGTTATTTTTGTCTCACAGTAGTTAAGGGACATTCTAAAAAAAGCAAATACACAATAAGTTATCCCAACGTTAAATCCGCAATTAGACCTATTCCGCACGGGGATGAACTTCCACTTCTCGAGCCCCCTACCAACTGGGAAGAGATATGGCCAAAAGACTCTGATGATGTTCATGACCTTGATGAACCATCGCCATCAACATGTACATCCAAGGATCCAACGTTCATCCCTGACTGTGTTCGCGAGCCACATTTCATCCGGCAATGTGAACTTAATGACCTAGTCTGTGATTTGCACCTGACAAAACAAGAGGCGGAACTTCTGGGATCAAGGCTCCAGCAGTGGAACTTATTGGATGCAGAAACGAACATATCAGTGTACAGGAAAAGGCATGTTCAATTTTCAAGCTATTTCTCAATGCAAGATAATGTGTGCGTATGTACGGATATAAATGGGTTGATGGCGGAGCTAGGAATTCCTTACGTTCCAGAAGAATGGAGGTTATTTATCGACGCGTCAAAGGTCAGCCTTAAAGCTGTCCTTTTACATAATGGAAATAAAAAACCTTCTATACCACTTGCGCACTCAGTGAAGATTAAGGTGGGGGCCGCGGTGGCTCAGTGGTAGAGCGTTCACCTCTGGTGCTAGGGGTCACGGGTTCGATCCCAGCCCCCGCCAAGTGAACTTTGTGGTGGACAAACACCGTGTGCGTGGGTTTTCTCGGGGTTCTCCCGTTTCCTCCCACTTTCTTCATTCCACCATTTCATTCATTACTCATCATCATCGTCTCCTTTAGCCTAACCGGCATAAGCGTAGGACGTAAAACTCAAAGATTTCATTTCATTTTTTTTGAAGATTAAGGAATCCTATGACACCATGTCAACTTTGCTAAATCTTATAAATTACAAGGACCATTGTTGGCAAATATGTTGTGATCTCAAGGTAGTTGGTATTTTATTAGGACTGCAGTGCGGTTACACGAAGTACCAATGTTTTTTTTTATGTTTATGGGATAGCCGAGCTGATGACAAACATTATGAAGTGAAGGAATGGGAACCTAGAGTGAATTACGTACCTG
This sequence comes from Thermobia domestica, assembly GCF_964235325.1. Lineage (NCBI taxonomy): Eukaryota > Metazoa > Arthropoda > Insecta > Zygentoma > Lepismatidae > Thermobia > Thermobia domestica. The sequence continues at coordinate 161,414,232 of NC_137467.1, read as the reverse complement.
GAGAATGCAACGTCAAATACGCTCCTTTGGTAGATCCTAATAAGATATTACTACCGCCACTTCTTATCAAGTTAGGACTTATGAAAAACTTTGTCAAAGCCATGGACACATCTGGTGAAGGTTTCAAGTATTTGCGAGATAAGTTTCCTAACCTGAGTGATGCTAAGATTTCAGCGGGAGTGTTTATTGGTCCCAAAATTAGGAAATTAATGCTTGATGATAGCTTTGACAGCAAGTTAAACAGTGCTGAGCTAGCTGCCTGGACAGCATTTAAGTGTGTTGTGCGCAACTTTCTGGGCAATAACAAAGCTGAGAGTTACACAGAAATCGTACAGGACATGATACAGAAATACAAAGAGTTGGGTTGTAGGATGTCTTTAAAAATTCACTTTTTGCACTCCCACCTCAGCTTCTTTCCTGCTAACCTAGGTGCTCTCAGCGACGAACAGGGGGAAAGATTCCACCAAGATATAATGGCAATGGAGAAAAGGTACCAGGGACGATGGGATCCTTCAATGATGGGGGACTATTGTTGGGGTCTTGTTAGAGAATGCAACATTTCTTACAAAAGAAGGAAGTAGTGTACGTTTTTGTAACCCAATGGAAGTTTCATATATTGTGATAGTTTTGATTGTCTTTTCATGACCTTTTGGTACATTTGTATTATTGTTTATTGTAAATTGTCACACTTGTAAATTATATTGTATTATATTTTATATATGTGTTTGTGGTAATAAAGCAAAACGTTTTACCTCAACTTAAGAGATCTGAAAGCATTACTATAAGGTGCAATAAACAGTACACACATTATACATACAAACATATTTATTTCTCTAGAAAGAATAAAGCGATTATTACGAAACTTGGAGGGTTTGTTAAATATGAATCAAAGTATATTTAGGTATAATTTCTATGTTAGTATATGCAAGGGGACAAGATCTTGGGGTGTAAAATAAACGAAAAGGGAAATTTCTGAGGGATTTTCCAGAAAATCCATCTGTTACGGGAAAATCGTACGTGATGGAGAAAAACCGAGTGCATATTCGAATTCAGCGCAAAAAGTTCCTTTAAGAACAGGTATTTCCTTTTATGTAACAAAACCTTTGTTAACTAGTGTAATCAAAGTACTGGGGGAAAATAGTAAATGTCCTAGATTGTTTATTTCTTTTTCAACGTCATGTGTATTGGCTTAAAGTGTTCTATCTTATTCGTGCTTCTCATCTATATACTTTGCGCTATGTGTAGTTCGTTCGACCTTATGTAAAATGCTTTGTGCTTTCCTGTGTGTTGGTCGAAGAATATTGGGAGGAGGAAAGTTGCCTGCAGAATTGACGTCATTACACAAATCATTAAAAAAAACATTTAGCGCTGTCTGTCGGAAATTGATTGCAAAAATGCGTTGCGATCACGCAAATCAATTTTGAATCGGCCTCTTAGTTTCCGATAATCAGCATAGCAATTGTAATTGCTTTTTCGCTTTCTTGGCGTTGCGTTCTGATACGCAAGTTTTGTGGAGATTGAAAGAGAATGTGGGCCAACGTGTTTTAGGAACACCTCAGCTAATATGGTGAACAAGAGCCTTTGAGAATTCCTGCAATATTTCACACAGTTTGCAGATATAAGCCTAATTCCGGTTTGGGTGTGAAATTTGGTATAAGTATGTATTGTTAATACTGGGTTAATTCATTATGTCAGGGTATTCATTTAACTATTACCATATTAACAACATACTCCAAAGTGTGATGGAGTTGAAATAACGCCATGAATGTGACAAAATTTAACATCACTAGAGCAAAATTGAGTCATTGTGTTGAATTAACACCACCATTTTTACTGTGTAGAGAGAGAAGTTTGGATATGATAGAAACCATTCTCATTTTCCACTTAGGATCGGAATTTTCCTAAAAATTGAATTACTTGAATTATTTTTATTTGGAGCCACGATATTAGAGAAGAAAGTACTTTAATCGTAAAAAAATGCAAATTGAAATTTCTACGGATTTACACTTTTTATGCTCTTTCACGTAAAAACAGCCCTTGAATGTCCGTCTCTCCGTTCGAATGCAAATATGTTCAGTTTCCTAGAGGCCGTACGTCTAACGAATCAAGACCAAGTTTTACACTTAAAATTTTCAAGGTAGAGGGTTCGAATTTTCTTACTACCCTCAAAATTAAGGTGACTTACGGGAGGTTGAAAATAATACATGTCGATTTTCTCGAAAAATGATATAACGATTTTGTTTATGAAATATTGGGGTAATTTTTCTGCCACAGTTCAGAGCTAGGTGGTCATTTTATCCAGTGACGGATATTGTTTTCCTACATTCCAATTTGGTTTAGGACTGGGAAACTTGCTACACCATGCTTACTCATATAGGAAAGAGTCTGTGATAATTATGCTAATTCTCCCAGTTCGTAGTTCTTTCTTACGCTTTGCTCGAGTCCAATGTCCCCCTATATTCTGGGTATATGTTGACTTGTTATTATTAATTATGAAAAATAGAATATGGTTAACAGTATCGTGTTGGTATCCTAAACAAGCCACTCAGCTATACCTTCTCCAGCAATCAAATTTCTTTTATTTTAGTACATAGGAAGACATTGTCGGAAATTGCCTTCTCCAAAGTTGCAACATAACTATTTTCAGCTAATACCATAAAAATTTTCTTTGTGTCCCTGTCAATACCTCCAACTATCCATTTTGTAAGTCTTATTCGAACTCTGCTGTATTTCCGTCTTTTAAAAAAATACTCCTCTTAATTTTAACAGTGAGCTCTATACCTCCAATTTTTTGGACATTTTCCACCAACCACATAGAAAGTAGCTGTTTGAACTCATTCAGCAGTTTAGGACAGTACTTTCGTCCAGTACTATCTTACTTGTAATTGCAGTGGCGGGCAACATAAAATTCACGCAAGAAGTACTTCTAAAAATGTGTGAATTCTTATCTGTGTTACTGCGAAGAACAACATGCAGGGTTTCGTTCCGCATCAATATTGACTCTTTACCTACAAGGTTAAAAAGAAAGTTTCATTGTCATCGTAATCAAATGCGGATCTCTTTCTTCAAATCAATCCATTTTAAATATTGATGTAGTGATAATGTTTCAAAGCTTGGGATCCCAGACGTTCCTGTTCATCCGGGATAATAAAGGATTCTATAATCTGTCTCTTCCAAAATTGTTACAAATTCCAATTTTCCCGATTTTCTTTCAAAGTTAACTTAAATTTTAAAAATCCGGCATTTATTAATCTTCAGTTTTTAACTAATAAGAGTAATCTACTTTCTATCACTTTGGTGAGTGTTGATCTTTATTCAATTATGTTTGAATAACAGAAAGTGCATGACTATGTCTAAGCTGTAAATATTTTAAAAAAAGTGTCCCTCATTTTTAGTCTTGTAATTTGAGGGGCCTATTCAAAACAATAAAGAGAGAAATTTATACTGAGCAATTTAAGCGTCTCAAAAAAATTGAACTGTGAGAGTAAGGATTCTCTGTATTTAGAAAAAGCCTACGTAGACAATATTTGTCACCTATCTTAAGGACAAGAAAATAAAAAGATTAAAGGCCTCATTCCATATTGGCATTTTCAAGATTTGCTAATTGCAATGCAGCGCAGATAATGCAACAAACATTTATAATTGCTGTGTCGGTTATCACTATCTAAAACGGAAATTTTACGTTGCGTTGCTGCAAACCACTACAGAATTAGGTCCTAGACTCTGGTAAGAGTTTACAAAGGCTAGGTGTTTCCATTATACTATAAGCATTTGTAGAATAATAATTAACAATTATACTATTACGATTACGAATGCTGACTCCTCCTTTTTGTTATTTAATTTACAGGTATACTTTACATGTATCAACAAAACTAAGAACTTTGTCTCCTTGAGATCATATTAACCCTAATTTGGATAAATTTAGGGAAAGGTTTGTCTCCTAAAGCCCATCCTTATCTCCACCAATAAATATTGAGAGTGAACCTGGAAGTTTATTATTATGTGTTCAATAACCAGTAAGGGCGTTTCCACACAAAAATTCTGAAGTTACTTCCTCTTTCCTTGAAAGCTGTTTGCAAATAAGCTTATTACCGCTAAACTGTGATAATTGCTACACCCCTTAAGATATAAAATACTTAGGGCCTAGGGAAGTTAAAGATAGGTTACTATTCTGAAATCTAAGAATGAAAAAGATGTTTTATGGAGTAGACTTGGCGAACCATTCAAAAAAGAATGAAGAATCATATCACAGACTATAAATAGGGTTATATACAGAAGTCTGCTGTGATGGGACATTACATAAAAAAAGAACATAGAATTCTGTTTGATGAATTGGAAGCAGTAAAGAAGGAAAGAAGATATAATAATACAGGAAACATTGAAGGTTAAAATAAACACCATTAATAATAATAATAATAACTATGTGTTCTAAATAGCTGCCGCACCCTGTATATAATATCTCTTAATTTATACCTACAATGTAAGAAACCTTAAGAATCAGAATGTGGGAAAAAATGATGAAGTGCAAAATTCTAATTTCCTCTTAAACCAGTATTATTTAATCCCACGTACCAGATAATGAAATGGATAGCACCAACAGGGTAATTATTCGAACCGAAATTTAAAGTTTACAATTTTTAATTTATTATCCTTTACATTCTTCTTTTACTTTTGCGTTCATCACAGGAAACCAGACGCATTATCTTAATGCACTTAAGCCCTTGTCAATACCGAGGTCATGGAAGTATAAAGTTCTTTTTCCTGAACCAAACGGAGAGCGTAGCTATACCTTCTATTTTCGTGTATCTGTTCCGAACTACAACAACTATTGAATTAAAGAGGATATTAAGGATATTACAAGATAAACATAGATGTTAGAAAGTCTATTTAACAATTAAGTAATAATATTTTATGTTAGTTCTTATATAACTCCTTTTTAATTGGTTGAAGTGAAGTTCCTCTAAAATTCTACAACCAAGAAAATAATTTTGAAATATTGGTTAAAACAATGATTACCAAGGTTTTTTTTGTCCGACAAAGCACTTTACTGAACCCGATGACAGAGTGACACACCCAATTGTTTTATAATAATAATAAAATTCTAATAATGGAATCTATAAGTTTTTATAAGGTAGTGACCCTCTGTAGTACTGAGCATTTCTGCTACACAGAATCTATAATTCACAATAATTGTATCTTCAACTACAGTCCGCGTAGAGTTAAATGGGAGAAACAAGGAGAATGTTCACTATTCATGACTTAGTATAAACGTGCTTCAGAAATACTGTATTAATATACTGTACACTTTAGTTACACATTTTAAATGAAAAATGTTGGTTAATAGCTCTACCAAATTCTCTGGTTTAATTTGATTGTTTCGTCACTCAAGATGTTGCAATTTCATATTCGAAAATTTCTCCTACTCTTCCGAATCTGAAGAATTTATTCTGAGTTTTATCCGATTCGTGTGCATTTTTCTTTTTTTTACATAAAAGTGATATAACGATAACACTTAGATGTTACGCAACACATGCTCAAATGTAAAAATAAACAAATAAAAAAATCGAGTTCAATTCCTATTCTTTCAATAATAAAGCCTTAAAATGGAATGAAATAGTTGAAAGTAAGTAAGTGAACGTTTAATCTTCTTTGGCGGGTACTATACTTCCAATATCCCAGGAAAGGGTTGTGAATCTGGTATCTTTACTTACACCTACGGTTCTACTAAACAACAATAACTTTTAAGGATTTTTTTCTGGGTAAGTCCTGCACTGCGTGGGAAAAATATTGTTGAAAAGTTAAAAATATAAACCTTGTGATGTTGCTCTTTACAAAGTTTCGCAATGTGTTGGCAACATGCTTTTTGCGTAATTAAAATTACAGGAAAGACAATAAAATAAATTGAATACCAACTCAAAACCATGTTTTTAAACACTTTTGACATACCGCGTAAAAGAAGGTGATATTTGCTTTCTTTTTCTAGTGCGTATATACTTAGGGCTATGGATAATAAAAATTAATTGTTCCCCACCTGATATGTAACATAACACTGAACAAATTTTGACTAAACGTTATTTCTGTATTTTTTGGCCAATGTTCGAGACGAGACCGACAGTTTCCAGACTAGGCTAAGTTTATTTTGCTGTCCTCACGAATTTTAAGTGTATGTCACAATCTCGGTCTTTTTCCCGACTACAAATGTGTGTCTCGATCTCCGTCTTGGCTTGAGTTTCGGTCTCGTCTTCATTTACAAACATCCATCTAGATCTCGGTCTGAATTTCGAAATTTTGAGATGATACAAGACTAGAAAGGGTCTCGGTAACTGTTATGAATGAAAAATTCAGGCGTAAAATATGCATTATAGAGTGATTCACATAGATAACATCGTACAGCATTAACATCGTACACTTCACATAGAGAATATCGTACACTTTGCTCTCAGGATGAAAATAATCTAGTAGTACTAATGTTTAGCTTTCGGTAATGGCTAGTTGATTTATTGATTTATTATAATTTAAAATCACTTTAAGCCACCGACTTTACACGACAGATGATTTACTGCTTAAAGTGTGATCCTAGATTTGGACCTTCATCCAAGGTATCGTATAATCACGGATAATGATGATTTAAATGTGTTTCCAGGTTTTAATCTTTCCTTTTGCCATCTTATACAAAAATATACATTTACTCGTTAGGATATGTACAAACACCTCGAATTATGTAAAAAAAACGGAACTTGAATCCCCCTAAAATTTTCTTTGTACTACAATGTTCGTGCTGTCGAACTTGCAAACACATACACAGCTAGGATAAAAGAAGCCACTTGGTCATGAAGGATATACAAAGTCCGAAAGTTCTACTGTTAAAAATAAAGTGAAAGAAGTAAGAAAAATGACAGATTATAAAGAATATAATTCTTATTTCATGGCTTTTTTTTATTTTACATAATTTAATTTGAGTTTATGGAGATGGGACCAAGATTTAAACCCGACACTATGATATGGCAATCACATTCAGTTTGTGGCGAAAAGGAGATAGAAACAACGATTTTCCGACTCGAAATATGACCGAGATCGGTGCAAGAATTTGACAATTAGGACAAGAACTTGAACAAATATAAAAAAGTGGAGAGTGAACAAGTTCATATTGGATCGAGGCAGCGATTACTTGATCAATTATAAGCCTTCACTACTGCCCACTCTTAGTGGGATCGTCTCAAAAATGGAACGTAATGATCTCTCGAAATCAAACCAGTGATTTGAATGAAGTCATGATAGCAGGTACATAATAAATTGAAATAACAGGAATAACATTCTAGAAGGATAAACAATGTCCAAACAACACGTTCGTTGCTAGGCGAGACAATGTTTACTCTTTCTCTGTAAGTTCCTTCAAGAACAATAAAGTTGCTCATCAGAAAAAAAATCGGAAACGAGAACGAGACGAGATGCGAGATAAGAAGTATACTTCCAAATTCGAGTATACACGAGAAGTTTGAAAATTCTCATATTCGAGACGAGGCTAGAAATTTTTATAGCTACGTAGGGAACACTACTTCATCCACGATTTACGTTTCATACACTTTTTTCATTTCACACGATTTATAATTGAAAGAATTATAATTTAATAAGGTGATTGTACATGGACATGAGAAATATTTATCAATGTGTAATGATACGTTAGACATTACACAATATTTAACTCAGGGATGCTAATAGACAATAACATTTTACTAGCCTAAGAGAAAAGTTACTTGCCAACATCCCACAATGGGAAACATTTACTTACCGTAGAAATAAATAATAGTGATATTAAATACTCGGCAGTACCAATCAACTACCTGGGCCAGTGGGTGAGTGGTTATTTGCATCCCTGGCAGTAATAAATACGATTTATGCGTTTTTATCAAACCCTTTGTGGACTCCTCGTAACGTGGAAGGATAATGGTAACTCCTAGATTTACTTAAGAAGAAAACCAGGACACAAAGTTTGTACACTAAAGAACACAACGACAGGAGACGAGAGAAATATTTCTGATAATCGAGACGAGACTTCTGGAACATTCTTCGAGAATCGAGATCAGCTGAGAAAACCTTATTTCTTGTCTCGTTTCGTCTGTAATATTAATGAACACTTTTGGAAATTTAAGACTCAAAAATTAAAACTGGGAATGAAACAGATATAAGTTGGTAAGGAAGTAGATAAGATCTTGATATTATTTCAGTTTATAACAGCGACAGCAACTTTGAAATTTTACGTAGTGTTGTTTACATTTCAAATGTTACCACCCGATAAAGTACATTTATTTACAAGTATTCAGCTGCTAAAAGACGTAAAGGATATGGAATTTCGAGCATCAGGAGCGATAAGCGAGCAACGTTTGCGTCAATGTCCAGTGCTGAGTGCGAAAGAGATCAAGATGAACAGAAACTTCTTCAATGGTCGTTTCAACAAAACATACCAAATCTTGGTTAAAAGGTGGAATGGTAACAGTTCTTTAACTTTTGCCACAGTTCTTCTTCTAGGAAGCTTTTTGGGGAAGGAAAACAGAAAATTCCGATTAGCAACAAATGTTATAAATAATTATAAGAAAAAAATGGGAGGTGCTGATCTTCAATGTTGGTTCTGCGCCAAATATTCAGTACATGTTCGCGGCAAGAAATGGTTCTGACCACTGGTTATTACAGCACAAGATATGGCGGTTGTCAGTAGTTGGCTAGTGGAAACAAGAACAGGACGATATTTCATGACACTTCTTGACTTCCGAAGGTAAATAACACTTATCTTCTAACACAAAATCGCTCAATTTTGAATTCCACTACTCACGATCTACTGTGATAGGTGACATTCAATTTGATGGGAAGGATCACTTACCAAAAGAATAGAACAACGACGTTGTCAGAGAGTAGGATGTGCAGGTCAACTAAGAAGCCACTCTGTCAAATGCAATGTAACTTTGTGTGTTGAGTGAAATATACCTTCCATACACAAGTATAAACGTGTTGTTATGTGTAATTGAAAGGAATCGGCATGGTGAAAAAAATACTATTTTAGTTACAACCTTTTCGATTATAATCCTTCGTAATGTTAACAAAATAACACACAGTATCGGAGCTAATGTGTTTAAGTTCTTATGTTCTTCAAAATAAAACCATATATAACCATCCTTTTTCTATTTTTGCCTTACACTATAAGTTAGATTATATTTTCTAGTCTTCAAAATACATGTACAGTAGAGCGTCGATTATCCGAACGTAGGTTAACCGAACGACCGCTTAACCGAACTGTGTACTCACTCGCACCTGTTTAGATACTGCTTTGCGATGGTTTGAAGCCCAAGATGAAAGTGACCACTTTCAGATATCTGTAATGAAAAAAGTACGTGACTTATCTTCTCGTAAGCGTGTAGGCTTGCTTAGACAGACCAAAATAAAGGATTTTTTAAACGTTAATTTTGTGTAGTGTGTGTATTGTTCATGGAAAATGCGTATGTAATATGTACATATTTTTGTTGTACCACATACTATATATTCCTACTAAAGTTGCTTTTGTACGTTACTTTGTAATACTTAAGGAGATGCCTGTTTTTATGAATAAATTAACTGTACAGTACTTCTTTTTGGCAAATAAACATGTACAGTTCGATTATCCGAACAAACCAGTTTTCCGAACACCCGTGTCCCCCATTACTTCGGATAATCGATGCTGTACTGTATATTTTAAACCACAAAGTCCCAGAGATCTCATATGAGATCAGTCACGTGACGCAGAATCGTAAATGACAAGAACTAAATTTCTCTTTCCAGAGTAACAAGAGGTCCCAATGACGAAGGCTAGGAAATTTCGACCCTATTCACAAACGTTTTTCTTTCTGGGAGCAAATGGGTTAAGGAATGACAAAACTAGACCTTCAATCAATCTGCAGTTCCCTTTTCTTATCTTCTTTTAGAAAGATCTGAATAATGAAATAGAAATAGTCTATTTATTTAATAAGATGTAAAGGTGCATTTGGTGAGTTAAAGATTTCTTTATTCGCGCACTTTTTTCTTTTTCTAAACAAACTGCATGAGGATCGTAAAACAAGTTAAAGTAATTAAAATTACATCACATAACGCAACCTATAATTGTTACCTATTCGTTATAGGGACCGCAAATCATGTCCTAGCCTTAATGAAATAGTGGCTACAGACTTGCTAACTCCTCTCTCCCTTATACAAGGAAGTTTGTCACTTTCGGTGGTAGAAGAAAATGATCCTATTGGTAGCCATTCTCCTGGGGTGTTTGTTCATTACAGCACACAAGCGTACGTTTTGAGACTCTCATGAAAAGCCGAACAGGTTAGTGTTCTTGTATTGAGTGAAGTATGGTGTTCTTTGTGTATTAGTTCTGTGCTGCGTTAAATTGTTTTGTGTGCTTTTTTTTTTTAATCATAATACAGCTTAAAAGGGACAGAAAACTTAGAAAAACGAAAACGATTCCCAGGAAAAGCTGATTGATTTTTGTTAATATTTATGATTTTATGAAGATAGAGGCTGACAATTGAAATCCAATTAAGGTAAAAGAAGTGTAAAGGGGAGTATCTGAAGCTACCGTTGTTTCAGTAAGTAGCTACTCTAGAACGTGTTACGAGTGCGCGAGAAATAAACACAATTATGAGAAAGAGCTTGTTACTCCAAATAAGAAGCAAGCACAACGAAAAAGAAAAATTTCATTGAATTATTTTGAGAAATGCGTTATTCGTCGAGCAATTAATGAAATCCCTATTATTCACTATCAACGACCTTCTTTCAAACCACTGTTGCGAGTTCTTCGAGAAAAAAAAATAAGGAAGGTCTTGGTGTTTGCAAAAAATAATCCGTTCCTTAGCATTCATATGGATTAATGATGAAAACAATAGACTACAACTTGATGAAAAAAAATGAAGTGTGGTGAGAGAGATTAGTTTATTTACAAGCTCTGGATAATTACAGAAGGCAGAACCAATATATAATTAACATGAATGAGACATGATAATCTAAAAGCAACTTACCTATGTTATTAGCGAAGGTGGAAGTATTATAGTTTCAGTTTTCCATCAGTGTTCACTGTGCTCGACAGATGGCAGCATGTTTGACATACTAAATGGTGGCAAAATGTGTTAACAATCTTAAAGAGTAGTGATTTTTTTTTTAAATTTGTTATTTCGTGTAATAGTGTTCGTTAGAATGTATACTTAATATGGATATTCCTGTTAGCATTGTAGTGTATTATGAAGGATCATCAAAACAAACGCAATTTTATTAGGTGTTCTTGGGGACTAGTACTATTTCTCCAACCTGACTGTACACATACTCTCGATCGATATTTAATTCGATCCAAACAGCTGTGACGTACCAGACGTCAGAACAGCTGCATTTTGTTTCCTTCCTCTTCCTCATCCCGGATTCTTTCTCTTGCATTACTTTTGAGCTCTGTCCGTCAGACTTATCTAGTCAAGGGCGTCCAGTGCTACGAGTTTGGCAAGTGAATTTATCCAACCTTGACGGCTATCCAAACGGGTCGTCTTACCTTTGCTTCATTTCATCTCATTTGATCAGGGATTTCTTACACAAACACACGTCATTACGGCTTCGTGCCGCAGGTCTCGTGTTGCTCATGACGGACTCTGGCAAAGCTACTGGACCACCTCTAGAATGCAGACACGGAGGTTTACCACCTGTTTTCACAACTCCCTCTGCTAGCTCCACGAAGGTGGAGAAGCGGAGAGAGCACAGCGAAAGACGCCGCCGAGCCTCAGAGCGCTCAACTGCCTCAACAGTGTCAAATGCATCCAGTAGGCCACGATCTAGATCGCCACTGAGTCAGCCCAGCTATGTCAGCAAAGCAAAATCTCCTCCTGCTAAGAAGCAACATACCGCTAACGATTCAGAGTTATCTGACATGGACGCCGAAAATTCCACCTCCTCGCGCCGAGCATCAGCAACCAATATCTTGCCAAATCAACAATCTGCATCTGTTTATTGTTTTCTACTTCAGAAATACGATCCTAAGTATTCAAACGAAAAGTTCATCATCCTCCAACTTAGGAAATATTTGCCCAGCCTTCCACTCCAGGAAGTTGTGAAAACGCGAAACGGCTACATATTGAAGTCCACAGAGCCCGATTTCCTCACGACAGTACGCAATAAAGCCTCTTTTGAAATCTTTGGTACCAACTCCATTATTACGTCTCTGTCTTCTTCTCGACGGAAACAGCCACCTCCACCTAGGCGACCTCCAATGCTCTCTGTCGTGATTCGAGGAGTTGATCCCACGTACTCCGACGAGGAAATCCAAGAAGAACTGCAATATGAAGGGCATACCATTAACAAAGCCATTCGTATTCGCAATAACACCGGGCCAACCTACATGGTTAGAATTCTCACATCCAGTCAGGACACTATCGATACACTTCTCACTCAAGGCGCCCTCATATACAAGCGACGACATAGGGTCGAACCTTCTCGTTCACCTGCACCCTTACCCCTTCGTTGTGAGCGGTGCCAAACCTATAACAGCCACGCAACGGCTGACTGTAAAAATGCATCTGTCTGTGGTTACTGTTCTGGCCCACATCACACGCGCCTTTGCCCTAACATGGAACTCCCGCCTAAGTGTCCCACCTGTCAAGATAGGCACCCCGCCTACAGCTATAAATGCAAAAGCAAACCAAAGCCTGATGAAACGCATCCAGAATTAGTTGCTCCTCTCCGTACCCAGTCTGCATCCACCAACACTGAGAAACATGTTGATGATCCAGTCACGGTAGGCAAACTATTAGAATTTCTTACCCTTGCACTCCAGAATATACATCCTTTTAATCGTCAACACGTTCTTCACCAGCTTACACTTGCAGCCAAATTAACCTTCAACGTCTCTCTATATGCTACATATTCAAATAACTATGTTCATTTTCATACTACACGCCATGAAACAACTGTTTAACCTATGTATCATCATGGATCTGTCATTCTTATTCTTAAATATCCGATCTCTTCCTAAAAACAAAGTTCTTTTCCAGACTCTTTTACTTGAAGAGCATATTACAGCCTTCCTTCTGAACGAAACTTTCCTGACTAAGTCTGTCTCCTGCCGCATTCCTAACTATACTTTAATTCGTCATGATAATCCACTACCGGCATTGCGAGCTAACGGCGGAGCTGCTATAGGCTTCCGACACACCATCCCATTCAGGCAACAACAATGTCCCGTTTTACATTTACCAGAACATGTCATTACCACTCTATATTTTAAAAACATCACGATCACTTTAGCTACGCTCTACATCAGACCAGGCAATCAAATTCCTCTGGATTTCTTCTCACATATCTCCACTACCTATCGCCACTATATAATACTCGCAGACATCAACTTCCATAGTCGCTCCGCTCAAGACTGCACTCGTTTTACAGATTTCATCACGACTCATACTACAGGAGTTATTCTTGATCTTCCAGCTGCCACTCGCCCAATATCGAACACCACACCGGATATTGCAATTACTTCTAATACGCTCAGCACACGTTGCACTATCACCGTCCTTGATTTACTGGGTAGCGATCATGCCCCAATTAAACTGACATATCATACAGGCCTTGCTCATCAACAACACCAACTGCCAGCCCGTCTCTCACCCCGGTACGATAAAGCCGACTGGCCGAGTTACCGCTCTTATCTCTCCACCGCTATTGCATCTTACCAAGCGCCCAATACTTCAGACGAACTCACTACTCAAATTGACCATATTACCTCTGCTATTCAACAAGCCTCTGCTCTTTACATACCACAAACAGAATCCATACCATACCGTCCAAAATTACCACCACAGTACCTTCCTCTGATCCGTCAGTCACGGCAAGCTTATCGTGAATATCTCCGTACACGAAACCCGGATGCACTTCATCACCACCATCAGCTACAAAGAACTGTTCGAAATTACCTCATAGCATATCGCCAAAGGCAGTGGGTGAAAACCTGCAACCACCTTGCTGACACAACTCATCCCACGGTGTATTGGAAGCGTTTTAACGCTTTGTGTGGTAAGTTCTCGAAAACCACGTATCCTCTTCTTGTCGATGGAAAACCGTTACACTCTGATTTGGACAAAGCAAACGCTTTTGCTGCACACCTTCAAGGCATATTTACACCTCCTGCACAAGTTCATGTCTCCCGTTCTCATCCTGTTACCAGCATAAATACGGACTTACACCACTTTCAGCCAGACGCCAATCATACTCTTCCACCGCACGTTCTAAATGTCCCCGTTCAGTCGGAAGAAATCACAGCTGTGGTTCAGCGTAAGCGAAACACTGCCCCAGGCTTCGATGGAATAACTTACCGGCATATCAAAGAAAGCCCTCTTGCACTACTTCATCTTCTAGCACTTATCTTTACGTTCATTCTTCGCAGTGGCTTCTACCCTACTGACTGGAAAGTTTCAAAATGTCTAATGTTTCCGAAACCTAACAAACCTCCAAGTGCCGTTTCCTCTTACAGACCAATCCAACTAACGTCCACATTCAGCAAAATCTTTGAAAGGATCATCGTTAAAAGATTACATCCCTATTTAAACGATAGACATCTCATTCCTACCCATCAAGCTGGTTTCCGCCCTGGTTACTCTATTAATGATCAGTTGCTCCGTCTCACGACGCTCATCACCAACCATTATAATCTGCTTCAACCATCCTGCCTTCTTCTGTTTGATCTCGAAAAGGCATTCGATAAAGTGTGGCATTTAGCGCTCATTTACAAGCTAGTCAGACTCCGACTTCCTATGACTTATATACGACTCATTTATCATTTTCTTGTTTGCCGTCTTACTTACGTTGCCATAAATTCTGAGCTTTCACATCCCATTTTTCTGCTCTCTGGCGTCCCACAGGGATCTGCTTTATCGCCTCTGTTATATCTACTTTTCGTTGCTGACTTTCCAGACCTACCACGCACTGTCCATCTGTTTCAATACGCCGACGATACGGCATTTCTTGCTCTCTGCCGCACCATTCCGCAAATCAATATCGCACTTCAGGAAGCTATCAATCGTTTTACACACTGGTGCCGAACATGGAACTTAACAATTAATGCCGGTAAAACGCAAGCGATAGTTTTCATCCCGCCTCGTAAACGCACAAAAGTACATCGTAATCCAACACTCCTTTCATTACATGTCAATGATATACCACTACACCCTAGCAAAACTGTCACTTATCTTGGCCTCATTTTCGACCATCATCTCACTTGGACCCCTCACCTCAACTCTGTTAAAACTAAGGCTTATAATAGACTAAATCTACTCAAGAGACTAACTGGAACTACTTGGGGTCTCTCTTCCCGGCTTGTTCTCAATACTTATAAAGTTTTCCTTCGGCCAGTACTTACTTACGGTTTTCCAGCCTGGATGTCCGCACCACCATCCTATTATAACAAGCTTGCAGTTCTTGAGCGCCATGCTTTTCGCCTTGCCCATCGTATTTCATTACCTAGTCCCACCTGTGATCTATACTCTCTCATTACATTTCCTATTCTTAAATTTCACTTAGAAACTTTACGCAGTAACTTTCTCACTGATCGCTACTCCCGTCACCACCCCCTGCTTCTCGACACTATGCACTACCTTTCACTGCACCCGTGCAGACCTCGTTACTACTATACCCCTTTGCACCTTCTTTTCACGCTCTACTGCTACACTTTACCCCCTAATCATCTTGACCTGGAACTCCTGGATGAATATCGTATTCATGCTCATCTCTCTCACATATTTCCTTCATATACTGCACAGTGATCTTCCTTTGTGACTAACAGGGCTCCCTCTGTCTTCATCAGCCTAGCGTCGCCCCTAGGCAGAAGATAACAGCATTTGTTCATTTAACTTTTCCCTCGTGTTGTGACGTGCTTGCACTTCATTCCATCCTCCATGACCATCTCATCTATCAATATATATAACTATCATACTTCATCGTCTGTGTTATGTATCTAGTACTATAAGTTTTTTTTTTCTTTTCTTTTGCTAATTTTCTTATCGTACCTTCAATATGTTTTCTTGTTTTGTTGTTATATGTTTATATTATTACCTTTTCCTCTACCTGTATGTATGATTATGATCGCAAAGATCATAATGTCCGTTTATACTCATATGTATATTATGCTTTTAATAAATGATGCAATAAAAGAATATAACTGTAGAAAATGTAACCTATACATCCCTTAGATCCTCTCCCAATATACGGCTTCCACCCTTTGCCTCAATATCCCATTCCTAAAAGAGGGCGTACCCCTCTAAGAGGTTGCTAGCTTCCGAGCTAGCTAAAAAAAAAAAAAAAAAAAAAAAAAAAAAAAAAAAAAAAAAAAAAAAACTGACTGTACATACTTTCCAGAGGTTTGCCTCTGAAGCGCCACCTACTTAGAACGGTGACGGTTTTTGCAAACCTTCCTTCTCCTGTTCCTGGGCTTTTCTCCGCGTTTTTTCAGGACACTGTTCATCAGACTTATCTCAGCCAAGGGTGTACAGTGTCACTGCATTAATAGGGGAACTGCCTTACCTGGACTACTATCCAAACGGGTAGTCCAACCTTGCTAGCATCTCATCACATCACATCACATCACATCACATCGTATACACAGCATTTGGGCATCTGCCCACCGGATAGACTTGACTATGGCGGATCATGGCACGAAACCTGGCAAACGAAATATCGGTCGACATCAAAATCTACCTTCTGTGGTTGATGGACCTTCCGTATGTCCCACCAAGGTGGGGCTACGGAAGGGGCCTTCAAAATCACAACCAAGCTCTTCAAGCTCCCGCCAAAGAAGAGATTCTCAGACTTCTGGCGCATCTATTGAATCTACTACCTCAGTTCGCTCCAGGTCGCCTCAATCCAAGCCAAGTTACGCTGCCCGTGTACAAGACTCACCGCCAAAGAAAAAGCAACATACTGAGCATTCTGATACCGATACTATGGATACAGGCGCTCCAACAGTTTCTGCTTCTTCACCTGTTCCGACATCATTTTCTATCCTCCTCCGCAACTACGACACCAAGTTTTCCAATGAGAAATTCGTTACTCTTCAACTGAGAAAATATCTTCCACGTGCTTCCATCAAGGAAATTGTGCACACCAGAAATGGGTACATTATAAAAACAACAGATCCTGATCTCTACAAGACTATCCGCAACAAAGTCCCTATAGATATTTTTGGGGCACAAGCAGAGATCACCCAACTCACACCTTCAACCCGCAAGCAACCCCCTCCACCTCGGAGGCCAGCTCTTCTCTCTGTTGTCATCCGTGGAGTAGACCCGTCTTACACAGACGAGGAAGTTCTTGACGAACTAAAATTTGAAGGATACACCATCTCTAAGGCACTTAGAATCCGAAACGACCGTGGGCCCACCTACATGATTCGCATTCTTACACCCCATCAAGACACAATAGACGATTTGCTTGCTCACGGAGCTCTCATCTACAATCGAAAACATCGCGTCGAACCATCACGTTCAATGGCACCGCTTCCAGTTCGCTGCGAACGCTGTCAGGCCTACAATACTCATAGTACAGCTGAGTGCAAAAATGAGTTCAAATGCGGTTACTGTGCAGGACCACACTCAACCAGATTATGCACAAATTTACATCAGCCAGCACAATGTTCTACATGTCCTGACAGCCATCCGACCTACAGTTATAAATGTAAAGCAAAACCGGAACCGACGCCGCAGCACCCTGAATTGGTCGTACCGCTACGTATAACATCCAATGTTCCCACCACTCCGCCCACAGTCGAAACTCCAGTCACAGTAAATCAAATGCTCACCTTTCTTACGCTCGCACTGCAAAACATCCACCCTTTTATCCGGCCACACATCTTACAGCAAATCACCCTTGCAGCCAAAGCAACCTTTCATATTCACTTCACGGCAACATATTCTGGGAACACCGTCCATTTTCATGCATCTCCAACCAATCAAACCGGTTAATTCCTACTTCATCATGGCTCTAAATTTTCTATTTTTAAACATCCGATCCTTTTCGAAAAACAAGCTTCTGTTTGAAGCCCTGCTCCACGAGGAACGTATTACAGTTTTTTTACTCAATGAAACATTCCTCACAAAATCAACTACATGTCGCCTACCAGGCTATACCATCTTACGCGCAGACAATGTCCTGCCAGCACAGCGTGCTAATGGGGGCGTAGCAGTTGGTTTCTCTCCGCATTTACCTTATCGCCAACACGATTGTTCGATTGCCGCTTTACCGGAACACATCATTGTCACTGTGTATTTTAAATCTCTTATTATCACCATCGCTACTATCTATATACGGCCTGGCCATCCCCTCCCACTACACCTTGTACAACATATTTCTAACACTTATCGGCACTATATTATCATGGCAGATTTCAATATGCACAGTCGTACGCAACACGCTCGTACTAATTTTGAAGCTTTTATCACCACAAACACCACTGGCACCATTCATCATCTGCCCAAACCTACGCGACCAGAGTCTAACACAACACCAGACATCGTTATCACATCTAGCACACTTCTAACTCACAGCTCCATTGCAGTACTTGATCCTCTCGGTAGTGATCATGCTCCTGTTAAACTCACCATAAATCTCAACTCTACGGCATCCCCTCGCTTACAAATACCTTCCCGGACCTCCTATCGTTTTGACAAAGCTAACTGGGTCTCTTATCGGTCCTACCTTACTCATCACACCGAGCACCTTTCATCCCCCACTACGGAAGACGAGCTCTACACCACGGTCAATACACTCACAAATACTATACAGGAAGCTAGTACTCTTTATATACCTACCAGTAAAAATATCCCCTATCAACCTCGCTTGCCCCCACATTATCTGACCATGATCTCACGTTCTCGCCAACTTTATAGAGACTACATTCGTACTAGAAATCCTGAAGCTTTACGCCATCATCAGCAGCTCCAGAGAACTGTGCATAACTACATTCAAGCCTATAAACTTAGATGTTGGGTTAAAACCTGTAATAATCTGTCTAACACCAGACACCCGACCAAATACTGGAAAAAGTTTAATGCTTTATGCGGAAAGTTTACAAAAACTCCATACCCCATTCTGATCGGCAACTCCGCTGCTCACACTGATACGGAGAAAGCAAATGCTTTCGCAGATCATTTACAGAGCATATTCACGCCACCACCACCTGCGAATACACCCCATATTGCTGATAGAGCCGACACTTCTCCACTTTTGCAACCTAATCATCTCCATGAACTCGCCAACAATCAACCTGTCACAGCACCTATCACTGTACAAGAGATCACCGATACCATCAAATATAAACGAAACACAGCGCCTGGCCTTGATAACGTCACTTATCGACAGATCAGGGAGTGTCCACCTACACTATTCATCCTTATCGCCAATATCTTCACGTTCATACTACGTACAGGTTACTTCCCTCTGTCATGGAAAACATCAAAGACGCTTATGTTCCCAAAACCACGTAAGCCTCCTCAAGAGATCTCTTCGTACAGACCGATCCAGCTCACAAGCACATTCAGTAAAATCCTCGAACGCATCCTCGTTAAACGCCTTCATATTTATCTAAATAGCAGAAACGTCATACCTCTCACTCAGGCAGGTTTTCGCCCTTCTTTCTCGATAAACGATCAACTTTTACGACTCACAAGCCTTATCACTACACACTATAACAGAGTGAAACCATCATGTCTGGTGTTATTCGATCTCGAGAAAGCTTTCGATAAGGTGTGGCATCTCGGACTTATTCACAAACTGTTCAGGCTCCAACTTCCTATAGCATACATAAGGCTTATCTTTAACTTTCTCTCTGGGCGTCTCACTTATGTTGCCATAAACGACCATCTGTCTCACCCGATCTTCTTACTCTCAGGAGTTCCACAAGGATCCGCACTTTCACCTCTATTATACATTCTGTTCGTTGCTGACATGCCACGTCTTCCAGATAAAGTCTATTCTTTTCAGTATGCTGATGACACGGCTTTTCTGGCACTAGGAACATCTATCCAGCATATCAACAACGTCTTACAAACAGCCATCACTGACTTCTGCCTTTGGTGTCGTCATTGGAAACTTACCATAAATGCTACTAAAACTCAGGCCATCCTCTTTATTCCGCCAAAGAAAACTACCAAAGTCCGCCGAAATCCACGTTGCCTATCTCTCTATGTGGACAACGTTCCATTGCTAGCTACAAACACAGTCACTTACTTAGGCATCACGTATGACAAACATCTTACCTGGACGCCCCACCTTAAAACAATCTTAACAAAAGCTTACAATCGCCTGAATTTGCTTAAACGTCTCGCAGGAACGACATGGGGTCTAAAAGCACACACAGTCTTAAACACTTATAAAGTCTTTCTCCGCCCTACTCTAACATATGGTTTCACAGCTTGGATTGCCGCATCAGAAAAATTCTATCACAAACTTCTTATCCTTGAACGCCACGCCTTCCGCATAGCTTATCGTATCAAATTACCTAGCCCAACACAGGAACTCTATCAGCGCATTACTTTTCCTGCCTTGCAGTACTACCTCGAAACTCTTCGACTGTCATACATACGTCGCCGTTTTCAAACCCAACATCCTTTACTTTTCGAGACTATGCACTACATAGCACTGCATCCCACACCCACCCGGTATTTTCACAGTCCATTATCTCTTCTTTTTACATTATACCATTACACGCTTCCTCCCGATGACCCCTCCCTGTTCTTGCTAACTGACTACATCACTCATGCTCATTTGCCACTCATTTTTCCATCATTTCACGCACAGTAAATTCTTCATACTAACCTGGGTCCATTACGTCTCTCATCATAGCCTAGAGTCCCCCTAGGCAAGAAGATAACAGCATCTGTCTGCTAATATTTTTCATATGTGTTGTCCTGTGCTTGCACCTCATCTCATCACTCACCACCATTAATCATTCTGCTATAATACCACGAATAATCACATTATGTTTCTCACATTTATATATCCCGTATTGTTTATATAATGTTTCTCATTTATTGTTATTATTATTCTTTTCATATTTATACTTTGATTTTCATAACAGCTATATATGTTATTTCTTTGTGTCTATATTTATATTTATGTATACCTTTAAACCTAATGTTAAGGAGCGAAAAGTTCCTTAAATCCTTTAATACTATGAATAAAGTCTCTTAAAGCACTTAGACCAACCACAAACCTTATACTCCTCTGTCTCGTAACGTCACTTCCCTAAAAGAGGGCGTAACCCTCTCAGAGGTAGCTAGCCTTTCGCTAGCAATTATAAAAAAAAAAAAAAAAAAAAAAAAAACCTGACTGTAGAACTGGCCACCTGGAATCTCTAACCAGGTAAAAAAATAGGGTATCCGTAGCTGGCGGAGAAAAATAATCAAGTCACTTAGGTATTCATCCCCATTGGTTTATTTTAGTCGCGATCTTCGTACATACGGTTGGATTACTTGCCTCTTTGAGGCTGAGGAAACAACCGTCGAATTATATTTAATACCTCCACGGAGGTTAACGCACCACGTTGATATTATCTGTTGACGACCTTGCAATTTCTATTGGCTAAACGATTTCTTAAGTTACTCTCCTCTTCGGAGGGTAGCTTATACATTTGACATCTCAGCTTCACTCGTCATCTGAGCTCCTATGATGGCTACGTCCAAGCCAGTCATCTCGAAAAAGAAGACCAAAATCCCAACGAAGATAGTCAGCCGATCTCAATACCGGCCTGAGGACTTCCTTGTTCCGCTGGGGCGGCCCTCCACCTCCGGCACTACTGCCAAGTCAGGATCATCCTCTACTAACCGGTCGACGACAGACGTTCCATCCCTTGCTCCACCGCAGGACGACAATGCCATGGACTTTACCCTGTTTACTACACCCAAGCGACGTCGCTCGTCCTTGGAGTCCACACTGAGCCAACAACATTCATCAGACTTCCCTGCTTTACCGATGAGTAACCGATTTGAGCCTCTATCTACTCTCACAGCTGACGAGTCTCCTGTGATAGAGCCACGGCCCAAAAGCACCAAAGAGATTAAACCACCTCCTATTTACATTTACGGCATCAAAAACACTTACAACTTTACCAAAAGCCTTTCCAAGACCCTCAGAGAATCACCTCAGGTTCGGCATAACAAAGAACGTATTGTGATTCAGGTATCTTCTAGGGACGATTTCACAACTATCAAAAACTACTGCGAACAGACGAAAACTGAATACGCTACTGGCATCGCCAAAAGTGACCGACCCGTAAAGGTTGTCGTTCGCAAATTACCCATCGATACCGACGTCGCTGATCTTCAGTCTGCACTATTCACTTTAGGTTTTAAGCCGATCACGATTCATCAAATGTCTCGTCGGGGCCCCACTGGTGGAGATAGAGTCCTCATGCCACTTTTTCTCATCTCCCTCGAGAAAACTCCAAATATACAGGAGATCTACAACATATCAGGATTACTTCATTATAAAGTTTCATTTGAGCCTTATCGGCCGCCGAGTGTTCTGCAGTGTTACCGCTGCCAACGTCTTGGTCATTCACAAGACACTTGCAAAGCTCAACCTAAGTGTGTCAAGTGTGGGCAAAGTCATTTTACGAAAGCCTGTGCCAAACCAGATGCATCTACGCCAGCAACCTGTGCAAACTGCGGAGGGGACCACCCAGCCAATTATCGCGGTTGTCCCGTCTTTCGCTCATACTCAGATGCTCTCAAGAAATCAACTCCTTCTGGCCGCAGCTCCGGTCCTACTGTATCAACTTCACTGGACAATAAGGCACCTCGCATCGACCGACCTCCACCACCAAATCAGGATGCTCCCTCTACGCCCAACACACCAGATAGTGCGTCTACACCATCCGTTAATGACTTCAATCTCCATTCACTCCTCACATACATCAAAACCTTCAACTTTGGCCGCATTATCTCTCATATCAAGAAAGGATTTACTAGATTTCGGGAAGCCACGGATCTTGCGTCCAAGGCTGCTGTCGTCATAGAGACATTTGCTGACATGATTGCTGATGGCTGCTTCTAACCAACCACTCATTCATCACACTATAACTGTTGTAACCTGGAATGCAGATGGTCTTACCGACCAGAAGAGTCTCCTAATTCGTTTTCTAGCAGAACATCAGGTCGATATCTTACTTATACAGGAAACTCACTTCACTGCCCAGGTTACACACTGGAGACTGCCCAACTACCAATTATTTCGCCTCGATCGAGTTCAAGGACGGAAAGGAGGATTACTGATTGCCCTGAAACGAAGTTTCAAGGCTAGACAACTCCTTTTACCCCAGTTACACACACTAGAAGCTCTTGCTATAGAAGTCTTCCTCCCCGGGATTCCTCTCATATTGGTCACGGGCTACCGTTCTCCAGCACATGACTTAGATCCCAATGATTTCGACGCCATCTCGACCTTGGGCCCCAAGATCATCTTGGCAGGGGACTTCAATGCAAAACATGGGGAATGGCACTCCAGACGTTCCAACGAAAACGGACGAATATTACACCGGTATCTGCACACATCTCCATTCATTGCCTATGGGCCACCTGATCCAACTCACCATCCTAAAGCAGGCGGAGAACCGGATGTGTTGGACATAGTTCTAAGCAAAGATACCATCTTAGCTACACGTCCTTACGTGATCTCAGCACTGGACTCAGATCATGATCCGGTCCTTTTCAAAATTTCGCATCGTCATATCTCCCGTCCTGCACCCGCTCATATCTCCCGAACTACGAACTGGGATGTCTATAAGCAGGAATTAAACTCTTTGCTCGACATAGCCGCTCGTCCAAATTCTCCTGCGGAAATTGATCAGGCGGTCGCCCATCTCACAATTGCTCTACGTACGGCTGACTCCCTCAGCACATCAATAATTCCTGACTCGCAGTCCGATCCACACTGTGACTCTCCATTACTTCGTCTTTATATCCATCTCAAACGCTGGGCTCGAAGTACTTGGCAGCGCACTAGACACCCACTCTACAAAACACTATGGAACACCTTAAGCCGCAAAATCAAGACACTCACTAGAAGACAAACCGAGCAGTACTGGGAGACACTTTTTCGTGGGGTCACACTTAATGACACTAAAATCTGGCAGTATTCCCGCCTTTTCCAGCGCCGAGAGACTTCTCGTCAAACTCAAATACTGCAAGGTCCGCATGGGGTCATACATGACGACCACGGGCAAGCAGACCTATTTGCTGCATCTCTAGAGCGCCAGTTTACACCTAATGCGACTCCTGTCGTTCCTCATATTCGGCAGGACGTTCGGGCCACTATGCGCATGCTCCATTTTCAACCAATACTTCCCCTGCCTGAGGTCGTAACACCAAGGGAAGTTGAGCGTCAAATTTGTCACTTGCCCAACAAAAAAGCGCCTGGAGTTGATCAGATCCGCCCAGAACTACTGAAACATGGGACACGGAAGCTACTCCTCTATCTTGCTGCTTTATTTACAGGCATCCTTCAGGTTTGCTACTTTCCCCGTGCTTGGAAAGAAGCGAAAGTCATTCTTCTCCCTAAACCAGGTAAAAATCCGACTCTTCCAGAAAACTATAGACCAATTAGCCTATTATCTCATGTGAGCAAACTCTTCGAACGAGTGCTTCTCGCCCGACTTCAGGAGCACGTCACCACTCTAGATATACTCCCCCACCATCAATTTGGTTTTCGTGCTAACCACAGCACAACAAGCCAATTAGTGAGGGTAGTCGACCATCTGACTACCTCTTTTAATCGACGACATTATGTTGTAGGTGTATACCTTGATATCTCGAAGGCGTTTGATAAAGTGTGGTTACCAGGCCTCATTTATAAACTTCGCTTACAAGGTTTCTCCTTACCTTATCTCAAACTCCTCACTTCATACCTCTTTCATCGCTTTTTCCATGTCTCTGTGGGACAGACCAAGTCTGCTCCCAAACCAATTCAAGCTGGTGTGCCTCAAGGCGCGGTTCTTTCGCCACTGCTTTACACCTTATACACCGCAGACTTACCCATTGTGCCACACTGTTTTCCTGCAACATACGCCGATGACACTGCTTTCTTCACGAACAGCAGCAATCTTCGTCTTTCCTACCACTACATGCAGCGGCAACTCAATGTCTTTCAACGTTGGGCTACCACCTGGCGCCTAAAAATCAACGCGGATAAGAGCGTTGCAGTCTGTTATAGCAAAAGACGCAGCAGAACCATCCATCGTTTATATTATGACAACATTGAAGTTCCACACCGTCTGCATGCTAAATACTTGGGAGTTATCTTAGATCGAGGCCTTACTTTTGGTCTTCATATCAGGGACATTAAACACCGAGCCCTTCGAAAATTATCTGCCCTCTATACTATTCTGCGTTGCAGTGCCTTAAGTCATGAAACAAGACTCCACGTCTTTAAAATGGTAATTTTGTCCACAATCACTTATGCATGTCCAGCATGGCAACATGCGGCACTCAGTCACTTGCGCACGGTCGAGAGTGTGCAAACCAGGGCAGCTCGTATCATAACAGGCCATGACCGATATACGCGTAATCGTCAACTTCTAGAGGACTTAAACATATATCCTATCCGGGACGTGTTACATCAACACCATACTCGTTTTTGGGCCAACCTCCCCCGCCACGTCAACCCCGCTATTGCAGCCATTGGCACAGCGCATACACACCGACGAACTTACAGGACGCCACGTTTGTAGCATAACTCTTTACCCACACTCTCCCCCTCACTGCGACAGTTGCAGCTGAAGGCCACATGACGTCGTCGTATCTCATGTTCTAACTCACCCCCCAAAGGTCTAATCATTTTCTTTTCTACAGCTGTCATCGAGTCAGGGACTTTTGTCCGATACTCGACACAAAACTACACTTTCAAGCTGAGCTGAAGCTGAGCTGACTGTACATACTTCCGATCGATTGTTCAATCAATCGATTACTATCAGCTGTGACGTACCAGACGTCAGGACAGCTGCTTTTTGAATTCCTTCCCGTTCCTCATCCTGGGTGCTTCTCCACGCCAATTCTTCGAGCACTGTAGTCCAGACTGATCAAGCCAAGGGTGTGCAGTGCTACAGATTTGGTAGGGGATTCTACTCCACCTTGACTACTATCCGAACGGGTAGTCAGACCTTTATCATACATTACATCATTATCACCTACATCTGGAACTCTCTGCTACATAGCTCCTGGGCTTTTGCCCACCGATTTGGATATTACGATGGCGGACTCAGGCAAGACATCTGGCTTAAAGAGCAAAGGTCGTCATTCCAGTCTCCCGCGCGTCGTAGCCGGGCCATCCGTGCGTGCCGGAAAGGCAGAACCACGGAAGGACTCTGGTGCTACACATAGACGCCAGCGGCGAACTTCACAGACATCTGTAGGTTCTATTGTCTCTACTGGCTCTGTTCGTTCTCGGTCACCTCCAGAGAAAGAAAGCTATGCCGCCCGCCTCAGCACTTTGCCTCCATCGAAAAAACAACATCTGCACTCCGATTCAGACTCAGATGAAATGGTCATTGCCGATTCTTCAGACGAGAACTCTAAACGTACTCCCCAGCAAACTATTCATTCTATGCTTCTAACCAATTTTGACAGCAAGTTTTCAAATTCCAAATTTGTTGCACTTCAACTTAGAAAGTACTTACCACGCGCGGCCATCTCCGAGATCGTCCATACCCGCAATGGTATCATACTGAAGACTACTGATCAAGCACTATTCCAAACCATCAGAAACAAAGTGCCTATTGACATTTTTGGTAAAAGCGCGCAATTAACCTCACTTCAAGATACTCGCCGTAAGCAGATGCCTCCTCCTAGACGCACACCATTACTTTCCGTTGTTATTAGAGGGGTAGATCCCTCATACACCGATGAAGAAGTGCTAGAAGAACTCAAATACGAAGGGCACACCATCACAAAGGCCATTAGGATCAAGAATGATCGAGGCCCCACCTACATGGTTCGGGTGCTGACATCACACCAAGCAACCATCGACGATTTGCTAGCAAATGGTGCTGTCATCTATCAACATAAGCATCGAGTGGAACCATCACGTTCACCACCACCCTTGCCCGTGCGCTGCGAAAAATGCCAGCAATATAACACACATTCAACTTCTGAATGTCGGAACGCGCACAAGTGTGGTTATTGCTCCGGCCCACATTCTACCCGTGCCTGCACAAACCTAAAGTCTCCTCCGACTTGTCCCACTTGTCAGGAGCAACATCCTGCTTATAGCTATAAATGCAAGGGCAAACCAGACCCACAACGGGACCATCCTGAATTAGTAGTACCTCTTCGTACACCAGAACAACCTATCACACATCATCATTCTACAGACGCTCCGATAACCCTTGACCAGCTTCTGACCTTCTTCACTTTGGCCATGCAGAACATCCAACCATTCCAACGACCTCACATTCTCCAGCAAATCATTCAAGCCGCAAAGTCCACATTCCATGTTAACTTCACTGCTACTTATTCTGGGAACACCGTCCATTTTCACACCTCATTACCAGATTCTCATTCTCATGGCTCTAGTGTTCCTGTTTCTTAATATCCGTTCATTTCGTCAAAACAAAGCTCTCTTTGAAACGCTGCTCCTTGAAGAACACGTTACAGCCTTTCTGTTGAACGAAACTTTCTTAACGCCATCTATGGGTTGTCGAGTACCTGGATATACCTTACTACGTGAGGATTGCACATTACCTGCCCAACGCGCTCATGGTGGTACGGCCGTTGGCTTCCTCCATAAAATTCCGCATCGAAGACATATTTGCAATACTCTTCATCTACCAGAATACGTCCTTACTTCTCTATATTTACGAAACATCACCATCACCGTCGCAACTATTTACATTCGTCCTGGTCACCCATTACCAACAGCGTTTGTTCAATTTATATCAAACTCATTCAATCACTACATCATTATGGCCGATTTTAATATGCATAGCCGGCCCGATCACGAAAGAACTAACTTCAAAAATTTCCTTACCACCCACACGACTGGTATCATACAAGATCTACCGAAACATACTAGGCCCATTTCAAATACAACGCCGGACATAGTCATTTTATCAACAACTCTAGTCTCCCATAGTCTTGTCGAAATTTTAGACCCACTTGGTAGTGATCATGTGCCAGTAAAGCTTACCATTAACACTCATAGCTCTAACACAACTCAAGCGCAACCAATTCTCTCCACCAGCCTTCGTTTCGATAAAGCAAACTGGAATAACTACAGATCACATCTCACTACCAGCACAGGTCACCTCACTGAACCTACAACGGAAGACGAGCTTTACACTGCAATAGACACTATAACTGTCGCAATCCATGAAGCTAGTACACGTTTCATACCTGCAAGTACGTCCCGCCCATATCAGCCTACTTTGCCGCCAAACTATCTCACCATGGTAACACGTTCTCGACAGCTGTATCGTGAATATACTCGCACGCATAATCCAGATGCCCTTCGCCATCATAAACAGTTACAACGCACAGTACGCAATTATATTCGCGCTTATAAACTTCGATGTTGGATTAAAACATGTAATAAACTCTCAGACACAAGTCATCCTTCAAAGTATTGGAAGCGGTTTAATGCTCTATGTGGCAAATATACAAGGACTCCATATCCTATTTTAATCGACAACTCACCAGCACAGGACGACATAGACAAAGCAAATGCTTTTGCAAACAATCTACAGCGCATCTTCACACCTTTACCTTCCGACGATTCTTCACATCCAGCTGAAAAAGTTAATGTGAATTCTTACTCCTTACAACCAAATACCTTCCATTCCCTTCTACCTGAGACACCGTTAACTTCACCAATTACAGTCGATGAACTCAGAGCTGTTGTCAACCGAAAACGTAATTCCGCCCCAGGTTTGGATCAGGTAACTTACCGCCATATCAAAGAAAGCCCTTTATCATTATTGACTCTTTTAGCAACCATTTATACTTTCATTCTCCGCACTGGATATTTCCCAACAACATGGAAAACTTCGAAAACACTTATGTTCCCTAAACCGAACAAACCGTTAGATGATGTTTCATCATATCGTCCAATTCAGCTTACCTCCACCTTTAGCAAAATCCTCGAACGGATACTGGTCAAACGACTTCATACATACCTTGCTCATCATCACATTCTTCCGGTATATCAAGCCGGCTTCAGACCTGCTTTCTCCATCAACGACCAACTTCTTCGACTTACGAATCTGATCACAACACATTATAATAGCGTCAAACCCTCTTGTCTGGTACTATTTGATTTAGAAAAAGCATTTGACAAAGTCTGGCATCTAGCTCTCATTCACAAACTTATTCGCCTTCATATTCCAATCCCTTATATCAGATTTATTTTCAACTTTCTGACTGGCCGTCTTGCATACGTTTCCATAAACGATCATCTATCACATCCAATCTTTATACTTTCTGGTGTCCCTCAAGGTTCTGCATTATCGCCTCTTTTATATCTCCTCTTTGTTACGGATATGCCTCAACTTCCAGACAAACTGCACATGTTTCAGTACGCTGATGACACTGCATTCCTTGCCCTTTGTAATACAGTCCAGGAAATCAATACACTTTTACAAACAGCCATAGATAATTTCTATCAGTGGTGCAAAAAATGGCATTTATTAATTAACGCTTCTAAAACTCAGGCCATCGTCTTCCTACCGCCGAAAAAGTCAACCAAAGTACGCCGTAATCCAAACCGCTTAACGCTTCAGGTAGACGACGTTCCAATACAAGCCAGTAAGATAGCAACATACCTAGGTGTAACCTTCGATCGGCATCTTACGTGGAAGAAACACCTTACTACGATTACTAGTAAAGCTTACAATCGCCTAAATCTTCTGAAGCGTTTAACTGGCACAACCTGGGGCTTAAAACCTGCCACCGTACTCAATACTTACAAAGCCTTCTTGCGTCCGACCCTTACACATGGCCATACAGCTTGGGTATCTGCTCCAGACAGTTTTTACCAGAAATTACTCATACTTGAAAGACATGCCTTCCGAATTGCTTACCGGATTAAATTACCCAGTCCTACACAATACCTATACCGTCTCATTACATTTCCTACCTTACAGTACCACATCGAGAAACTCCGGGTAAATTATATCACTAGACGTTACCAAGATCATCATCCTCTTTTGTTGGATACGATGCATTATTCAGCAGTACACCCCGCACCTTCTCGCTTTCTGCACACACCCCTGTCACTATTATTCACACTATACTGTTACACACTTCCACCGAATCATCCTGATCTTACTCTACTTGATGATTTTCATACTCACCTTCATCACCCTCTCATCTTCCCATCATATAGTGCACAGTGACATTCCCTTTAACTAACATGGGCTTCCCTCTGTCTCCATTATAGCCTAGAGTAGCCCCTAGGCAAGAAGATGATTTCATCTGTGTTCTTACATAACCTGCGTGTTGTGGCGTGATTTGCACCTCATCTCATTCCTCATCTCCATAATCACAAGACTTATACCTATATCAGCCTATATCTTATATATAAACATATGCCGCTAGCCTCACTTTCACATCATCATTACTTTCCTTTCATCGATCACCCTTGCTTCATAATATGATAATACTTTGTTTCTTTCTCAATATGTATATTGTGTAATTTCCTGATTCTGTGTATCACAGCATATATTGTATTTTATTTATTTGTTTGTTTGTTTGTTTTCCTGTTCCATCCAATATGTTAAGGCCGCAAATGGCCTTAAGTCCTCTGTTTTGTTGATATGGTTAAATAAATAAAGATTTTCTACTTCATAACACCCCTTAGACCAACCATTATCCTTAATCCAATAATTGTTCCAATTTCCCTTACCTAAAAGAGGGCGTAACCCTCTAACAGGGTGCTAGCCGTTGGCTAGCTAAAAAAAAAAAAAAAAAAAAAAAAAAAAAAAAAAAAAAACCTGACTGTAGGCATCTAGGCCTTCTATACAAACTATTTTCCTTCAGACTTCCATTCTGCTATATTCGCTTCGTGTACCATTTTCTCTCTAGCCGTCTCACTTATGTTTCCATTAATAATACTCTCTCTCACCCTGTATTTATCCACTCTGGTGTTCCCCAAGGCTCTGCCCTCTCGCCGCTGCTTTACTTACTGTATGTTGCAGACTTTCCTGCCCTTCCTCCACATGTCAGTATATTTCAGTATGCAGACGATACGGCTTTCTTGGCGATAGGTAATACTATTCAAGATATTAACCGCATCCTTCAAGCGGCCATAAATGATTTCCTTCAATGGTGTGAAACGTGGCGTCTCAAACTTAATGCAAGCAAGACCCAAGCAATAGTCTTTCTGCCACCAGGCAAACGCAGTCGTGTACATCGAAATCCATCCAACCTCCACGTCACGATTGACGGTACACCCCTTGCCGCTAGTCCCACGGTGACGTATCTTGGTATTACCTTCGACTCTCATCTCAAATGGTCTGCACATCTCAAAGGTATCATTCTCAAAGCTACCAACCGCCTGAACCTCCTCCGTCGCCTCACTGGGACAACCTGGGGTTTGAAATCTCGCATTCTTCTAAACACATACAAAACTTTTCTCCGGCCCGTTTTAACCTATGGTTTTACAGCTTGGCTCTCCGCACCTGAGTCTTATTACCGCCGACTCCAGATTCTTGAGCGTCACGCCTTACGCCTTGCGTTTCGCATTAAATTACCAAGTCCCACCAGAGACTTATACGACAGAACGCCCTTTCGCCACATACTTTATCATCTCGAAGATCTCCGGCTCAGGTACGTTGCGAAGCGATTCCAGAACCACCATTCACTACTCTTTGATGCAATGCACCACGAAGCCACTCTTCGTAAGCCATCTGTTACTCTCCGACATTCTCCACTCTCCCTGCTCTTTACTTTGTATCATCATGTTCTTCCGCCAAATAGTCCCGATCTACTACTTCTAGAAGATTTTATCGTTCCTACTCCACCCCCATACATCACTCCATCATATGTTGCACTGTGACCTTCCAATACTAATAGGGCTCCCCCTCGTCTTCATTGCGTCCAGAGTAGCCCCTGGACAGAAGATAACCTACATTCGTCTCTCTAATCCTGTTTATGTTGTGTTGTGTTGTCTAGTGCACCTCATGGTTTCATCCTGCATCACTGTCTTGTTATCACTAATGTCATAATGAATTAAAAGACAGTATTCTCAACCTTTCCTGATGATTATGGTTAACGGCCATAATGACCTGTACTGAAATACACCTAATAATAATAAAGATTATATAGAATCTCCTTGCCCCTCGAAAATACCCCCAAATCAAAAATGAATAGTAACTTCACATCCCAAATAAAGGGCGTAACCCTTTGGGTGGGTGCTAGCTACGGCTAGAAAAAAAAAAAAAAAAACCTGACTGTACAACTGGCCACCTGGAATCTCTAACCAGGTAAAAAAATAGGGTATCCGTAGCTGGCGGAGAAAAATAACCAAGTCACTTAGGTATTTATCCCCATTGGTTTATTTTAGTCGCGATCTTCGTATATACGGTTGGATTACTTGCCTCTTTGAGGCTGAGGAAACAACCGTCGAATTATATTTAATACCTCCACGGAGGTTAACACATCAAATTGATTATTTCTGTTGACGACCTAGCTATTCCTCTTGGCTAAACGATTAATTAAGTTACTCTCCTCTTCGGAGGGTAGCTTATATTTTTGACATCAGCTTCATTCATCATCCGAGCTCCTATGATGGCTACGTCCAAGCCAGTCATCTCGAAAAAGAAGACCAAAATCCCAACGAAGATAGTCAGCCGATCTCAATACCGGCCTGAGGACTTCCTTATCCCGCTGGGGCGGCCCACCACCTCCGGCGCTACTGCCAAGTCACGATCATCCTCGACTAACCGGTCAACGACTGACGTTCCATCACTTGCTCCACCGCAGGACGACAATGCCATGGACTTTACCCTGGTTACTACACCCAAGCGACGTCGCTCGTCCTTGGAGTCCACATTGAGCCAACAATATTCATCAGACTTCCATGTTTTACCGATGAGCAACCGATTTGAGCCTCTCTCTACTCTCACAGCTGAAGAGTCTCCTGTGATAGAGCCACGGCCCAAAAGCACCAAAGGGATTAAACCACCACCTATTTACATTTACGGCATCAAAAACACTTACAACTTCACCAAAAGCCTTTCCAAGACCCTCAGAGAATCGCCTCAGGTTCGGCATAACAAAGAACGCATCGTGATTCAGGTATCTTCTAGGGACGACTTCACAACTATAAAAAACTACTGCGAACAGACGAAAATTGAATACGCTACTGGCATCGCCAAAAGTGACAGACCCCTAAAGGTTGTCGTTCGCAAATTGCCCATTGATACAGACGTCGCCGACCTTCAGTCTGAACTATTCACCTTAGGCTTTAAGCCACTCACGATTCATCAAATGTCTCGTCGGGGCCCCACTGGTGGAGATAGGGTTCTCATGCCCCTTTTTCTCATCTCCCTCGAGAAAACTCCAAATATACAAGAGATCTATAACGTATCAGCTTTGCTTCATTATAAAGTTACATTCGAGCCGTATCGACCGCCGAGTGTTCTGCAGTGTTACCGGTGCCAACGCCTTGGTCATTCACAGGACACTTGCAAAGCTCAACCTAAATGTGTCAAGTGTGGGCAAAGTCATTTTACAAAAGCCTGTGCCAAACCAGATGCATCCACGCCAGCAACCTGTGCAAACTGCGGAGGGGACCATCCAGCCAATTATCGCGGTTGTCCCGTCTTTCGCTCCTACTCAGATGCTCTCAAGAAATCACCTCCTACTAGCCGCAGCTCCGGTCCTACTGCATCAACTTCACTGGATGATAAGGCACCTCGCAGCGACCGTCCTCCACCACCAAATCAGGATGCTCCCTCTACGTCCAGCACACCAGATAGTGCGTCTACACCATCCGTTAATGACTTTAATCTCCACTCACTCCTCACTTACATCAAAACCTTCAACTTTGGCCGCATTATCTCTCATCTCAAGAAGGGATTTACTAGACTTCGGGAAGCCACGGATCCTGCGTCTAAGGCTGCTGTCGTCATAGAGACATTCGCTGACATGATTGCTGATGGCTGCTTCTAACCAACCACTCATTCATCACACCATAACTGTTGTCACCTGGAATGCAGATGGTCTTACCGACCAGAAGCGTCTCCTAATTCGTTTTCTAGCAGAACATCAGGTCGATATCATACTCATACAGGAAACTCACTTCACTGCCCAGGTTACACACTGGAGACTGCCCAACTACCAATTATTTCGTCTCGATCGAGTTCAAGGACGGAAAGGAGGATTACTGATTGCCCTGAAACGAAGTTTCAAGGCTAGACAACTCCTTTTACCCCAGTTACACACACTAGAAGCTCTTGCTATAGAAGTCCTCCTCCCCGGGATTCCTCTCATCTTGGTCACGGGCTACCGTTCTCCAGCGCATGACTTAGATCCCAATGATTTTGACGCCATCTCGACTTTGGGCCCCAAAATCATATTGGCAGGGGACTTCAATGCAAAACATGGGGAATGGCAC
Organism: Thermobia domestica; assembly: GCF_964235325.1. Taxonomy (NCBI): domain Eukaryota; kingdom Metazoa; phylum Arthropoda; class Insecta; order Zygentoma; family Lepismatidae; genus Thermobia; species Thermobia domestica. Next base: position 161,379,597 of record NC_137467.1, on the reverse strand, counting down.
TCCAGACGTTCCAACGAAAACGGACGAATATTACACCGATATCTGCACACATCTCCATTCATTGCCTATGGGCCACCTGATCCAACTCACCATCCTAAAGCAGGCGGAGAACCGGATGTGTTGGACATAGTTCTAAGCAAAGATACCATCTTAGCTACACGTCCTTACGTGATTTCAGCACTGGACTCAGATCATGATCCGGTCCTTTTCAAAATTTCGCATCGTCATATCTCCCGTCCTGCACCCGCTCATATCTCCCGAACTACGAACTGGGATGTCTATAAGCAGGAATTAAACTCTTTGCTCGACATAGCCGCTCGTCCAAATTCTCCTGCGGAAATTGATCAGGCGGTCGCCCATCTCACACTTGCTCTACGTACGGCTGACTCCCTCAGCACATCAATAATTCCTGACTTGCAGTCCGATCCACAATGTGACTCTCCATTACTTCGTCTTTATATCCATCTCAAACGCTGGGCTCGAAGTACTTGGCAGCGCACTAGACATCCACTCTACAAAACACTTTGGAACACCTTAAGCCGCAAAATCAAGACCATCACTAGACGACAAACCGAGCAGTACTGGGAGACACTTTTTCGTGGGGTCACACTTAATGACACTAAAATCTGGCAGTATTCCCGCCTTTTCCAGCGCCGAGAGACTTCTCGTCAAACTCAAATACTGCAAGGTCCGCATGGGGTCATACATGACGACCAAGGGCAAGCAGACCTATTTGCTGCATCTCTAGAGCGCCAGTTTACACCTAATGCGACTCCTGTCGTTCCTCACATTCGGCAGGACGTTCGGGCCACTATGCGCATGCTCCATTTTAAACCAATACTTCCCCTGCCTGAGGTTGTAACACCAAGGGAAGTTGAGCGTCAAATTTGTCACTTGCCCAACAAAAAAGCACCTGGAGTTGATCAGATCCGCCCAGAACTACTGAAACATGGGACACGGAAGCTACTCCTCTATCTTGCTGCTTTATTTACAGGCATCCTTCAGGTTTGCTACTTTCCCCGTGCTTGGAAAGAAGCGAAAGTCATTCTTCTCCCTAAACCAGGTAAAAATCCAACTCTCCCAGAAAACTATAGACCAATTAGCCTATTATCTCATGTGAGCAAACTCTTCGAACGAGTGCTTCTCGCCCGACTTCAGGAGCACGTCACCACTCTAGATATACTCCCCCACCATCAATTTGGTTTTCGTGCTAACCACAGCACAACAAGCCAATTAGTGAGGGTAGTCGACCATCTGACTACCTCTTTTAATCGACGACATTATGTTGTAGGTGTATACCTTGATATCTCGAAGGCGTTTGATAAAGTGTGGTTACCAGGCCTCATTTATAAACTTCGCTTACAAGGTTTCTCTTTACCTTATCTCAAACTCCTTACTTCATACCTCTTTCATCGCTTTTTCCATGTCTCTGTGGGACAGACCAAGTCTGCTCCCAAACCAATTCAAGCTGGTGTGCCTCAAGGCGCGGTTCTTTCGCCTCTGCTTTACACCTTATACACCGCTGACTTACCCATTGTGCCACACTGTTTTCCTGCAACATACGCCGATGACACTGCTTTCTTCACGAACAGCAGCAATCTTCGTCTTTCCTACCACTACATGCAGCGGCAACTCAATGTCTTTCAACGTTGGGCTACCACCTGGCGCCTAAAAATTAACGCGGATAAGAGCGTTGCAGTCTGTTATAGCAAAAGACGCAGCAGAACCATCCATCGTTTATATTATGACAACATTGAAGTTCCACACCGTCTGCATGCTAAATACTTGGGAGTTATCTTAGATCGAGGCCTTACTTTTGGTCTTCATATCAGGGACATTAAACACCGAGCCCTTCGAAAATTGTCTGCCCTCTATACTATTCTGCGTTGCAGTGCCTTAAGTCATGAAACAAGACTCCACGTCTTTAAAATGGTAATTTTGTCCACAATCACCTATGCATGTCCAGCATGGCAACATGCGGCACTCAGTCACTTGCGCACGGTCGAGAGTGTGCAAACCAGGGCAGCTCGTATCATAACAGGCCATGACCGATATACGCGTAATCGTCAACTTCTAGAGGATTTAAACATATATCCTATCCGGGACGTGTTACATCAACACCATACTCGTTTTTGGGCCAACCTCCCCCGCCACGTCAACCCCGCTATTGCAGCCATTGGCACAGCGCATACACACCGACGAATTTACAGGACGCCACGTTTGTAGCATAACTCTTTACCCACACTCTCCCCCTCACTGCGACAGTTGCAGCTGAAGGCCACATGACGTCGTCGTATCTCATGTTCTAGCTCACCCCCCAAAGGTCTAATCATTTTGTTTTCTACAGCTGTCATCGAGTCAGGGACTTTTGTCCGATACTCGACACAAAACTACACTTTCAAGCTGAGCTGAGCTGAGCTGACTGTACGATATATACATACTCTCGATCGATATTTCATTCGATCTTAACAGCTGTGACGTACCAGACGTCAGAACAGCTGCATTTTGATATCCTTCCTGTTCCTTATCCCGGACTTTTTTCTGCGTCATTCCTTTGAGCACTACTCTCCAGACTAATCAAGCCAAGGGTGTGTAGTGCTACGGGTTTGTTCAGAGAACTGTTCCAACCTTGGTGGCTATCCAAACGGGTCACCTTACCTACATCAACTTTCATAATCATCACACACTGCATCTCGTTCATTTTTCAATCTAGGGGCTTCGGCCCGCTTCCTGCTGTCCATGGCGGATCCACCTCAGATCACTGGGGCATCGATGGATGGTCGGCATGGCGGACTACCTCCGGTATTCCTCGCTCCACCGGCTCAAGTCACAAAGGTGGAAAAGCGAAAAGATGGCACACGTCATCGCAGAGCTTCTGAACGCTCCACTGCCTCCACCGTCTCGAATGCCTCCAGTCGATCGCGATCGCCAATTCATTCAGAGACCTATGCTGAGCGTTTAGTGAACTCACCGCCAGCAAAGAAACAACATTTAAGTCGCACATCAACTTCCGTAGACATAGACGCCGAAATCGCTCACTCTTCATCTTCATATCAACGTCAAAACCAAGTCATTCCATCATTATCAAAACCAGAGCTTCATTGCTTTCTTCTTCAAAATTTTGATCCAAAATTCGATAACGTCAAATACGTAGTTCTTCAAATTCGTAAATATCTCCCAAGTATTAATCTCACTCAAGTTGTCAAATCCCGCAATGGGATAATCTTGAAATCTACGGACCCACATTTCGCTACTACTGTACGAAACAAGGCTTCTTTCGAAATCTTTGGGAAAACAGCCAAAATTGACACCCTCAGTTCCTCTCGCCGTAAACAACCACCACCTCCGAAAAAGCCTCCTCTTCTCTCTGTTGTTATCAGGGGCGTTGATCCCACATACACGGATGAGGAAGTTTCTGAAGAGCTAAAACTAGAAGGCTTCACCATCTCCAAAGTACTCCGCATCCGGAACGATCAGGGACCCACTTACATGATGCGAGTCTTAACAACATCGCAAGAAACAATTGACACCATGCTCGCACATGGCGCCATGATCTATAAAAAACGTCATCGTGTAGAACCCTCCCGATCATCCCCGCCACTTCCAATTCGTTGCGAAAGGTGCCAAGCATACAATCAGCACACCACTACTAACTGTCGCAACACTGCTATCTGTGGCTACTGCACAGGCACCCACCCTACCCGTACTTGTCCGAATTTAGAACTTCCACCCCGTTGTGCTACTTGTAACGAACAACATCCCACATACAGTTACAAGTGCAAAGGAAAACCTCAACCTGAAAGTACTCGACCTGAATTAGTTGCTCCACTTCGCACTCATGATACTTCTACCAACACGGATTTCCCCATTGACTCCACTCCTGTTACTATAGATAAACTTCTCGCTTTTACTACACTTGCCTTGCAAAACATCCACCCCTTTATCCGTCCTCACATCCTTCAACAAATCATTCACGCAGCCCGTATCATTTTTCACGTCTCTTTCAATGCAACATACTCGAATACCGATGCTCATTTTCATACGTCACACCTTCCGTCTTATTCTTAACAGCCAACTCTTACAGCATATCATCATGACTTTAGTGTTTCTATTTCTTAATATCCGGTCCTTTTTCAAAAACAAACTTCTCTTCGAAGCGCTTCTACTCGAGGAAAAAGTAAATGCATTTCTACTCAATGAGACCTTTTTCAAACTATCGGATACTTGCCATATAGCACGCTATAACATCCTCCGTTGTGACAACACTCTTCCAGCTCAGCGAGCAAACGGTGGGGCAGCAATTGGTTTTTACCACAACCTACCATATAGACGTCATTCTAGCGCAATACTCAATCTCCCTGAGTATGTAATAACTACATTATATTTCCCAAATATAGCCATCACACTCATTACCATTTACGTCAGACCAGGTCATCCGATTCCACTTCATTTTCTCCAAGATATATCCAATACATACAAACATTACATCATCATGGCAGATATCAATCTTCATAGTCGTACAGACAACGAACGTACCATGTTCACGCAATTTGTTGCATCAAATACAACAGGCATCATCCACGCTTTACCATCCCCATCTCGCCCTATTTCTCAGACAACTCCCGATATAGTCATCACATCCAATACTCTTGCTTCCCATTGCACTGTTGACGTTCTAGCACTACTTGGCAGCGATCACGCACCTATTAAGCTGACGTATCGTCATACCCAGGCCACTAAATCTGCTCATCTACCACCCCCACGGCCAACACTTAGATACGATAAAGCTGATTGGCAAAAATACCGTGACTACATTTCTCAGTCTTTACATCATCACACACCACCTGCTACCGAAGAGCAACTATACGACAGCCTCTCTACCATAAACTCGACTCTTAGCCATGCCTCCGAACTGTATATTCCAACTACCTACTCTACTCCCTATAAACCACATCTTCCACCTCAATATTTATCCATGATCCGTCGCTCCCGTCAGCTATACCGTGATTACCTCCGTACTAGGAACCCTGAAACCCTCCATCATCACACTCAACTACAACGCACTGTTCGCAATTACATCAAAGCGTACAAACTGCGGAATTGGGTTAAGACCTGCAATGACCTCAACGAAACCAGCCATCCAACCAGATACTGGAAACGATTCCATGCTCTCTGTGGCAAGTACTCTAAGCCTTCTTACCCTCTTCTTCATAATAATGTACCACTCCAAACAGATCTTGAGAAAGCTAACGCCTTTGCAGACTACTTGCAAGATATCTTTACACCTGCAACACCCTCCACTCCACATCCAACAGATCGCCTAAATCTCGCATCTCCTCACTTACAGCCCGACGTCACTCATCCACTTCCACATCATCCTCTTACCATATCTGTTACTACTGACGAAATCATGACTGTTGTAAATCGCAAACGAAATTCCGCCCCAGGCTTTGATAATATTACATATCGCCACATTAAAGAAGGTCCATTATTGTTTCTCAATCTGCTTGCACTCATCTACACATTCATCCTTCGAACCGGCTTTTTTCCGACAGATTGGAAAACTTCCAAAACACTCATGTTTCTGAAGCCTAACAAGCCTCCTACTGCTACCTCATCTTACCGCCCTATTCAGTTGACATCCACTTTTAGTAAAATCCTGGAGCGCATTCTCGTTAAAAGATTACATCCATATCTCGAAACTAAACATCTTCTTCCCATTCACCAAGCAGGATTTCGCCCTTCATATTCAATTAACGATCAGCTTCTTCGCCTCACCAGTCTCATCACCTCACATTATAATTCCGTCAAACCTTCTTGCCTTCTGTTATTTGACCTCGAAAAAGCATTTGACAAAGTTTGGCACCTGGCACTTCTTCACAAGCTCATTCAGCTCAAATTTCCCGTTGCCTATATCCGTTTCATCTATCACTTTCTGGTTGGTCGCCTCTCTTACGTCTACATTAACGGTCAGTTGTCTCATCCCATTTTTCTTTTGTCGGGAGTACCTCAGGGTTCAGCTCTCTCACCGCTTTTGTACATCCTTTTTGTAGCAGATTTTCCTCCGCTTCCTCCTGACATATATCTTTTTCAATACGCGGATGATACTGCTTTGCTAGCCTTAGGAAAGACTATTCGCCAGATAAATCAGGACCTGCAAGAGGCTATTAATCGTTTTACTCGCTGGTGCACTAAGTGGAGTCTCTCTATAAATCCAAACAAAACACAAGCCATCGCTTTCATTCCGCCACGCAAACGCTCAAAAGTCCACCGAAACCCGTCGTTACTCTCCCTCCACATCCACGATACTCCCATAGTTCCTACTCGCACCGTTACCTATCTTGGCATCATCTATGACCAGCATCTCACATGGAAACCATATCTTCAGAAAGTCGCTGCCAAAGCCTACCAACGCTTAAACCTCCTCAAGCGTCTTACTGGCACTACCTGGGGCCTCAAACCAGCTACAGTTCTCAATACGTACAAGGCATTTATGCGCCCTGTCCTTACGTACGGTTTCCCGGCCTGGCTTTCCGCTCCGCCCACCTTTTATGAAAAACTTCGCATACTAGAACGACATGCATTCCGAATCGCTCACCGCATACAACTCCCCAGTCCGACCCGAGCACTCTATGACCTTATCACCTTTCCAAACATTACCCACCATATTGAATCTCTTAGGCAGAAATTCATCACAGCGCGATATAGTACTCAACATCCTTTACTCATGGATACTATGCGCTATCATGAACTCCATCCTGTCCGCCCTCGCTACGCTTATTCCCCACTATGTCTGCTTTTCACCTTATACTGCTATACTCTGCCACCTGACCATCCGGATTTATTTCTGCTCGAAGACTACCAACTTCATGCTCATCTACCACACATCTTTCCATCCTTCACTGCACAGTAACACCTTTTGTTTCTAACAGGGCTCCCCATGTCTTCATCAGCCTAGAGCAGCCCCTAGGCAGAAGATAACACGCATTTGTTTTACTAATGTACCCTGTGTTGTCTCGTGTATTGCACATCGCTCCATCTCTCACTCTCATTGTTCATTGAATCTCGTTTGGCAGTCTACCATTCCAAGATCACCTACTCAATAACCATATATATGTATTGTAACTCCATTCTTTATCTATTTATATCATCAATCTCCTTGAAACTATTGTGCTTATATTTTGCTTTATCATTTCCTTTTTTCTTTTGTGTACACTTATATTTATATTATGTTATTGTTGTTATGTTCTTATGTTTTTCAAATATTCCTACCATTCCCATATGATTATGATCGAAAAGATCATAATGTCCTCGTTTTAAAATACAAATTAAATAAATGAATTAATAAAAAACCCTTAGCCCACCTATGCCTTACTCCTATATAGATAACCATTCCTTCACTTCTGTCACCTAAGAGAGGGTATAGCCCTCTAAAAGGAAGCTAGCCTTTGGCTAGCACTAAAAAAAAAAAAAAATCCTGACTGTACAACTCAACTCAGAATTCAGAATCGATCATCGATTCATCGATCTGAGAACGCTTACTAACGCTCTCCGAGCAATTACAATTTTTGTTCATTCAGGGAGGATTGTTCTGGTACAGACAATCGACATCCCCTTGCAGTCCGTATTGTTGACTCAAGTGGGAGCCCGTGGCCATCATCACTTATTCTTTTCATCATCTTTTTTGTGGAGGGCCAGTGCTCGCACTGACCGACATCTCCGCGAGGACGTATTGCTGCCTCAAGTGAGAGCCACAGTGGGCTTCCCCTAGCACCTACTTCATACGATTGTTTCGTACATTCAAGTTATATACTCAGCTAGATTAAACCATCATGCCCCCCTCCCCGACGGGAGCGAAGGGTACAGCCACCAAACCAGGTCACTCTGCTGGTACGAAGACTACTAAAGCAGATACCTCGAAACAGGCAGAGTCTAGATCTCGATCACGATCTCCACTCGGACACTCCAAGCAATCAGAGTCTAAGAAACCAAGGCATTATAGCTCTGATGGAGAAGGTTCTGCTGCCTCAATGAATGGGAGAAACACCGAGATGGACTGGGCTAATGCTCCACCATCTCCCACTTTGCCAGCTAATCAGGTTACATTGTATAATTTCATATTAAAGAACTTCGACGCTAAGTACCGAACAGCACGAGCAATCTTCATGCAAATCAATAAATATGTACCGCGCGCAGATGTGCATCAAATTATACCTACGAGGGACGGAATCATCTTAAAATCTCCTAATCCTAACTTTCATACACATGTTCGAAACAAAGCTACCTTTGAAATCTTTGGACCACAGGCAGTGTTGACGCCTCTTACCCCGAGCCAAGGTAAATCACCTCCACCTCCTCGTCGTCCACCATTGCTATCAGTTGTTATCAGGGGCATTGAACCTGAACTCACCGACGATGAGATATTTGATGAGCTTCGCTACGAGGGTCTCGAAATCAAGAAATGTATCAGGATACGTAATAACACTGGTCCTACCTACCTCGTTCGTGTCTTGACCGACCAACAACAAATCATTGATCATCTCTTAGCTAATGGGGCCTATGTATATCGCCGCCGTTACAAGGTAGAACCGTCACGAACGCCTCCTCCGCTTCCAATCCGCTGCGAGAAATGCCAGACGTATAATGATCATTACACTCATAACTGCACCAACACTGTTAAATGCGGATATTGTAGCGGGAGTCATCTGACCCGAAATTGCCCAAATTCAAGTGCACCTCCCCAATGCACCACGTGTCCAGAAAAACATCCAACTTACAGTTATCGCTGTCGTGGCAAGCCTGCTCCTACCCCAGATAAGCCAGAATTAGTAGCTCCCATCAAAACTTCCGATGACCCCACTCCACCAGCCAACTCACTGACACATCCTGTTACAGTAGAAGATCTCTTACGATTCTTAACTCTCACCTTACAAAACATTCTGCCATTTCAACGCCCGCACGTTCTCAATCAAATCATACACTCTGCTAAACTTCTCTATAATCTCCAACTACACGCCACATACAGCGGATCTAATGTCCATTTCCAAATACAACCTACTGAAACAACTGTTTGAACATGGCTTGTCATCTCTATAGTACTACCATTCTTCTTGTTCTATACATTATGGCATACAACCTGTTATTTCTTAACATACGGTCTCTCCTCACGCATCAAGTGCTGTTTCAGCAACTTCTTTTGGAGGAGAATATAGCCGCTTTTGCACTCAATGAAACATTTCTAGCTCCTTACATAACCTGCTTTGTTCCGAAATATACCCTCCACAGACACGATGGACCCAGCGGCGCACGTCTGCACGGTGGAACAGCCATTGGTTTACAATATCGCATACCACATCGCACTATTACCCTACCACACACCTTGCAGCTGCCAGAATATAATGTTGTATTATTATATCTCAAGGGTCATACAATAGCCTTCGCAACCATCTATGTCAGGCCGAGACACGATATACCTTACCAATTCTTTCAATACCTCTCCGATACCTACCGTAAATTCATTATCATGGCAGACATCAATTTTCATAGTAGGCCTCAACATGAGAAACAGCGATTTTTGGATTTTATCAGTCTTCATACCACCGGCACCTTTCATGTTCTACCACAGCCAACTCGCCCCTCTAGCAACACCACACCAGATATCGTAATTTATTCCACAGCGATCAACTCTAACATCACCATTGACGTTTTAGATTCTTTGGGGAGCGATCATGTTCCCATCAAGCTATCATTAACTACCAATACTTCTCCACACAATTCCATACCCAAGAAGAAAGTGTATCTATATCATCAGGCTAACTGGCCAGCTTATCATGAGACCATTACACACTCACTTACAGCTAATATTGTCTTAACGTCACAAGAAGACCTTGATAACGCCGTTACCCGACTCACTCAGACTTTACAAACAGCAGCCCAACAGCATATTCCAACTACCTATGTTACCCCGCATAAACCTAAACTTCCTCCCCGATACCTACCTCTCATTACTGCAGCTCGGCGTGCTTACAGAGAATACACTCGCAGTCGTAACTTAGAAGCACTTCGCCTCCATAGACAGTATCTGCGCATCACTCACAATTATATCGTTGCATACAAACGCCTTCTCTGGACCAGAACGTGTAACAAACTCAACGAAACCACACATCCTACCAAATATTGGCGACAGTTCAATCAGCTCATCGGAAAATTTCAACGAACGCCCTACCCATTAGTTGTTAATGAGCAAGCACTCTCTTCTGATCAAGACAAAGCCAACACATTTGCCCAACACTTTCAAAATATCTTCACTCCTCTACCTGGCTGGCATACCCCATTACATCTCAACGCAGCTGTCGATAGTCGATCTGACCCCAATTTACCACATTTACAACCTAATCCCAATCACGCCCTGGAATTAGATCATCCACTTGCAGTACCGATTCAACCTACTGATATCCAGGCCATACTCCTGAATAAACGAAATTCCGCTCCAGGCTTTGACGCTATTACCTATACTCTAATTAAGAACGCCCCTCCTGTTGTCTTTACCATACTAAGTATCATTTATACATTCGTACTTCGAACTGGTTTTTTCCCCATAACTTGGAAGTACTCAAAAGTCTTACTTTTTCCAAAGCCTAATAAGCCTCCTTCTGACCTCACATCTTATCGGCCGATACAACTAACATCTACATTAAGCAAAATTTTGGAACGCATATTAGTTCGCCGCCTTCATAACCATTTACAGAATCACAAGTTACTTCCGTTGCACCAAGCTGGGTTTCGACCTAACTTTAGCATTCTAGATCCCCTGTTACGCCTCAGTACCTCTATATACAACCAATTCAATCGAGGCCATCCATCTAGTCTGGTCACATTCGATCTAGAAAAGGCGTTAGATAAAGTTTGGCACCAGGGTCTCATATACAAGTTATACTCTTTTCAACTTCCCCGCTCATACATCAGACTTGTACATTCCTTTCTTACAGCCCGACTTGCCTACATCTCCATCAATGATGCTCTGTCCTTTCCAGTCTTTTTGCATTCTGGCGTTCCACAGGGATCTTCTCTTTCCCCCCTATTATATTTGCTGTACGTATCTGACTTGCCCATTACTCCTAACGTACAACTTTTCCAATTTGCTGACGATACAGCATTTCTGGCTATCGGTCGGACAATTACTACTATTCAATATCGCCTTCAACTGGCCATTGATGCTTTTGTCGACTGGTGCGACATCTGGCGCTTGGCAATCAATGCTACGAAAACGCAAGCGATAGTTTTCTTACCATCTGGACGACGATCACGGGTCCATCGAAATCCGTGCTTGCTACGTCTCCAAGTTGACAACAGTCCGGTTACAATCCATAGTACTCTTAAATATCTTGGCGTAGTATTTGACTCCAAGCTCACTTGGATGCCTCATCTTCTCACTGTCATCGAGAAAGCCAAAAACAGACTCAATTACTAAAACGCCTAACAGGTACCACGTGGGGTCTAAATTCTTCTCTCCTTCTCAATACATACAAAGTTTTCATGCGCCCAATACTAACTTATGGCCACACAGCCTGGATATCAGCTCCCCATAAATATTATCTTAAGTTAGCCATTCTCGAACGCCATGCGTTTCGTTTAGCCTTTCGCATCCGTCTTCCGCATCCGACATGCCTTCTTTATGAGCGCATCAATTTTCCTCCCCTATTATCACATCTTGAGGCTCTCCGCTCAAAGTACATTCAGAAACGCATTGAAGCTGCTCATCCCATATTCCTGAGCATTCTCCGCCATGACCGAGACTATGACACTCCCGCTATATATTATCCCACACCTCTTCAGCATCTGATGACCCTTTACCATCTCAACATCGGCCAAAACAGCATTGATCCAGAAGTTTTTGACATTTATCATCCTGGCACAATTTCACCACTCATCTATCCATCTCATGCACAGTAAAACCATCCACTAACAGGGCTGCCTTTGTCTCCATCAGTTCCTGCGTCGCCCCAGGAACAGAAGATAACAGCATTTGTCTAACTAACATCACCCATGTGTTGTGGCGTCGTAGCACTTCACCTTCATACCATCCATCATTACAGATTTAATGACTGTCGTATATTTAGCTGTTCAATATGTTGCTTTCATAGCTCTGCATGTATTCACCTAACCACCATATGTTTGCTGTATTTATTCATTTCAGGCACCGCAGTTCCAGCAAGACCATAATTTATTAAGCCAGCCAGTCAGGACCAGCATCCAATGCAACTGAGGCTTGTCCTCACCCAATTGATGACCCCCCCCCATGAAAATGAATAAAGTTTCAAATAAATTGATATTTAAATAGCACCTAGACCTTCTAACGATAACTTGGATCTCTTATGTTATTCTACCTAACTCTTACCGAAGAAAGGGCGCAACCCTTGGAACGGGTAAACGAAAAAAAAAACCTGACTGTACACATATTTTGGAACCTGATAATAACCTAACTTCTGAAATTCTTCCGGCAGATATCCAAGCGATCATCCATCGAAAACGCTCCACAGCTCCGGGCTTTGACTCTATCACGTATAAGCTCATCAATGCGGCTCCCCCAGTACTTTTACAGCTCCTAGCATCTATCTACACCTTCATATTACGCACAGGCTTCTATCCACCTGATTGGAAAGTCTCTAAGGTCCTTCTCTTCATTAAGCCCGATAAACCAATTCATGATGTTTCCTCATATAGGCCCATCCAACTAACCTCTTGCCTTAGTAAAATTTTTGAAAATATTCTTGTTACACGTCTTCATGCTCATCTCACAGAACGTAATCTCATTCCTAATCACCAAGCAGGTTTTCGCCCTGGCATTAGTCTGAATGACCAATTACTTCGCCTCAGTAACACCATCACCAATCATTATAATTCTTCTCACCCATCTAGTCTTCTACTGTTCGACCTAGAAAAAGCGTTTGATAGAGTATGGCATCAAGGGTTGCTTTATAAACTTCACAAATTTCATTTACCCAGTAGCTATGTCCGCCTTATACATTCCTTCCTTGCCAATAGACTCGCATATATTATCATAAATTCTACCACATCTCATCCTATATTCCTCCACACTGGAGTACCTCAAGGCTCTGTTCTCTCCCCGTTACTGTATATACTTTATGTGACAGATATGCCACCCTTACCGGCGAATATTCACTTATTTCAATATGCTGACGATACCGCTTTTTTGACTCTTGGAAAATCTATTCAACATATTAATCGCACTCTACAACCAGCCATAAATGCTTTTATCAACTGGTGCGACATATGGAAACTCTCCGTTAATGCCTCAAAAACCCAAACCCTCATTATTCAAAAACGTCCCTCCAAAATCCGTCGCAATCCTAACTTGCTACGCCTTTCAGTTCAAGGCACTCCCCTATTACCAACTTCCCATGTTAAATATCTCGGAGTGATCTTCGATAGTAAACTGACTTGGAAGCCCCATTTACAGAAGATTCAAACTCAAGCCACTAAACGACTAGGTTTACTAAAAAGCTTAGTAGGTACCTCATGGGGCCTCCATACACAAACTGTTCTTACAACATACAAATCGTTTCTCCGACCGGCACTCACTCATGGCCATACTGCATGGATATCTGCCCCACCACAACTGTATCAGCGACTAGAAATCATTGAACGCCACGCTTTTCGACTAGCTTCTCGCATTCGCCTTCCGTCCCCTACCGCACTACTCTACGAGAGAATTACCTTTCCTACCATTCTTCAACATCTCGAACAAACCCGATCCAAGTACATCACCAAAGGCATTCAATCAGGTAATCCCCTTATTCTTGACGCCATTCATATTGACATTCTGCTAGACACCCCATCTCAATATCTTGATACCCCTCTTCAACATCTTCTCACGATGTACTCCAATACCCTTGATGACAACGATCCTACTAAACAAGATTTTGCCATCTACCACCCTGACCATTTATCACGGCACATCTATCCATCTTTGCACTAGTACTCATCATTGTGGTTCCAGAGGCTCATCTGTGCTCATTAGTTCTGAGTTGCCACAGAACAGAAGATAACCCTGCATTTGTCTCTACTAACCATCTTCCCTGTGTTTTGTCTTGTCTAATTGCACTGCATTCATCTATCATCTCATTATCCCGTGGATGAACTCCTAGCTACAATTTCTCGCCGATTATAGATACCTAAATGATGCCCTCCATATATGAAGAGTACGATATATGAAATAGATGTCCTGAATAAATAAAGAAATAAAGAATATGTAAACCCAACTACATTAATCAATGCAAACCCCAAAATAAAATGCACTGAAAATGAATAAATAAATAAATAAAAATAAATCACTTAGCCCTCACCTTCTCTCACCTATCCCTTAACTTTCCCTTCATCCCCTTCCCGAAGAAAGGGTGTACCCCTTGACCGGTTTAACCTTGTAAAAAAAATGTCACAGACGAACTGGCCACCTGGAATCTCTAACCAGGTAAAAAAAATAGGGTATTCGTTGCTGGCGAAGAAAAATAACCAAGTCACTGAGTGTGTCCATCCCCAATTGTTGATTTTATTCGCGATCTTCGTACATACGGTTCGAATACTTGCCTCTTTGGGGTTTAGGAAACAACCGTCGAATTGTATTTTCATACCTCCACGGAGGTTGACACTTTGATTTGATCTTAACTGTCGACAACCTTGCTATTCTCTAGGCTTACGATTTATTTTGATAATCTCTAGTGGGAGAGATTAAGGGTTTCACTCGAGTGGAGACTGCGTTACCGTACACATTAGTGTACATATTTTTGGAAGCTTAGCTTCATCATTCATTCATTTCATCTTTTCATTTCGTCACACCTTTTCACTCATTACCTACACCGTGACTTATGGCGTCCCAACCTGTCATTGGACAACATTCTGGCTTACCACCTATAGCACCGGAACCTTCTTGCTCATCTGGGAAACCGCTTAGACGACGTTGCCATTCTCTGGAAAGGATTTCTAGCAGTCAGGGTTCATCAGCTCGTCAACGTTCTCCTGTTGCATCCACAAAACTACCACCCGCTAAACGTCAACACAAGCTAAGCGATGCCAGCTGTGAGGCATCCATGATCATTGACATTCAGGATGATCGTCAGTTTCCAAACCTGCCTCCTCCTAGTCGACCAGCCATCCATTCTTTCCTGCTTCAGAACTTTGATCCAAAATTTTCAAATCCAAAGCTACTTTTAGTACAGATCACAAAATACATGCCTCGGGCGAACATCACTCAAATAGTCAAGACTAGGAACGGCATGATTATTAAGACGCCTGACCCGGAGTTTCTCCGTACGACACGGAACAAGTGCAGCTTTGAGATTTTTGGCTCCAAATCAACCATGACCAAGCTTAGCGACCAACGCCCGAAACAGCCACCACCACCGAGGAAATCACCAACATTGTCTGTAGTTATACAAGGGGTAGATCCGAGCTATAGTGACGAGGAGGTCTTTGAAGAACTTAAACTGGAAGGGCACAATATCATAAAATGTATCCGAATCAAAAACGATCATGAGTTGACCTACATGATGCGGGTTCTCACAAACTCTCAACAGACTATCGATGAGTTACTCACCCGTGGCGCCTATATCTATAAACAACGCCATCGTGTTGAACCATCACGCACCTCCGCTCCTTTACCCATTCGCTGTGAACGGTGTCAGGTCTACGGTCAGCACTCCACTTCCCAATGTAAAAATCCATTCAAATGTGGTTATTGTTCCGGCCCTCACCCTACAAGAAGCTGTACAAATTTACAATCACCTCCAACCTGCTCCACATGTCAAGATCATTCTCACCCTACATACAGTTACAAATGCCGATCCAAACCAGCTCCTGAACCAACAAAGCCAGAGACTGTGGCACCATTACGCATACCGGACCAAATCCAACCACCCGCCAATCCAGCTTTACAGCAACCTGTAACTGTCCATCAGCTTCTCACATTTCTTACCTTCTCGCTACAAAATATCCATCCATTCCTTCGAGATCACATCGCCCAACAAATTCAAATCGCGGCTAAGGCAATTTTCCACGCCAATATTTATCCAACATATTCCGGCAATGTCGTCGGAGTGCACTAGTGTTGAGGATACTTGGATTAAAATTAAAGATAGCATTAAAAGTTCAGCAATAGAAAAATTGGGACACGCGGAAATACGTAGGAACAAACCATGGTTCGACCAAGAATGCATTAAACTAGCAGAGAAGAGAAAACAGGCAAAATTACGGTGGCTACAAAATCCGAATGAAATAACTACACAAAATTTCGCAGATATCAGGCGGGAAACTTCCAAAACTTTTAGAACAAAGAAACGGGATTTTTTGAAAGCTAAAATTAAGGAACTTGAAGATAATAGTAAAAATAAAAATATTCGGGACATGTATAAGGGGATCAGCGAATTTAAGAAAGGCTATCAACCTCGTGCTTATATATTAAAGAAATCTGACGGGACAGTTCTCACTGATACGAATAGCCTCTTAAATAGATGGAAAGATTTCTTTGACGATTTGCTGAACACGCAGCCAAAAACTAATGTGCGTGGAGAAAAGGAGATACACACCGCAGATCCGTATATTCCAGAACCCAATCGAATAGAAGTGGAAGCCGCTATAAAGAAATTAAAGAAACACAAATCTCCGGGTGTAGATGAAATTCCGGCTGAGTTAATTTTAGCTGGAGGCGAAAAATTGTGGAACAAGATACACAAACTCATTCTCCTTATCTGGAACAAGGAAGAATTGCCACAAGAGTGGAAAGAGTCAATCATTGTTCCAATTCACAAGAAAGGCGACAAAACTGACTGTAATACTTATCGAGGCATTTCTCTTCTGTCAACATCCTATAAAATCCTTTCAAATATTCTGTTAGCAAGATTGACCCCATACGCAGATGAAATTATTGGAGATTATCAGTGCGGATTTAGACGAAATCGATCAACTATCGACCAAATATTTACCATTCGCCAAATACTCGAAAAGAAGTGGGAATACAATACCCCGGTACATCAACTATTTATTGATTTTAGAAAGGCTTACGACTCGGTTAGGAGAGAAACATTATACAACGTTCTTACAGAGCTTGGAATACCGAGAAAGCTAATTAGATTAATTAAGATATGTTTAAGTGAATCCCAAAGTAAAGTCCGGGTAGGAAAATTTTTGTCCACGAGCTTCCACGTCGAAAATGGCCTGAAACAAGGAGATGCGTTGTCGCCATTATTATTTAACTTTGTGCTGGAATACGCCATAAGGAAAATCAAAGATAGCAACCAGGGCCTAGAGTTGAACGGCATTCACCAGGTTATGGCATATGCTGATGATGTAAATTTAATAGGGGATGATAGGAGAACAGTAGAAATAAATGCAGAGATCTTATTAAACGCTTGCAGGGACATGGGTTTAGAAGTAAATGCAGAGAAAACTAAATACATGGAAGTGCGTCGGGACCGTAATACGGCAAATTGTGGAGGCGTTAAAAAATTAAATAATACTTTTGATAAAGTGGATACTTTCAAATATTTAGGATCAATATTAACAGACGAAAATCATATTCACGAAGAAATTAAATGCCGACTAAAAGCAGGGAATTCGTGTTACTATTCGGTTCAAAATCTCTTGTCGTCGCGAATTCTGTCGAGGAATTTGAAGCTTAAAATATATAAAACGATAATTATGCCTGTTGTTCTGTATGGTTGCGAAACATGGTCGCTTACTCTGAGGGAAGAACATAGACTGAAAGTATTTGAGAACAGGATCCTGAGAAGAATATTCGGGCCCAAGAGGAACGAGAATGGGGAATGGCGGAAGCTTCATAACGAGGAACTACATAGTTTATACGGTTTACCCAACATTGTTAGGGTCGTGAAGTCTAGGAGGCTTAGGTGGGCAGGTCATGTAGCTAGAATGGAAGAAAGTAGAAACGCTTTCAAAGTCTTGACTGGTAGACCCATAGGAAAACGACCATTAGGAAGACCTAGGCGCAGATGGGAGGATAATATTAAGATGGATCTCGCAGAGATAGGAATACAAAGTAGAAACTGGATGAAATTAGCTAAGGATAGAAGTCAGTGGAGAGCTTTTGTGAACGCGGCACTGAACCTCCGGGTTCCATAGGCCATAGAGTTAGTTAGTTAGTTAGTCGTCTATTATCACTCAAATGTACTCGAAACGGAGGTTTAACAGCTATCCTGTCATCATTCTCTGCATTATGGCGCTCTCCTTTTTGTTCTTAAACATCCGTTCTTTACCACAGCATAAGCCGCTCTTCGAAGCACTTTTACTCGAAGAAAAAATCCATGCCTTTATCCTTAATGAGACACATCTCACACCCAGATTGTCATGCCGCATACCTCGCTTCCAACTGTTACGCCAAGATAGCACTTTCCCTGCTAGGCGAGCCAACGGGGGAGTAGCGATTGGGTTTTCACCTTCTATTCCATTTCGTAGTCACTCTCCGACTCTGCCTAATCTTCCTGAATACCTTATCACATCATTATATTATCAGGAATTGTATGTGACTGTAGCAACTATATACATCCGTCCTGGGCATGATATTCCGTTCAGCTTCTTTCAGTATATCTCCAATACCTTCCGTACCTACATCATTATGGCAGATGTGAATTTACATAGCCGGACACATACTCAACGGGATCGTTTCCTCAACTACATCACCAGTCATACTACTGGAGTGACTCTGCCACTTCCAAAACCGACTCGTCCCGCGAGTCAGACTACTCCAGATATAGTTATTGTTTCGAACAACATGTCACATCGTAGCTGTGTTAACGTTCTTGATCTCATTGGTAGCGATCATGCTCCAATCAAGCTAGACATTCAGACTCGTGTAACTACCACTTCTCAGTCTTCTTCTCCCCGTACTGTCTATCGTTACGATAAAGCAAATTGGAAAGCTTACAGATCGTATCTTCAGGATCATCTTCATCATTTACAGCCACCAGCTACAGAATCAGAACTTTCTGAAACTTTGGATTCTCTAGTTAATGCTATCCATAACGCCACAGACAAACATATCCCTAAGTCAACAGTTTCGACTTTTCGACCCTCTTTACCTCCTCAATACTTACCATTGATCAAACGGTCCCGACAGTTTTATAGAGATTTTGCTGCCACTGGCAACCTTGACTCTCTTCATCATTACAGGCAGTTGCAACGAACGGTGCACAACTATCTTAAGGCTTACAAATTGCGATGCTGGGTCAAAGCTTGCAACAATCTCGGCTCACTTTCACATCCCACTCAGTATTGGAAAAGATTCCGACAGCTTACAGGTCGAAATACTCGTACAACATATCCTCTTATCGACAATAATACTCCGCTGCACACTGATACAGACAAGGCCAATGCATTTGCAAGATATCTCCAGGACATCTTTACGCCTCTTGCACCTGAAATTCCACATCGTTCTCATCCAGTCGACAAACTCAATCTGGATTCTCCTCATCTACAGCCTAATGTTAATCACACTCTGCCTGAAAACAATCCTCTTACTACACCAATCTCTATATCTGACATCAATTCAGTTGTAGCTCACAGACGTAACACAGCCCCTGGCATGGATTCTATTACATATAGACACATTAAAGAAAGTCCGTACGTAGTATTATATCTGCTTTGTCACATCTTTACTTTTATCCTTCGCACTGGCTTTGTACCTGCTGACTGGAAAACTTCGAAAACTCTTATGTTTCTCAAACCACATAAACCTGTTGCTTCTGTTAGCTCATACCGTCCTATTCAACTAACATCGACCTTCAGTAAAATACTGGAACGCATCATTGTCAAACGTCTTCATTCATACCTGGCACATCACCACGTCATTCCACTCGAGCAAGCTGGTTTCAGACCTTCTTTCAGCATTAATGACCAATTGCTCCGCCTCTCAAATTCCATCTATACTCACTTTAACACAGGCAACCCGTCCTGCTTGGTCCTGTTTGATCTCGAGAAGGCTTTCGACAAGGTCTGGCATCCCGCTCTCATCTATAAACTCAAACAGCTCCGCCTGCCTATTGCTTACCTTAGATTCATCTTTAATTTTCTTAGCTGTCGATTGGCTTATGTCTGTATCAACACTAGTTTTTCATTTCCTATTTTTCTTCATTCTGGAGTTCCCCAAGGATCGGCTTTGTCGCCCTTACTATATATTCTATTCGTTTCCGACTTCCCAGCAGTCCCAGATAATGTTAAGCTCTTTCAGTATGCCGATGACACTGCACTTTTTGCGACGGGCAAAACAATTCATCAGCTTAATCTGGCTCTCCAGGATGCTATCAATGTCTTTGTTGATTGGTGCTCCCACTGGAGACTGATAATAAACCCAGCAAAAACTCAATGTATTGTATTTCTTGCCCCGAAGCATCGTTCACGTGTACACCGCAACCCAACACTCTTACACCTCTCTGTACAAGATGTACCTTTAAAACCTACTCGCAGTGTCAAATATCTAGGAGTAACCTTCGATCATCAACTCACCTGGACACCACATCTGAAAGATATCTCCAAGAAGGCGTACTCTCGCCTCAATCTTCTGAAAGGTCTTGCTGGAACTACCTGGGGACTCCATACTCATACACTTCTTAACACGTACAAAGTTTTCCTCCGCCCGATTTTGACGTACGGATTTACAGCTTGGATATCTGCTCCGACCTCATACTATGAGAAATTATGCATCTTGGAACGTCATGCCTTGCGAATTGCTTATCGTATCAAATTACCAAGTCCCACTCAAGATCTCTATCATAGACTTACATTTCCGCATATCTTATATCATTTAGAAACATTACGCACTAAATATATTACCCAGCGCCTGCACAACAATCATCCACTTCTTCAGCAAACTTTTGACGATCATGCCCGAAGTACCTCTCCCGTTGCCGCTTTGTTCCCTCCGCTCTCATTACTATTCACTTTGTACCATTACACTCTACCTCCAGACCACCCAGACGCCGTCTACTACGAGCCATACACTACAGCCGCTCATCTACCTCACATATGGCCATCACATGCACAGTGACACCTTGTGTACTAACAGGGCTCCTCTGTCCTCATTGATGCCTAGCGCAGCCCCTAAAGATAACCAGCATTAGTTCAACTAACAAAACCTATGTGTTGTAGTGAGTTTCGCACTTCATTTCATCATTCCACATCATATCACTTACAGTTATGGTTTTCCCTCACTGCAGTTTATGTATTTACCTTTCCTCAGGATTATGGTTAAAGGCCATAATGACTGTGAAAGTTTGAATAATAAAGTTTTCTGTACCTACCCATAGCCCAACCATTGCTTTCTGAATAGCAGAATTTACTAAACATCTCTTCCCCTACAGAGGGCGTAACCCTCTTCGGGTAGTAGCTAGCGTAGGCTAGCTGGTAAAAAAAAAGTCACAGACATCTTCTGTAGTATCCAGCTTTCTCACTGGAGGCATTGCTTGCAGTGTCAAGTCTAGGCTAGGGTTATTACGTGCTTGTGGACGCAAGCACGGCAAGTCTTAGTTACGGGCAAGAGAGTGAGAGAGACTAAGGGTTTCACCCAAGTGGAGACTGCCTTACCGTGCACACAAGTGTACAAGATTTTTGGAAGCTTAGCTTCATCATTCATATATCATTTCTTCTTCTTTTTCATCATCATTTTCAATTCATTTCAACTCACTACAGGACGGAGACTATCACGAGCTCAGGCGTGCCTTATGGCATCTCAACCAGTGAGCGGCCAACACTCTGGTTTACCACCAGTTATACAGCAACCCTCCTGCTCTTCCGGGACATCGATAAGACGAAGATGTCATTCATTGGAGCGGATTTCTGCCAGCCAGGGTTCTTCAGCTCGCTCCCGTTCCCCAGTGGCATCAACAAAACTTCCGCCTGCTAAAAGACAGCATAAGATCAGTGACGCTAGTTCCGAATCCTCAATGCATATTGACATTCACGACAGTAACCAATTTCCTAATCTGCCTCCACCGGGTCGACCAGCTCTTTATTCTTATTTACTTCAAAACTTTGATCCGAAATTCCTTAATACGAAACTTCTTTTTGTTCAGATCACTAAGTACATGCCTCGTGCCAATATCAATCAGATCATAAAGACCAGGAACGGGATGATAATCAAAACACCGGATCCGGAATTTCTCCGTACAATCCGGAACAAATTCAGTTTCGAAATTTTCGGAGTAAAATCTACCATGACTAAGCTGAGTGACCAACGCACCAAACAGCCACCACCACCGAGAAAATCGCCCACTCTATCTGTTGTTATTCGTGGTGTAGATCCGAGCTATACTGATGATGAGGTACTTGAAGAACTCAAGTTAGAAGGCTACACTATCATCAAATGTATCAGGATCAAAGGCGACCATGGTCCGACATACATGGTGCGCGTCCTTACCAACTCACAGCAGACTATTGATGACTTGCTTACTCGCGGTGCCTATATCTACAAACAGCGCCATCGTGTAGAACCGTCTCGTACCTCTTCCCCATTACCTCTTCGCTGTGAGCGCTGTCAGGTTTATGGTCAGCACTCTACTTCTCAGTGCAAAAATCCATTTAAGTGTGGCTACTTTTCAGGTTCACACCCTACACGCAATTGTACAAATTTAAAATCACCTCCGACGTGTTCCACATGTCAAGAAAATTCACATCCGACATATAGTTACAAATGCCGATCCAAACCAGCTCCTGAGCCATCAAAACCAGAAACAGTAGTGCCACTGCGCATACCTGAACAAATCCAACCACCTACAAATCCAGCACTTCAACAGCCTGTAACTGTTCATCAGCTCTTAACATTTCTCACTCTCTCTTTACAAAATATTCATCCGTTCTTACGTAACCACATCGCTCAACAAATTCAGTATGCAGCCAAGGCAATTTTCCACGCCAACATCCGTCCTACATATTCTGGTAATAATGTCTATTATCATTCAAATGTATTGGAAACCGAAGTTTGAAAGCCATCTTATCTTTCTTCATTGCACTATGGCGCTCTCTTTCTTGTTTGTGAACATACGTTCTCTACCACAACACAAGCCGCTTTTTGAAGCGCTTCTGCTCGAAGAAAAGATCCATGCATTTCTCCTAAATGAGACTCATCTCACACACAAACTGACATGCCGCATACCTCGATTTCAATTGCTACGACAGGATAGCACGATAGCAGCTAGGCGAGCTAATGGGGGAGTAGCGATTGGATTTTCTCCTTCCATTCCATTCCGCAGTCATTCACCAGCTCTTCCAAATCTTCCTGAACATCTTGTCACATCTTTATACTATAAGGAACTTTACGTGACCGTTGCTACTGTGTATATCCGTCCTGGCCATGATATTCCTCTTAATTTCTTCCAATACATCTCGAATAACTTTCGTACCTACATAATCATGGCAGACGTGAATTTACATAGCCGACCAGCCAATCAGCGAGATCAGTTCCTTAATTACATCTCTAGCCATACTACTGGCGTGACTCTGCCACTCCCAAAACACACCAGGCCTTCTAGTCAGACTACCCCGGATATCGTTATTGTGTCGAATAACCTATATCATCGTAGCAGTGTTGAGGTCCTTGATCTCATTGGTAGCGATCATGCTCCCATCAAACTACTTATTACAACTCGCTCAGCCAATACTTCTCAGGATACACATAACCGAACTACTTACCGCTATCGCTATGATAAAGCAAATTGGCCTGCATATAGATCGCATCTCACGGACCATCTTTCTGATCTATCGCCACCTACTACTGAGTCAGAACTTTACGATTCTCTCGACTCTCTGGTTACTGTCATGCAAAAGGCTACCGACAAATATGTTCCTAAATCTACTGCTTCTATACTTCGGCCATCCTTTCCTCCTCAATATATGCCGCTGATTAGACGTTCTCGTCAGTTTTATAGGGATTTCGTTGCTACTGGCAACCTAGACTCCTTGCATCATCACCGACAACTACAACGTACCGTTCATAACTACCTTAGAGCTTACAAATTACGATGCTGGATAAAAACGTGCAACCATCTTGGTTCTCTTTCTCATCCAACGCAGTATTGGAAGCGTTTCCGGCAACTCACTGGTCAAACTACACGAACAACTTACCCTCTCATAGACAACAATACGCCTCTTCATACCGATACTGATAAGGCAAATGCTTTTGCACACTATCTTCAAGGCATATTTACACCACTCACACCTGATTTGCCTCCTCGTCGTCATCCCGTCGACAAACTAAACCTTGAATCTCCTCATTTACAACCAAATATTCAACATACTCTTCCTGAGAACAATCCTCTTACTGAGCCAGTTCAAATTTCTGACATCACTTCTGTCGTTTCTCATAGGCGCAACACTGCTCCAGGCATGGACTCTATCACATATAGGCACGTTCAAGAAAGTCCCTACGCTGTTTTATATTTGCTCTCTCTCATCTATACATTTATTCTTCGCACCGGCTATATCCCAGCTGACAGGAAGACGTCCAAAACCCTTATGTTTCTCAAACCAGGCAAACCGGCCCACACTGTTAGCTCTTACCGGCCTATTCAGCTAACATCAACTTTCTGTAAAATTTTGGAGCGTATCCTTGTCAAGCGTCTTCATTGCTATCTGGCACTTCACAACAGTCTTCCTCTCGCACAAGCTGGTTTCAGACCCTCCTTCAGCATCAACGACCAATTATTACGCCTTACAAATTCCATCTACAATCATTTTAATACAGGACATCCCTCTTGTTTGGTTCTGTTTGACTTAGAAAAGGCATTTGACAAGGTTTGGCATCCTGCTCTTCTATATAACCTCAAACAGCTCAGATTACCTCTTCCATATCTTCGCTTCATTTTCAATTTTCTCACCTGTCGCCTGGCTTACGTCTTCATAAATTGCAGCTCCTCATTTCCAATTTTTCTACATTCTGGGGTTCCACAAGGATCGGCTTTGTCACCATTACTGTACATTCTCTATGTTGCCGACTTTCCAGCTGTTCCAGCTACAGTACAGCTATTTCAGTATGCAGACGACACTGCTTTATTCGCCACTGGTACCACTATCCACCAACTCAATTTAGCTTTACAAGAAGCAATCAATACTTTTGTCGATTGGTGCTCTCACTGGCGCTTGAAAATAAATCCGACGAAAACTCAAGCTATTGTATTCCAATCTCCAACATGCCGTTCCCGTATACACCGTAACCCCAGGCTCTTACATCTCACTGTTCAAGATGTACCACTCAAGCCTTCTCGTACTGTTAAATATCTTGGCCTTACTTTCGATCACCGCCTTAACTGGTCGGCACATCTACAAGATATTTCAAAAAAGGCGTATGGTCTAAATCTGTTGAAAAGTCTTGCTGGAACAACCTGGGGACTCTCTGCGACTACTATCCTGAATACCTATAAAGTCTTTCTGCGTCCTATACTTGTTTACGGTCTAACAGCCTGGTTATCTGCACCACCATCATATTACGAGAAACTACGCATTCTTGAACGACATGCCTTGCGTATAGCTTTTCGCATTAAGCTGCCCAGTCCAACTCAGGACCTCTATGCTCGACTCACATTTCCGCATATCTTATACCATCTGGAAACACTTCGCACCAAATATATTACCCGCCGTCTGCAATCGAATCATCCACTTCTCCAGCAAACATTTGAAGAACACGCCCGTAAGCTCTCCCCTTCTGCTACTCTCATTCCTCCGCTTTCATTACTGCTTACTCTGTACCGTTACACCATTCCTCCTGACCATCCTGACAGCCGATATTACGCACCATACTCTTCAGATGCTCATCTCCCTCATATCTGGCCATCATATGCACCGTGACACCTACTGTTTTAACAGGGCACCCCTGTCTTCATTAATGCCTAGCGTCGCCCCTAGGCGAGAAGATAACACACATTCGTCTTACTAACCGAACCTCTGTGTTGTGATGTGATCTGCACTTCATTTCATCTTTCATCCAAACTTGATGCTTCTCCTCTATCTATCTATACCACCTTAACAATGATTATGGTTAAAGGCCATAATGACCTATAAATTGATTATCAATAAAGTAATTCCTTTAACCACCCATATCCCATCTGTATGTTTGTTCTGACTGCCATAATATTTCAGAATCTTTTCCCCTACAGAGGGCATAACCCTCTTCGGGCAGTAGCTAGCTTTTGCTAGCGGACAAAAAAAATGTCACAGACTACCAGCATTAAGGGCAAATGGCGGCGTAGCCATCGGCTTTCGCAATCATATACCTTATCGCCAACAAATTTGTCCCATTCCTCATCTCCCCGAACATCTCATCTCTACATTATACTTCAAGTCTATCATGATCACCTTTGCCACTATATACGTTCGACCAGGCCATCCTATCCCTCTTGCTTTTTTCAGTCACATATCTCATAATTATAAACATTATATCATCCTCGCTGATATCAACTACCATAGTCGCACTCCTAGAGAACGCACACAATTTTCCGACCATATTACCACTCATACCACTGGCATTCTTCATATTCCTCCGGCTCCTACTAGACCAATATCAAATACCACCCCCGATGTAGCTATCACGTCCAACACGCTTGCTACTAACATCACCCTTACAGTTCTGGACATCCTTGGTAGTGATCATGCTCCACTCAAGCTTTCCTATCGTATGGGCACTGCTCGACCCCATGCAGTCCCTCCGCCGATTCAATCGCCACGTTTTGACAAAGCCGACTGGGATCATTATCGCACCTATCTTACAACTGCCATAGTACATCTGCATCCTCCCACTACATCAGAGGAGCTCTACGCCCATGTTGCAACTATCACTTCAGAAATTACCCATGCATCAGAAATGTATATCCCTACTACTAGTTCAACACCATATAAGCCTAAATTACCTCCGAATTACCTTGCTCAAGTCAAACGCTCCCGACAAGCTTATCGAGATTACGTCAGAACACAAAATCCTGAAGCTCTTCGTCTTCACCGTCAGCTGCAACGTTCAGTCAAAAATTACATCCAAGCATACAAACGCCGTCAATGGATCAAAACTTGCAATAACCTTGCTGAAACTGCACATCCTTCACGTTATTGGAAACGTCTTAACGCACTCTGTGGCAAGTACAGCAAAACCTCATACCCTATCATCATCAACAACAGCCACGCACCTTCTAATCAAGATAAAGCCAACGCCTTTGCCGATTATCTGCAAGACATTTTCACACCATCCTCTCATACCCACATCTTTGGTCATCCAGTCGACAATGTCAACCCTTCAAATCCTATCTTCCAACCAAATCATAATCATCTTTTGCCGCCACATGAACTCACATCTCCCATCACCGTTACTGACATAACAACAGTTGTTCAACCTAAACGTAACTCTGCTCCTGGCTTTGATTCCATCACATATCGCCATATTAAGGAAAGTCCTGTCTCTCTACTTATTCTCCTTGCCTCTATTTACACCTTTATTCTTAGAACTGGATTCTTTCCTGCTGAATGGAAAATGTCCAAAACCCTCATGTTTCCGAAACCAAATAAGCCTCCCAGCGACGTCTCTTCATATCGACCTATACAACTTACTTCCACTTTCAGCAAAATCCTTGAACGTATCCTTGTCAACAGACTTCATCCATATCTCCGTGCCCGCCATCTCATACCAACTTTTCAAGCTGGATTTCGCCCGTCATATTCCATTAACGATCAGCTTCAACGTCTAACCACCCTCATTACCAATCACTATAATTCAGTCCGCCCCTCCTGCCTTGTTCTATTCGACCTAGAAAAAGCATTTGATAAAGTCTGGCACCTTGCACTCATTTTCAAACTCATCAAATGTAAATTGCCCATGTCCTACATACGCTTTATTTTTCACTTTTTGGCCTGCCGTATCACATATGTTAATATCAACAATCATCTATCACATCCCGTCTTTCTGAATTCTGGCGTCCCTCAAGGCTCAGCTCTGTCCCCTTTGCTATATCTCCTGTTTGTTTCCGACTTCCCTTCTCTTCCGGACGATGTGTATCCTTTTCAATATGCAGATGATACAGCCTTCCTTGCCCTTGGCCGCACCATTAGTCATATCAACATCATCTTACAGGAATCAATAAATCGTTTCTCGCACTGGTGTAGCAAATGGCTCCTCAATATCAATGCTTCCAAGACACAGGCCATAATATTTCTACCACCACGCAAACGTTCCAAGACTCACCGGAATCCTTCGCTTCTTTCTCTGTCAGTTCAAGGTACCCCGATCGGTCCATCTAAAACAGTCACTTACCTAGGTATTGTTTATGACCATCATCTCACCTGGCTTCCTCATCTCAACTACATTAAAACCAAAGTTTACAACCGCCTAAATCTTCTCAAACGTCTCACTGGCACTACATGGGGTCCCCGTTCCACAATTATCCTCAACACGTACAAAGCTTTTCTCCGCCCCGTCCTTACATACGGTTTCACTGCTTGGATATCAGCTCCCGCCTCCTACTACTACAAACCTGCCACCTTTGAACGCCATGCCTTCCGCATTGCTTACCGCATTTCTCTTCCCAGCCCTACTCGACACTTATATTCACTCATTAATTTTCCTACACTCCTTTATCATCTTGAATCGCTTCGCCTCAAGTTCATCACTGTCCGCTATATGCAGCAACAACCAATCCTGTTAGCCACCATGCACTACCTTGCACTTTCATCGGCACGCCCTCGATATTACCATCTCCCTCTAAATTTATTGTTTACATTGTATTGTTATACCTTGCCGCCCAATCATCCCGACTTAGAACTCTTGCAGGACCATCGATTGCATGCTCATCTTCCGCATATATATCCATCGCATCAAGCACAGTGATAAACCTCCGTCTCTAACAGGGCTTTCCCCCGTCTTCATTGGCCTAGCGTCGCCCCTAGGCAGAAGATAACCAGCATTTGTCCTTGCTAACATCTCCTATGTGTTGTGACGTTATCTGCACCTCATTCCATCCCTCATCTTCATCCTTGCCCACACAAAATTTCTAATCAACCTATCCTGCATTCTTTAATGTTATTATATATATATATTTTTTGTGTTTATATGATATTTATAGTTATAATTAATTATGTTAATATATGTGTTATATATTACCTTCCTCAATAATGATTATGGACGCAAAGCCCATAATGACCTTCCAACTGCAGTATTTAATAATAAAGGAACATCCCATAGCCCAACGCCAGTCCTACCGCATCCAAAATAGTTTCCTTTGCACCACTTCCCTCCAAGAGGGTGTAGCCCTCTACAGGGTAGCTAGCCTGCGGGCTAGCAATAAAAAAATAAAAAAAAATGTCACAGACTTGGTGGTCCCAACACCTGAAAGTCATTACTACAAAAGCCTATAATAGACTCAATCTATTGAAACGATTGACTGGTACCACCTGGGGCCTTAAAGCACACACCATCCTAAATACCTACAAGGTATTTTTACGACCTGTCCTTACTTATGGATTTACTGCTTGGATAGCTGCACCCACTAAGTTCTACAGTAAACTTTTAATTCTAGAACGCCATGCTTTCCGTATAGCGTTCCGCATTAAGTTGCCTAGTCCTACACAGGATTTATACCTCAAAATCACTTTTCCGACTTTACAATATTACCTAGCAAAGCTGCGGCTAACATTTATCACCAAACGCTTCGAAACACGACATCCTTTATTACAGGACACAATGCGTTATTTAGCACTTCATCCAACATTTCACCGTTATTATCATCCTCCACTTTCGCTCCTCTTCACATTATATCATTATACTCTACCACCGTTAGACCCTGCTTTACTTATAATCACAGATTACGTCATTCATGAACATCTTCCTCTCATTCACCCATCATTTCCAGCACAGTGATTACCATTATTTACTAACAAGGGCCTCATTCGTCTTCATCATTGCCTAGAGTAGCCCCTAGGCTGAAGATAACCTCATCTGTCTAATTAATATTATCCACGTGTTGTCCTGTGTAAGCACCTCACCACATCTTTCACTCCCATTGCTATACTTGTACATATCATGAATTCTATACCTAATCATCATTCCCATTATGTTATCGATTATTTGTTTAAAATATACTGTATGTTTATTTTCCTTGTGTATATACCTGCACCTAATGTTAAGGATTAATGTTCGTTAAGTCTCCACCTCCAAAATACTTATTTATGTAAACGTTGTTGCTAATAAAGTATAAAATCACTTAGCCCATCTAACATATTCTTTCCGTAGTTAACTATAATGTCTCGTTCCTAAAAGAGGGCGTAACCCTCTGAAAGGCAGCTAGCCCGTCAGGCTAGCCTCTTAAAAAAATTTAAAAAAAAATGTCACAGACTCATACTGAATCAAGGAGTCTAACCTCTACTGTGTTAGTTAATGTGCTAGCGAGGACCAAGTGTTGTAATACGCATTTGTGAGCACAGCACACATACGGCACTCAGAGGGTTGACGGAAGTTTTCACGTTCGGAGGGCACCTTGTCTTTGGAACCTCATTTCATCATCTCTTTCATTTTCATCTTCATTTGGGCTACGGCCCTAGGCTGTATTATCACGATGCCAGACTCTGGCAATATCAATGGACAAACGAATCTTGGCAGACACTCGGGCTTACCAGCTATATCTCCTATTCCCAGTACTTCATTATCACAACCTGCACATACCGGTCAATCCAGTCGCACTCGTACCAGACACTTTTCTTGGGGTCATGAACCAATTAGTGTATCGCGAGATAGGCATCCATCTAACGAATCTACGCAATCCGCGAAACGCATCAGGTCTCGAACACCAGTAGCATCAATGGACATCGAAGTCGATCAGCGACAACATACAGGTGCATCGTCTGCTGTATCTCCTACTATTTCATCTCACGCCACTCTCTTTCATTACATTCTTACCGATTTTGATGCTAAGTACACAAACCCTAAAATGATTTTCCTGCAAATCGTAAAGTATGTTCCTCGGGTACGTGACACCCTAGTTCAAATCGTCAAAACCAAAAATGGCTATATATTGAAGTCTAAAGATCCGAATTTTGGTATCACAGTCCGAAATAAAGCTTCTTACGAAATTTTTGGCAAGAACGCTAAGCTTACCAAACTCACCGATAAGCGACCGAAACAGCAGCCACCTCCTAGAAAGCCACCTTACCTGTCAGTTGTCATTAAGGGTGTCTCCCCCGATTTAACTGATGAAGAAATTCAAGATGAATTAGCACAAGAGGGGATTTCAGTTGATAAGTGTATTCGTATTCGGAATAATAATGGACCAACATATATGGTACGAATTCTATCGCAACGGCAAGATTCTATTGACTATCTTCTGAGATTTGGTGCACCCATATATAAGAAAATTCATCGCGTCGAACCATCTAGAACGCAGGGTCCACTACCAATTCGTTGCGAAAAGTGTCAGTTATACAATGACCACACTACGGCCAATTGTCGTAATCAACCTAAATGTGGTTACTGCTCTGGGCTTCATGACACTAAAACCTGCCCCAACTTAAAAGGACCACCAAAATGCAATACGTGTGGCAGTGGGCTTCATCCTACATATAGTTATCGGTGTAAGGGTAAACCAGCACCCACACCTGAGCATCCGGAACTAACTGTCCCATTAAAAACAGCCGACAAAACCACACTACCTACACAATCAATATTACCTCCTCTAACTGTCGAAGACCTCATACGCTACGTTAGCCTGGTGCTACAAAACATCTTTCCTTTCCAGCGAGCTCTTATTATTCAACACATCATTTCTGCTGCTAAATCAATTTTTAACGTTAATCTTCATGCAACTTACTCTAATAATTATGTGCATTTTCACATTGGAACCCTGGAAACCGCTGTTTAAAACCATCTGCACAGTCTTCTTCATAATGGGGATTTCTTTTCTTTTTGTTAATATTCGATTTTTTTGTCAACATAAACTATTACTAGAAGCTTTATTACTAGAAGAACAAATTAATGTTTTTGCTTTAAACGAAACTGCCTTAAAACCGAGTATGTTTGCTCGTATTCCTGGGTATGAACTAAAGCGCTGCGACTTCCAAGATGAAGCTCTACGGGCTCAAGGAGGAGTAGCATTAGGATATTTTCCTAAGTATCCAGTTCGAGCATATACTCCACATGCCTTGGCTCATCTCCCGGAGTACCTACTATTCAGCATATATTTCCATCAATCATTATCAATTTTAGTACAATCTATGTCAGACCACGTCAACCTATACCATTAGAATATTTCCGATACATAGCCAACAATTTTCGAAATATTATAATCATGGCGGACATTAATATCCATATTCGAACTAATCGCGAAAAATCAGACTTTCAGGAGTACTTAAGTAACGATCTTCAGCTCCATCTTCATATTTTGCCTGCACACACCAGACCTATCAGTCAAACTTCACCGGATGTCGTCATTACCTCTATGAATCTCCTTGACGATTGTCAACTTGCAGTACTAGATTCTATTGGCAGTGATCACCATCCAGTTAAATTAACATTCACTCGGGGACAACCCCCACGCCCTGTACATGCACCTCGTCTAGTTCCGAGGTATGATAAAGCAAATTGGCCTCATTTCCGGGAAGATCTAGAGCACTCTATTTCTAGTATAAGGTCTCCAACTACTGAACCTGAACTTGCTTCCTGTCTTTCTACTATTACTACAGCAATTCAAACCAGTGCCCATCATCACATTCCGACGCAGCAAGTACAGCCTCATAAACCGGCCCTACCACCATCATATCTTACGCTCATCCAGAAAGCCCGTCAACATCTTCGGGAATATTATCGAACCGGGAATGAGGCATGTCTTCGGCAGCATCGCCAATGGCAACGAGCTGTTCATAGCTACCTTGTTGCATATAAACGCCGCAATTGGATCAAAACATGTAACACCTTATCCGAGGAAGCGCATCCATCTCGCTACTGGAAGCGATTTAATCAACTGACTGGCAAGAACACCACAATAACTTATCCGTTAGTTGCAGATGGCATTCCTCTGTTCTCCGACGAAGAAAAAGCAAATGCCTTTGCTTCACAGCTCCAGACTGTTTTCACACCAACAGCGGCCTCTAAACGCTCCGAACGAAACGATCTCTCTTGCATTCCCGCTTTACAACCTTCAGCAAATCATGTCATTGATCCTGAGCATCCACTCACTGCACCCATTACTATAGATGAACTCCATACTGCATTAAAGAGGAAGAAGAACACAGCGCCTGGGATTGACAATATCTCTTATCGACACATAAAAGAAGCTCCATACTCATTTCTGCTCATCCTGGCAACAATATATACTTTCATTCTTCAAACTGGTTTCTATCCCCCTGACTGGAAAGTATCAAAAGTTTGCATGTTTCATAAACCAAATAAGCCTGTACATTCTGTTTCTTCATACAGACCAATTCAACTCACCTCTGTATTCAGCAAGCTCTTGGAAAAAATTCTCGTCTGCCGACTTCATAAATAAATTGAAACTACTAGTCTCCTACCTATTCATCAAGCAGGATTTCGGCCTAAATTCTCCATCCATGATCAACTCCTACGTCTCAGCACCTTAATTACAAATCAGTTTAACAAAGGCTTTCCTTCCTGCCTTATACTAATGGACTTGGAGAAGGCTTTCGATAAAGTTTGGCACTATGGTCTAATTAAAAAATTGCAGTCATTCAAACTTCCTATCTGCTATTTAAGGTTAATCTACTCTTTCATTACAAATCGGATTGCGTATGTTGCAGTTGGTAATACACTCTCTTGGCCTATATTTCCACTTACTGGAGTTCCACAAGGATCTGCACTCACCCCATTATTATATATTCTATACGCTTCTGACATTCCTTCAGTACCACGTAATGTTTTCACTTTCCAATATGCCGACGATACAGCTTTTCTTGCACTTGGCAGCACTGTCCAGAATATTAGCCGTGCTCTACAAACAACTCTCGATAACTTCATCAAGTGGTGCCAGAGATGGCATTTAACTATCAACAATGAGAAAACGCAAGCACTGGTCTTCCTACCGCCTAACAGACGTTCCAGAGTCTACCGAAATCGGACACTCTTGCGAGTAACTGTCGATGGGTATCTTGTACGACCTACCAACACTGCTACGTACTTGGGTGTCGTCTTCGATTCAAAACTGACTTGGAATGCACACTTGCAAAAACTGCGAGCTAAGGCTACTATTAGATTAAATCTTTTACGTCGTCTTACAGGCACATCTTGGGGCCTCAAACCCGATGTCCTACTCCATACTTATAAGATGTTTCTCAGACCTATTCTCACTTTCGGACATACGGCCTGGTGCAATGCTTCTACTTCGTTCTACGAAAAACTTTGCATATTGGAGCGTCATGCTATTCGACTCGCTCATCGAATTAAACTTCCGTATCCTACGTGGCTCACGTATGAATATATCGACTTTCCGAAGATCACAGACCATATTGCACAACTTCGAAATCGGTACATTACATCTCGAATCGAAACGGGCCATCCACTTTTCCTGGATATTCTTCGAACTGATGCTCTCACTGATGCCGCATTTCGTTACAAGCATACCCCATTGAATATACTCATTTCCTTATATGTCCGCAATTCAAACCTCACAGTAGCAGAACGCGACACTTATGCCATTTATGTCATTGATGCTCATATTCCTCATGTTTTTCCATCTTAACACAGAGATCCTCACAATTAACAAGGGCTTCACCCTGTGATCATTAGTCCCGAGTCGCCCCGGGACAGAAGATTTAACCTGCATCTGTCTGACTAATTTCAATCTGTTTGTGATGTGACAGCACTTCATCTCATCTTTCATTTTCATTATCGTACATTTTCACACAAGCACTATCTCACATTTTACTGGTATTCTTGCACATTTGCACCTATTTTCTTCTCAATTATATTTCGCTATTCACGTGATAACCTGTACTTATCATTTTCTTACCTTATTTAATTTATTTATCCTTCATTGTATATTCACATGTGGTATTTTCATTGTACTAACTTCTTTTGTGTACCTTATCATAAAAATATAAATGAAAATAAATAAAGTGGTAAAAAAATGATGCTATAACCCTTTTCAAAACTGATGCCCAAATACCGATGTTAATAACTAACTTCACTTAGCCCATCCCATTCTTTTCATAACTACATTTGTATAGAAAATCACATGCCACAGAGAGGGCGTAACCCTCTGAGAGGCAGGAGAAGTCTATAATCTTCCAGTAACATATTGCATTGATAAAAGTCAATATTCCTATTCTCCTTTCAAAAAAAAGTCACAGACAAAAATACTTTCCCAGAGCTGTGCTCTGAAGCGTCCCGTATTGTATGGTGACGATTTTTGGAAATACCTTCCTTCTCCTCATCCTGGGCTTCACCTTCTGTCTCTTTCTCACGAACCGTCTGTCAGACTTATCTAGCCAAGGGCAGCCGGATCCACAGATCGAGCCAGGGAAGTTGCTCCACCTGGACAACTATCCAAACGGGTTGTCCCACCTTTGCTCATCTCATTTACATCACGCATCATTACTTCATTATTTCGGCATACGGCTTTCCATTATGGCTGATCCTCCTGGTGCCATTGGATCCTCGGTGGATGGACGCCATCAT
The DNA here is from genome assembly GCF_964235325.1 of Thermobia domestica. Lineage (NCBI taxonomy): Eukaryota > Metazoa > Arthropoda > Insecta > Zygentoma > Lepismatidae > Thermobia > Thermobia domestica. Next base: position 161,343,926 of record NC_137467.1, on the reverse strand, counting down.
GGCCTTCCTCCTGTGTTTGCCGTTCCAACTGCTTCGGCTGCGAAAGTAACCAAGCGGAAGGATTTGAGCAACAGACAGCGAACGGAATCAGGCAGTTCTACTGCCTCTACAGCTTCCAATGTCTCCACGAGATCCAGATCACCACATAGTCAACAATTATATGCGGATTCTGTTAAACAGCCTCGCCATCAGGCAAAGAAACAACATCGAGATAATCTTCCGAATACTTCTGACATGGAAGCCCAGCCGACCGACAGCAATCATTCATCTCATCTACCATCTTCCTCACCAACTCATCCGATACTTTACTCATTTCTGCTGCAAAACTTTGATACTAAGTACTCCAACGAGAAATTCGTGACCATTCAACTTCGTAAGTACTTACCGAGTGCTCCTTTGTCGCAAGTCGTCAAATCACGTAATGGCATTATATTAAAATCATCAGATCCTAATTTCGCCATACTCATTCGAAATAAAGCCTCCTTTGAAATCTTTGGTAAGCAGGCTACGATTACATCCCTCAACTCCACCAAACGTAAACAAGCGCCTCCACCAAAGCGATCTCCACTTCTTTCAGTTGTCATTCGTGGAGTCGACCCCTCTTACACCGATGAGGAGGTTCAAGAAGAGCTTCAGTATGAAGGGCATACTATCCAAAAGGCTGTTCGAATCAGAAGCAGTGCTGGTGCCACCTATATGGTGCGTATTCTTACATCCTCCCAGGACACAATTGACAATTTGCTCACCCATGGAGCATATATTTATAAACGGAAACATCGTGTTGAGCCCTCCAGGTCTTCTACACCTTTGCCGCTACGATGTGAAAAATGTCAGCAATATAATTCACATCACACATCAGCCTGTCCAAATCCGACCGTTTGCGGCTTTTGCTCTGGACCACATCAGACTCGAGTTTGTCCTAATATGGCACAGCCTCCGAAATGTCCAACTTGCACTGATCAACACCCAGCTTATAGCTATAAGTGCAAAGGCAAACCTCCCGCTCAGGAGTCCCGTCCTGAACTCGTTGTTCCTCTGAAAACTGTCGAGTCATCTACTTCCACTGACAACTCAGTTAATGATCCCGTCACGGTTAGCAAACTTCTTGAATTTCTAGCCCTAACTCTACAACATATTCATCCTTTTCAACGTCAGCATGTCCTTCAACAAATCATAGCTGCTGCGAAATCTACGTTTCATGTCTCATTATACGCCACTTATTCAAATAACTACGTTCACTTCCACTCAACTCGACTCGAAACTTCTGTATAATAGTATTCATCATGGATATCGTTATTCTGTTTCTCAACATTCGCTCTCTTCTTAAGCACAAAGTGGTATTCGAAACACTCTTGCTAGAAGAAAACGTCACAGCTTTCCTCCTTAACGAAACTTTCCTTAAACCCACTTCATCTTGTTCTATTTCTCGGTATACTTTACTCCGCCACGACAGTCATATACCAGCCCTCAGAGCCAATGGTGGAGCTGCAATAGGTTTTCGACACACACTCCCATTTCGATCACACAATTGTCCTATCTTGCATCTCCCAGAATATGTCATCACCACATTATATTTTCGTAATATCGCTCTCACTCTTGCTACCATCTATGTGCGCCCCGGCCTCCCTATATCTCATGACTTCTTCTCACACATTTCAAATACTTATAAGCACTTCATTATTCTGGCCGATGTCAATTTTCATAGTCGTTCACACGCCGACCAAACTTCCTTTACTGACTTTATCACAGTCCATACTACAGGCACTATTCTCAATCTTCCTCGCTGTACTCGCCCTATCAGCAATACTACTCCCGATATAGCAATCGTTTCAAATACCATCATTAATCGTTGCACTATAGATGTTCTGGACTTAATCGGCAGTGATCATGCACCCATCAAGCTCATATATCATTCTGGTCTTGGTCCTGCACAATCCTTACCTTCATCACGCCAATCATTCCGTTATGACAAAGCCGACTGGCCTCAATATCGCTCCTATCTTGAAAATACCTTGGTCGATTCCGAACCCCCTACCTCACCCGACGAACTTACACACCAAGTTGCTCTCATAACCACTTCCATTCAACAGGCTTCTGCACTTTATATCCCAAAATCTGAATCAATCCCATATCGCCCAAAACTACCACCACAATATCTAGCCTTAGTCCGTCGATCACGTCAGTCTTACCGCGAATTTCTACGCACCAGAAATCCAGAAGCTCTAAGACTTCATCACCAACTTCAACGCACGGTCCACAACTATGTTTCTGCTTACAAATTGCGCCAGTGGGTTAAAACTTGTAATCACCTATCCGATACAACTCATCCTACTCGCTACTGGAAACGGTTCAATGCCCTCTGTGGCAAACACTCGAAGACTCCATATCCGATTCTTTTAAACCATACGCCATTGCATTCCGACACCGAAAAAGCCAATGCCTTTGCGGACTATCTCCAAACCATTTTCACACCGTCAGAACCAGATATCATAGGCAACAATCATCCAGTAGATCAAGTTGATCTTAACTGTCCTTCACTTCAACCTCATGTCTCTCATACACTTCCCAATCATGTTCTTACCGCTCCCATCACAGTATCAGAAATCACCTCTGTCATCCAGGACAAACGCAATACCTCACCAGGCTTCGACTCCATCACTTATCGGCATATTAAAGAAAGCCCCGCTATACTACTCACTCTTCTGGCTTTCATTTATACGTTCATATTACGCACAGGTTTTTTCCCTACAGACTGGAAAGTATCCAAGACCCTCATGTTTCCCAAACCAGCTAAACCACGATCCGATGTCTCTTCTTACCGACCTATTCAGTTAACATCTACTTTCAGCAAAATATTCGAGCGCATTCTTGGAAAACGCCTACACCCATATTTCCTAGACCGTCAACAACTACCGACTCATCAAGCTGGTTTCCGTCCCTCTTTCTCTATTAACGATCAGCTACTTCGTCTCACAACACTCATAACAAATCATTACAACTCTATTCAACCATCTTGTCTTGTCCTTTTCGATCTTGAAAAAGCTTTCGACAAGGTTTGGCATATAGCGTTAATTTATAAACTCATTAAATTTCAACTTCCGATGGCATACATTCGCATCATTTATCATTTTCTCGTCTGCCGCATCTCTTACATTGCCATTAACGAACAGCTATCTCATCCACTTTTCCTCATGTGCGGTGTTCCTCAAGGTTCTGCTCTTTCCCCATTATTGTACATCCTGTTTGTTGCCGAGCTTCCACATCTTCCTACCGACGTCCACCTGTTTCAATATGCAGATGATACAGCCTTTCTTGCTCTTGGCAAAACTATTCAGGATATCAACCTTTCGCTCCAAATAGCCATCGATCGTTTCACCCACTGGTGTTCTAAATGGAGACTCAAGATTAACGCCACAAAAACTCAAGCTATAGTATTCATACCACCCCGTAAACGGACTAAAGTTCACCGGAATCCATCTCTTCTGTCACTTCATGTACATAATACGCCCATCATTCCCACACGAACCGTTAAGTACTTAGGTATCATTTTCGACCATCATCTAACTTGGAAGCCTCATCTTACTCATGTTAAAACTAAAGCCTATAACCGCCTAAATCTTCTCAAGCGACTTACCGGCACAACTTGGGGACTCAAAGCACCCGTTGTTCTCAACACATACAAAGCTTTCCTTCGACCCATTCTCACATATGGTTTTCCGGCATGGATCTTAGCTTCTTCCTCATACTACCAGAAACTGGCTATTTTAGAAAGACATGCATTCCGCATTGCCTTCCGCATTTCTCTCCCCAGCCCAACCCGTGATTTATATTCCTTAATATCATTTCCTATACTCAGCTACCATCTTGAAAGTCTCAGCTTAAAATTCATCACTCAACGCTACACTCATCACCATCCTCTTCTGTTTGAAACTATGCACCATCTTGCACTTCACTCATCACCTGCACGCTATCATAATACTCCACTTCATCTTCTCTTTACACTATATTGTTATACAGTACCTCCCGACCATCTCGATCTCCAGATCCTCGAAGACTATCGTCTGCATGTCCATCTTCCCCATCTTTTTCCATCCTATGCACAGTGATTCCATTTCACTAACAGGATTCACCACGTCTCCATAAGCCTAGAGCTACCCCTAGGCAGAAGATAACCTCATTCGTCTTTCTAACAAACTTATGTTGTGTTGTGGCGCCAAGTGCACTTCACCTCATCACTCATTTTCATCAAGCTTTATATTTCTCTTTCTTTGCTTTTGTCTCTTGTATTAAATTTGTCACACTCGTTATGTTCTGTTTTCCCCTCTAACTGATTATGAATATGTTTTCTATTTTGTCAATGTGTATGTGATTGTGATTATATGTGAATGTGTTTCTCCACGTATTTCTGTATTATTAACCCTGTTGTATTTATGCTCATGTCTATACCTTGTTTATGTTCCAGGAAAACCGCCAATATGTTTATGATCGTAAAGATCATAAAGACCTTTCCACCAGAATGATAAAGATGATAATAAAGTTTAATAAATAAATAACACAGCCCATAGCCCAACAACCAATCCTTCACTACCATAGTGATCCTCTCAAATCCCTTCCCTAAAAGAGGATGTAGCCCTCTTAGAGGTTGCTAGCCCATGGCTAGCGTTAAAAAAATGTCACAGACATACGAACTCGACTCAGAATTCAGGATCGATTATCGATTCAACGTCTGGGAATGATTACTAACGCTCTGCGAGCATTTACCATTATTTTTGTTTTCGCTTAGGGAGGATTGTTCTGTTACAGACAATCGACATCCCCTTGCAGTCCGTATTGTTGACTCAAGTGGGAGCCCGTGGCCATCATCACATCGTCGTCTCCTCACCTTTTTGTGGAGGGCCAGTGCTTGCACTGACCGACATCTCCGCGAGGACGTATTGTTGCCTCAAGTGAGAGCCACAGTGGGCTTCCTCTCCGCATCTACTTCGTACGATTGCCTTGAAACACTCAGTTTCCTCAACTTAATACACGGGCAACACTCCTTGAGTGACCCGTTTTTGCTACTGTAACTGTCTTCGGTTGTTTCAATCATGCATAAACTACCAGGAGTGTGTCGACCACCTTCTTCAAAGCCTGAACCTAAAGAAAAACCTCATTTCACCGACCTCTCCCGCAAAACACGAACCTTATCAGGATCTTCTGAAAAATCAACAAGTTCCGAAAAACGAGCACGCTCAAGATCTCCAGTTTACACTTATCAGGTGCCAAATCAACCTTCTACGACAGACCAACTAACTGATATGGACTTGGAACATGTTCCTAATGAACCATCCGGATCTGCTTCTCTCAAACCTACCATTCATAATTTCCTGCTCACTAAATATGATACTAAATTTAGAACACCAAAACTTGTGTATTTTCAACTTCAAAAATATATGCCGAGAGCAGATATTGCTGACATAATCTTCACCCGGAATGGGATTATTCTCAAATCTGCAGACATCAACTTTCATACGAAACTTCGAAATAAGGCCTCTTTTGAAATTTTTGGCCCACAGGCTACTATGCAACGCCTTTCACCTTCCTCCAAGAAACAACCGCCTATTCCTCGGCGACCTCCACAACTATCAGTCGTCATACGAGGTGTACCTCCAGACTACACTGACGCAGAAATCGAAGACGAACTACGCTATGCTGGACATGATATCACAAAGTGTATTCGAATCATCGGCCAAAATGGACCTACCTATATGGTACGAGTGCTCACCAATTCTAAAGATACCATCGATGACCTCCTTCTTTACGATGCTTCCATCTATTGTAAAAGACATCGCGTAGAACCTTCTAAAACTCCAGCTCCTTTATCAGTACGCTGTGCACGTTGCCAAGAATACAATCAACATACCACTGCTCAATGCACCAAAACTCCTATCTGTGGATACTGCACTGGCAATCACAATACCAAATCCTGCCCCAACCTACAAGCCGCTCCTAAATGCAATACCTGCTCCGAAACTCATGCTACCTATTCCTACAAATGTAAGGCTAAATCGCAACCTCTACCAGATAAACCAAATCTAACTGTATCTGTCCGTACAAACGACGAATCAACTTCTACCAATAACTCCATCAGAGACCCAATCACCATAGAAGACATGATCCGATTTACTACCATCGTTCTTCAAAATGTTCATCCATTTCTTAGAGGTCATATCCTACTACAAATCACAAACACTGCCAAGTCTCTTTTTAAAGTCCAGCTTCAAGCCACCTACTCAGGACCTCACGTACATTTCACTTTCCACCCAATTGAACCTCAACATGATTTGGACTCTTAGATTTATGGTTTTCACTTTCTTGTTCTTAAATATTCGATCCGTCTTAAAACACAAACTCGTTTTCGAACAACTCCTACGTGAAGAAAAAGTATGCGCCTTTGCGCTCAATGAAACATTTCTTACACCCAGTTCACCATTCAAAATTCCTGGATATCAGTTATTTCGTTATGACTGTGCCAGAAATGTCCTCAGAGCGCAAGGCGGAACAGCAATAGGCTGCTACCGACATCTTCCTGTCCGCACTCATACTTTACCCCACAATCTTCTCCAGCCTCTACCAGAACATAATCTTAATACAATCTACTTTAAATCCCTAACCATAACAGTAGCTACTATCTATGTTCGTCCTGGACATCCAATTCCTTATGACTTCTTTCATTACATCAACAATCACTTTCGCCATTATATCATTATGTCAGATATCAACTTCCATAGCCGGTCGAATCGAGAACGTATACACTTCATAACCTATGTCCAAAATCACCTGACAGCTGAAATCAAAGATCTTCCTTCTGCCTCAAGACCAATCAGCGATACAACCCCTGATGTCATCATAACCTCTACCACGCTCAATATCGCCAACATTCGTGTTCTCCCGCCTTTTGGCAGTGATCACGCTCCAATTTTGATCGATATCACCTCACCTATACAACCCACACGACAGCTTGAGCCTATCAAATACTATGACTATCAGCATGCTGACTGGAACGCTTACCAATCAGATATTACCAGAGTACTGCATTCCGTACCTGCTCCTACTTCTGAACAGGATCTTTACCATCTCACCGACAAAATTCAAGAGACAATCTTACAAGCAGCTCACGATCATATACCTGTTAAGATGCGTTTCCCCCATAAACCACCTGTACCACCTCAATATCGTCAAATCATTACTGCATCACGACAAGCCTTTAGGGACTATCAACGAACTCGAAATCCTGACTCACTTCGCCTCCATCGCCAATGGAACAGAATGGTCTCTAATTATCTCTCTGCCTATAAGCGCCGACAGTGGACGCGAGCCTGTAATTCTCTTTCCATCAAATCCAATCCTACTCAATATTGGCAAAAATTCAAATTACTTACTGGAAAATTCCAACGACCTACTTACCCTATCATGCTCAATACCCATCCTCTTCACACCGATCTCGAGTAGGCAAATGCTTTCGCAACTTATTTTCAGCAAATATTCACTCCACCACCTCAACTGGTTAATAGACCAATTTATCGTCGCATAGCACGATTTTGTGACCCACATAACCGATTTCTCCAACCTGACTGTACACATATTTTAGAACCTGATAATAACCTAACTTCTGAAATTCTTCCGGCAGATATCCAAGCGATCATCCATCGAAAACGCTCCACAGGTCCGGGCTTTGACTCTATCACGTATAAGCTCATCAAGGCGGCTCCCCCAGTACTTTTACAGCTCCTAGCATCTATCTACACCTTCATATTACGCACAGGCTTCTATCCATCTGATTGGAAAGTCTCTAAGGTCCTTCTCTTCATTAAGCCCGATAAACCAATTCATGATGTTTCCTCATACAGGCCCATCCAACTGACCTCTTGCCTTAGTAAAATTTTTGAAAAAATTCTTGTTACACGTCTCCATGCTCATCTCACAGATCGTAATCTCATTCCTAATCACCAAGCAGGTTTTCGCCCTGGCATTAGTCTGAATGACCAATTACTTCGCCTCAGTAACACCATCACCAATCATTATAATTCTTCTCACCCATCTTGTCTTCTACTGTTCGACCTAGAAAAAGCGTTTGATAGAGTATGGCATCAAGGGTTGCTTTATAAACTTCACAAATTTCATTTACCCAGTAGCTATGTCCGCCTTATACATTCCTTCCTTGCCAATAGACTCGCATATATCATCATAAATTCTACCACATCTCATCCTATATTCCTCCACACTGGAGTACCTCAAGGCTCTGTTCTCTCCCCGTTACTGTATATACTTTATGTGACAGATATGCCACCCTTACGGGCGAATATTCACTTATTTCAATATGCTGACGATACTGCTTTTTTGACTCTTGGAAAATCTATTCAACATATTAATCGCACTCTACAACCAGCCGTAAATGCTTTTATCAACTGGTGCGACATATGGAAACTCTCCGTTAATGCCTCAAAAACCCAAACCCTCATTATTCAAAAACGTCCCTCCAAAATCCGTCGCAATCCTAACTTGCTACGCCTTTCAGTTCAAGGCACTCCCCTATTACCAACTTCCCATGTTAAATATCTCGGAGTGATCTTCGATAGTAAACTGACTTGGAAGCCCCATTTACAGAAGATTCAAACTCAAGCCACTAAACGACTAGGTTTACTAAAAAGCTTAGTAGGTACCTCATGGGGCCTCCATACACAAACTGTTCTTACAACATACAAATCGTTTCTCCGACCGGCACTCACTCATGGCCATACTGCATGGATATCTGCCCCACCACAACTGTATCAGCGACTAGAAATCATTGAACGCCACGCTTTTCGACTAGCTTCTCGCATTCGCCTTCCGTCCCCTACCGCACTACTCTACGAGAGAATTACCTTTCCTACCATTCTTCAACATCTCGAACAAACCCGATCCAAGTACATCACCAAAGGCATTCAATCAGGTAATCCCCTTATTCTTGACGCCATTCATATTGACATTCTGCTAGACACCCCATCTCAATATCTTGATACCCCTCTTCAACATCTTCTCACGATGTACTCCAATACCCTTGATGACAACGATCCTACTAAACAAGATTTTGCCATCTACCACCCTGACCATTTATCACGGCACATCTATCCATCTTTGCACTAGTACTCATCATTGTGGTTCCAGAGGCTCATCTGTGCTCATTAGTTCTGAGTTGCCACAGAACAGAAGCTAACCTTGCATTTGTCTCTACTAACCATCTTCCCTGTGTTTTGTCTTGTCTAATTGCACTGCATTCATCTATCATCTCATTATCCCATGGATGAACTCCTAGCTACAATTTCTCGCCGATTATAGATACCTAAATGATGCCCTCCATATTTGAAGAGTACGATATATGAAATGGATGTCCTGAATAAATAAAGAAATAAAGAATATGTAAACCCCACTACATTAATCAATGCAAACCCCAAAATAAAATGCACTGACAATGAATAAATAAATAAATAAATAAATAAAAATAAATCACTTAGCCCTCACCTTATTTCACCTATCCCTTAACTTTCCCTTCATCCCCTTCCCGAAGAAAGGGTGTACCCCTTGACCGGTTTAACCTTGTAAAAAAAAGTCACAGACATACTTCGCTGGTTTCCAGCTTTCTCACTGGAGGCACTGCTTGCATTGTCAAGTCTAGGCTAGGATTATTACGTGCTTGTGGACGCAAGCACGGCAAGTCCTAGTTACGGGCGAGAGAGTGAGAGAGACTAAGGGTTTCACCCAAGTGGATACTGCCTTACCGTACACACCAGTGTACAAGATTTTTGGAAGCTTAGCTTCATCATTCATACCTCATTTCTTCTTCTTCATCATCATCATCATTTCCACTATACCTTACTACAGTACGGAGATTACCATCAACCCAAACGTGCCTTATGGCATCTCAACCTGTGAGTGGCCAACACTCCGGTTTACCACCAGTTATACCGCAACCCTCTTGTTCTTCCGGCACATCGGTCAGACGAAGATGTCATTCATTGGAACGGATTTCTGCCAGCCAGGGCTCTTCAGCTCGCTCCCGTTCACCAGTAGCATCAACAAAACTGCCGCCTGCTAAACGACAGCATAAGATCAGTGACGCTAGCTCTGAATCTTCAATGAATATTGACATTCGAGACGATAACCAGTTTCCTAATCTACCTCCACCGGGTCGCCCTGCTATCTATTCTTATTTACTTCAGAGTTTTGACCCGAAATTCACTAACACGAAACTTCTTTTCGTTCAGATTACTAAATACCTGCCTCGCGTCAATATCACTCAAATCATAAAGACCAGGAACGGAATGATTATCAAGACACCTGATCCAGTTTCTCCGTACAATCCGGAACAAGTTCAGTTTCGAGATTTTCGGAAAGAAATCTACAATGACCAAGCTCACTGACCAACGTACCAAACAGCCACCTCCGCCGAAGAAATCACCTACTCTTTCTGTTGTCATTCGCGGGGTAGATCCGAGTTATACCGACGATGAGATCCTCGAAGAACTAAAGTTAGAGGGCTACCTTATAATCAAATGCATCCGGATCAAAGGCGACCATGGTCCGACATACATGGTGCGCGTACTTACCAGTTCACAGCAGACCATTGATGATCTGCTAACTCGTGGTGCATATATCTACAAACAGCGCCATCGTGTAGAACCATCCAGGACTTCTTCTCCATTACCTCTTCGCTGTGAGCGCTGTCAGGTCTATGAACAACATTCTACATCTCAGTGTAGAAACCCATTTAAGTGTGGTTACTGTTCGGGCCCACATCCTACACGTAGTTGTACTAATTTGAAATCACCTTCGACTTGCTCCACATGTCAGGAAAATTCACACCCAACATATAGTTACAAATGCCGATCCAAACCAGCTCCTGAGCCATCAAAACCAGAGACAGTAGTACCACTGCGCATACCTGAACAAATCCAACCACCTACAAATCCTGCTCTTCAACAGCCTGTAACTGTCCATCAACTTTTAACATTTCTTACTCTGTCTTTACAAAACATCCACCCATTCTTACGTAGCCACATCGCTCAACAAATTCAGTACGCAGCCAAGGCAATTTTCAACGTTACCATCTCTCCCACATATTCTGGCAATAATGTTTACTATCATTCAAATGTACTGGAAACCGAGGTTTAAAAGCCACCATGCCTCTCTTCATTACACTATGGCGCTCTCCTTGTTTTTGAACATACGTTCTCTGTCACAGCACAAGCCGCTCTTTGAAGCGCTTTTGCTTCAAGAAAAGATCCATGCCTTTCTGCTTAATGAGACTCATCTCTCACACAACATGACATGTCGCATACGTCGATTTCAATTGTTACGGCAGGATAGCACCATAGCAGCCAGGCGAGCCAACGGGGGAGTAGCGATTGGGTTTTCTCCTTCCATCCCATTTCGCAGTCATTCACCCGTCTTACAGAATATTCCTGAACATCTTATCACATCTTTATACTATAAAGAACTCTATGTAACAGTTGCATCTTTGTATATCCGTCCTGGTCATGATATTCCATTCAGTTTCTTCCAATACATCTCTAATAATTTTCGCACCTATATAATCATGGCAGACGTGAATTTACATAGCCGTCCGGCGACTCAGCGAGACCAGTTTCTCAATTATATCACTAGCCATACTACCGGTGTGACACTACCACTGCCGAAACCTACCAGGCCTTCTAGCCAGACTACCCCGGATATAGTTATTGTGTCGAGCAACATATCTCATCGTAGCTCTGTTGAGGTACTTGATCTCATTGGCAGCGATCATGCTCCTATAAAACTCCTTATTACAACTCGTTCGGCTACTTCTCAGGATATACCTCCACGAACTACCTATCGTTATGATAAGGCAAATTGGACTGCATACAGATCGCATCTCACAGAAAATCTTTCTGAGCTATCGCCACCAAGTACCGAATCAGACCTCTATCATTGTTTCGAATCTCTGACTACTGTCATGCGAAATGCTACTGCCAAGTACATTCCTACATCTACTACTTCTGCCTTTCGACCATCTTTGCCTCCACAATACCTGCCGTTGATAAAACGTTCTCGTCAGTTTTATAGGGATTTCGTCGCTACTGGCAACCTAGACTCCCTGCATCACCACCGACAACTTCAACGCACCGTTCACAACTATCTCAGAGCTTACAAACTACGGAGCTGGATCAAAACTTGCAACCATCTCGGTTCTCTTTCTCATCCAACGCAGTATTGGAAGCGTTTTCGGCAACTCACTGGGCAAAATACTCGAACAACTTACCCCCTTATTGACAATAATACGCCTCTTCATACCGATACTGACAAGGCTAATGCGTTCGCACAGTACCTTCAGGAAATATTTACACCACTGACACCTGATTTACCTCATCGTCCTCATCCCATCGACAGGCTCAATCTGAACTCTCCACATTTACAACCAAATATTCAACATACTCTTCCCGAGAACAATCCTCTTACTGAGCCAATCTTGATATCTGACATTACTTCTGTTGTTGCTCATAGACGTAACACAGCTCCTGGTATAGACTCTATTACATACAGGCACGTTCGAGAAAGCCCCTATATTGTTTTATATTTGCTTTCTCTTATATATACATTTATTCTACGTACTGGCTATGCCCTGTCGACTGGAAAACATCCAAAACTCTCATGTTTCTCAAACCAGGCAAACCTGCTCACACTGTCAGCTCTTATCGTCCCATTCAATTAACATCAACATTTTGCAAAATTCTGAAGCGTATCATTGTCAAACGTCTTCACTGCTCTCTGGCACTACACAACAGCCTTCTTCTTGAACAAGCTGGTTTTAGACCCTCTTTCAGCATCAACGACCAACTACTTCGCCTTACTAATTCCATATACAACCATTTTAACACAGGACATCCATCTTGCTTGGTCCTGTTTGACCTGGAAAAGGCATTCGATAAGGTCTGGCATCCAGCTCTTATTTATAAACTGAAGCAGCTCATGTTGCCTATTGCCTATCTCCGCTTCATTTGTAATTTTCTAACTTGTCGCCTGGCCAACGTCTATATTAATTTCAGTTGCTCCTATCCAATTTTTCTTCATTCTGGGGTTCCACAAGGATCGTCTTTGTCGCCCTTACTGTACATTCTATATATTGCCGAGTTTCCTGCTGTTCCAGCTACAGTACAATTCTTTCAGTATGCAGACGATACTGCACTGCTCGCCACTGGTAAAACTATCCACCAACTCAATTTGGCCTTACAAGATGCTATCAATACCTTTGTCGATTGGTGCTCTCACTGGCGCTTGAAAATAAACCCGACGAAAACGCAAGCTATTGTATTCCTATCACCGAAATACCGCTCTCGTATACGCCGTAATCCTAGTCTCTTGAATCTTACTGTTCAAAATGTGCCTCTCAAGCCTTCTCGTACTGTCAAATATCTTGGTCTTACTTTCGATCACCGCCTTACATGGTCGGCCCATTTGCAAGCTATCGCAAAAAAGGCATATGGTCGTCTCAATTTGCTGAAAAGTCTTACTGGAACAACCTGGGGACTCTCTGCGACTACTATCCTGAACACCTATAAAGTTTTACTGCGACCTATACTTGTTTACGGTTTTACCGCCTGGTTATCTGCACCACCATCATACTATGAGAAACTACGAATTCTTGAACGACATGCCTTGCGCATTGCTTTTCGAATTAAGTTGCCCAGTCCAACTCGGGACCTCTATGATCGCCTCACATTTCCACACATCCTCTATCATCTGGAAACACTTCGCACAAAATATATTACCCGGCGTCTGCAGTCAAACCATCCACTTTTACAGCAAACATTTGAAGAACACGCCCGTAATCTCTCCCCCTCTGCTGCTTTCATTCCTCCGCTTTCATTACTGCTTACTCTCTACCGCTACACTATTCCCCCTGACCACCCAGACAGTCGTTACTACGAACCATATTCTTCAGATGCTCATCTCCCTCATATCTGGCCATCATATGCACAGTAATACCTACCGTTCTAACAGGGCACCCTTGTCTTCATTAATGCCTAGCGTCGCCCCTAGGCGAGAAGATAACACGCATTTGTCATACTAACAAAACCTATGTGTTGTGATGTGAACTGCACCTCATTCTCATCTGCTCTCATCCATCTGCTTTCCATCTGCTCTCATCCTTCAGATGCTCTTTCACATCTAAACCTTAAACCAACCTAATGATTATGGTTATTAAAACCATAATGACCTGAATTGCTTGTTAATAAAAATGCTTCTTTAACAACCCATAGCCCATCTATTGTTTCCCAATATATTGCAATAGTACATCTACCTCTCTTCTCCTACAGAGGGCGTAACCCTCTTCGGGTAGTTGCTAGCAATTGCTAGCAGGCAAAAAAAAGTCACAGACATCTTTCAAGTCGATAGTAATATTGACATCATCAGCTGTGACGTACCAAACGTCAGAACGGCTGTTTTTTGTATTCCTGTCCTCGATCCTGGGACTTGCTCGACAGATATTCGCTGAGCAACAGCTATCAGACTTATCTCAGCCAAGGGTAGCTCGTTGCGACACGTTTAGACTGGGGCATTTCCTCACCTAGACCACTATACAAATGGGTGGTCTTGAACCTACTACCTGATACCTGTATTTGTAGTATCATCTTTGTGTTCACTTGCTATGTCTTCCCCAGGACACTCTCACACCGATTCCGGCTCTTCCGTTAGACGGAAGGAACGCCGTGGTAAACATCAACCTAGTCCTGAACGCTCACGCTCGCCTCGTTCTACAGAGGATCCTCAGTCAAAATCACCACGAGCTAAACGTCCTCATACTCTTAGTGAATCACCATCATCTACTACTACTTCAGTTCATTTCGACATGGACAAAGACTTTCCATCTTTACCTCGTCCACAGGATCCGCCTATCATCAGCAATCATCAGTCTCCAGTAATATCATCGTTTCTACTCACCAATTACGACCCAAAATATCAGGATCTAAAGCAACTCTACCTTCGACTCACCAAATACGTTCCACGTGCAACCATCAGTCAAATAGTCTCAACCCGTAAAGGAATCATCATCAAAAGTCCCGACTCCAACCTGGCTGCTACACTGTTAAATACATATTCCTATGAAATCTTTGGCAAGAACGCTCATCTTTCTAAACTACCTGCTTCTAATACGAAACAACCTCCACCACCTCGTCGATCACCAGCACTCTCAGTTGTTATTCAAGGAGTACCACCTGACTATACCGATGAAGAGATTGCCGAGGAACTCAAACTTGACGGCCACACTATTCTTAAGTGTATTCGAATCAAAAACGCCTCTGGAAACACATACATGGTCCGTGTGCTTACAAATTCATCATCAACAATCGACAATCTTCTTTCACATGGCGCTTACATCTATCGTAAAAAGCACAGAGTAGAACCTTCTAAATCACCGGCACACCTCCCCGTCCGTTGCGAGATCTGCCAAGTCTATAACTCTCATCACACTTCTCAATGCCCGAATACACCCAAATGTGGATTCTGCTCCGGACCTCACGCTACCAAAACATGCACAAATCTTACGCAACCTCCACTTTGCAGTACCTGTGGTTCTAATCACCCCACCTATAGCTACAAATGCAAAGCCTGACCAAGCGCCGAACCTTTCAAACCAGAACTTGTTGTTCCTCTCCGTCCTCACGGGACCCAAGATACTACTGTTCCTCCGCCATCATCCGTATATCAGCCAATCACCATCAATCAATTCTTATCTTTCATCACCGTAACTCTTCAGAATATCCATCCTTTCCTTCGTCATCACATCTTGCAACAGGTTCAACAGACAGCAAAAGCCATCCTTCACGTCGACTTTCAAGCCACATATTCTGGTCCTACTGTTTATTTTCACTCCGATGTACTCCAAACTACAGTGTGACTCTCTTCAATATCTCTCACATAAACTAACTTTCGCTGTCATTTTCATCATGGAACTGAACTTTCTGTTTTTGAACATTCGCTCCCTATCACAACATCAACCTCTTTTTGAGCAACTATTACGGGAAGAACATGTTACTACGTTTCTTTTAAACGAAACGTATCTGACCCCGCGCCTCCATCCACGTCTCTCTGGTTATCAGTTAGTTCGACATGATAATGCTCTTCCAGCACGTCGTGCTAATGGTGGAGTCGCCATCGGATTTCCACCCAGTATTCCTTATCGCCAGCATCTCTCTACTGTTCCTAATCTTCCTGAACATCTCATTCTTACGCTTTATTTTAAACATATTTCCGTCACTGTTGCTACTCTCTATGTTCGTCCCGGTCATCCCATCCCGCAAGATTTCTTTCACTACATCTCTTCTCATTTAAGCTCTTTCATTATTATGGCCGATCTGAACTTCCATAGCCGCTCAGCCCACCAGAAACTAGACTTTCAAACGTACATCACTACTCACACTACTGGGTTCATTCATACTCTTCCCAAACCAACTCGTCCCGAAAGTAACTCCACCCCGGACGTGGTAATAACATCCGCCAATCTCTCCCCACGTTGTGCGATCACGGTCTTGGCCCCCCTTGGGAGCGACCATGTCCCGGTAAAACTTACCATCCATATCCGGCAATCTCGTTCTAATACCCAGTCTTTTCCAGTTCGAACCACTCCTCGTTTCGATAAAGCTGACTGGGTTCATTACCGCTCCTACATCTCTGAAAACCTGTCTGATGTTTCGCCTCCAACTACAGAAATAGAACTCTATACGACTCTTGACACTGTCACCAACACCATTCACTCAGCGTCGCAGAAATACATCCCACAATCTGTAATCAAACCACACCAACCGCCACTCCCACCCCACTATCTCTCGTTCATCACACGCTCCCGCCAACTATATCGAGACTTTACCCGTACAGGAAATCCTGAATCCCTTCGTCTCCACCGCCAGTACCAACGTACAGTACATAATTATCTCGTGGCGTACAAGCGCCGCAGCTGGATTAAAACGTGCAACACTCTTGCTGACACCTCTCATCCCACCAAGTTCTGGAAGCGTTTTCATCAACTCACTGGCAAAAGTACCCGTACCCCCTACCCACTTCTCGATGGCGATCATCATCTTTCAGACGATACCACCAAAGCCAACGCCTTTGCAACACATCTTCAAGGTATTTTCACTCCAACTGCGCCTTATCCAACTATTCGCCACCATCCTACTGATAATCTAAACCTTTCCTCACCAAACTTACAACCTCACCCCGATCATGAGCTTTCTCTAAACAACCCACTCACTGTCCCCATCACTGTCCCGGAAATCTGTCAAACCGTCTCTCGAAAAAAGAACACTGCCCCCGGCATAGATAAAATCACATATCGTCATATCAAGGAAGGTCCTTATATCTTACATTACCTCCTTTCCGTTATTTTTACCTTCATCCTTCGCACTGGCTTTTATCCCATACCCTGGAAAACCTCTACCACATTAATGTTTCTGAAACCCAACAAACCAGCGCACTCAGTTTCCTCTTATCGCCCCATCCAACTCACAATAGTCTTTAGCAAAATTCTTGAACGTATCCTTGTCACCCGTCTCCACACCCATCTCACTGCTTATAATTACTCCCTCTCCATCAAGCTGGTTTCCGCCCTTCCTTTAGTATCTCAGATCAACTTCTCCGCCTCACTACTTTTATCACCAACCAGTTCAACACTTCCAAACCATCCTGTCTTCTGTTATTTGATCTCGAAAAAGCTTTCGACAAGGTATGGCATCTGGGCCTTCTCTATAAACTCTTTCACTTCAAACTACCTTACTGTTACATTCGTCTTATTTATCACTTTCTAACCTGTCGCCTTACCTACGTATCCATTAACAATCATCTATCTCATCCCATTTTCCTTCACTCCGGTGTTCCACAAGGCTCGGCTCTCTCACCCCTTCTCTATTTTCTTTATGTTGCAGATTTTCCTACTTTACCCGCCAATGTCACCCTTTTTCAATATGCCGACAATACTGCCTTTCTTGCCACAGGAAATACGATGCCTCGCCTTAATCTCTTACTCCAACCCGCCATCGATTCCTTTCTTTCTTGGTGCAACACGTGGCGACTTACCATCAATGCCACAAAAAGTCAGGCGATCATCTTCTTACCACCTGGTCAACGATCCCGAGTCTATCGTAACCCCGCCAACCTCCATCTTCACATTTCACACACTCCTATTACTCTCAGTAAAACAGTCACCTACTTAGGCGTTATTTTTGATCAACACCTCAAATGGACTCCCTACCTCAAGTATATCTGTAAAAAGGCCTATTCTCGTCTTAATCTTCTTCGTCGCCTGACCGGTACCACGTGGGGTCTTTCTGCTACCACACTTCTGAATACCTATAAAGCCTTCCTCCGACCAGTCCTCACTTATGGCTTTACAGCTTGGGTTGATGCTCCTCCCCCCTTTTACAAACGCCTTCAAATTCTGGAACGCCATGCACTCCGGCTTGCTTTCCGAATACGTCTTCCTAGCCCTACCCGTGATTTATACGCCCGTACACCATTTCCCCATATTCTCTATCATATTGAAACTCTCCGTTTACGATACATCTCTCAGCGCTTCCAGAACCACCACCCACTTCTCTTCGATACTATGCACTTCGACGCCACCTTCCGTAAAACAACCTCACTTCGCCATACTCCCTTATCTTTACTCTTTACTCTCTACTACTACTCCCTACCGCCAGATAGTTTTCACCTTCCTCTCGTAGCCGATTTCATCACGCATCTTGATTCATCTTTCATCTTTCCATCTACTGCACAGTAGTCCTACTGTTTCACTAGGCCCCCCAATGTCTACATCACGATCCAGAGTAGCCCTGGATCAGAAGATAACATGCATGTGTCTACTCTAACCATCTCCCTGTTGTTGTGATGTCTATTGCACCTCATTCTCATCTCATCCCATCCTAACTGAATGATTATGATCAAAGTCCATAATGTCCTTGCAACTCAAAGAAAGTCCCGCTGCTGCGAATTGATGCTTCCCTCCACACTGTTTTTTGATTTTTTTTTTTGATTTTATATGGAAATAAAGAAATAAATAAAAACTGGCTTCTAACCATTCACCTTTTACCAATCTCCATTGAGTTTTCCTTTTCTCCCTCATCCCTGAATAAAGGGTGTGGCCCTTTGGGTGGGTGCTAGCCGCAAGCGGCTAGCAAAAAAAAAAAAAAAAAATGTCACAGACGTGACGCGTTTAGCTACCCATATTAATTCTAATATTTTTTTGGAGGGGCATAAATAGGCATTTTAAGCCTTTGCCCATAATGTAATTAAAGACGTAATTAAGAGCACACAACAGGATTTGATTTATGTAATGTAAACTATTGCAAATATGGTAATTCTATTGTATTTCGCTTATGTCCTTATTTCGATGTTGCTTTGCGATAGAAGTGCAAGCAAAAAGAAAAAAAAAAGGAATATAATATTTGAAGACAAATTTCTCAGTCTAGGTTTGTGCTCTATGATCAGCAGAGATAAGAGTTTTATTTCATTGTTTAATGCTGCAATTCAATATGTTTTTCTTAGATTCAGATTTGGTCAGTATCCAAAACGGAAATATATATTCCGACCATTAACTTCATTTCAGGTTTATCTTAGGTAAGATGGCAGGACATGACTCTCCCATGATATATCTAGATTTTAGTTTATGTTGTTAATGCAGTAGTATACTTGAATAAATTGCTTATATTCCGAAATCAAGAAAAAGCAAAACTTAAAATACTACGTCAATTCTACGTCTTATGTTTCTTAAAGGTTTACTGAAAAAAAGGCACATAAAAATGCGATGGCATAACATCTCTCACCATAGAGTGAACATTTTATTAATATATTAATAGGAAGTATCCACTAATTAGATGATGTTAAGCTTATGAAAAATAAATGAACTTTCACTCTAGTTGACCCTGAATTTATTGTTGACCAGCTCCATTCTAAACTTATAAAGTATATAACAATGTTATTAGAAGTGAAACATGCATGCTATAATTCCACTGAGTACTTTTCTTCATATTTCGAAATAGAATTCACTTTATAAGTCACAATACTGTCCCCGCAGAAACATTTTGTTGGACACGCGTATGAATGTATGAAGTATAAACGTTGTTTTGCTAAAAACTTTTATAAATACTAAGTTAGTACAAGAAATGTTATTTCTTGATTTTGTCAGCACTTATGGAAATATGAAAAACTTGATGAATAAAATTGGATTTAAGGTGGATTATTGATTGGTTCCACCTTTAAAATTAATGTATTTTAATGTACTTTATATTAATTCGTAGGTGTTTGCACGCTTAGCGTAAGCGCTAACAATCTCGCCTTCGGTCCCCGGTTCAATTCTCGGTAGGTGCAATCACTTGAAATATTTTAAATGCTCAGGTCAGTCATCCTGAGTCAAGTTTCCCTGTTTCTTTCTCATTCACATTACAATCGAATCTGAAATAATGGTTCCAGGTATCTCCTTACTTTCTGATTCCTTTCTTGTGCATCTTCGTGGCTATGCGGTTAGCATACGCGCCTTTGTCGTGGGAGACCCAGGTTCGATTCCCGGATGGGGCTCATGTGGTTTGGATTCCACGTTAATCAGTAGATCCACGTCTCGTATAGCCTCTCTACTGAAAGGAACGTTAAATCCAAAATCAACTCAACTCAACTCTGATTCCTTTCTCGCTCTGCAATACCACCTGCAGTGTGGTCGCCGAGGGACGTCATCTCTCATACGTAACCGATTACTATTTTCATAGATGCTGAAAGCCTAGAAAACTGTTTCTAATTCTTGCTTACTCGCAGAGGTGGTGTGAAATCATTATCCTTTGTATTCGGGGTCTGAGCGATACAGTTTCTTCCTTGCAGATAAAATGCGAAATTTCTATCTATTCGTAATATTATTATTACTGTCCTTGTTCTATTTATAAAAATATATATACGTGTTTGTTAATCCGTTCATGACTGATTTAGTATGAACGTGGTTTATTGTTTATATAAAGCGGTGAGGTCAAAATGGCGACCCGGGAGACTAATCTGATACCCAAATAAATACCATGCGTCCGGGAAGTAAAAATGTAGCTATAATCAGTCCTACTCCCTAAAATGTTGTCTGTAAATTATAAACTCTTGTAATTTCCCCTGGTACTTAAAGCCACCGGTACGTGAGTGAAGTTGACAGGATCAACTTCGCCTCTGATTCGAAAATTGTCACACCAAAATTTAGTGTTGAATTAATTATAATTAAATAGGAGAGTGTGTAAAACGTCAGGAAAATTATGGGAATGGAGCAGAAATTCGACTCGGATTTGGATTTCATTATGCTATGAGCATGTTTTGGTTTAGTTTTTTTCAAAAGTGGTGCTGTTTTTCTGATAATATTGGAGATTAAACCAGTTTTATGATGACTTGAAATTACATGAAAGTTGTTGAATTTTATTTATTATTTGTTAATGTATATCAATTTAGTTTATTATCTGCTAAATGTAGAGAAATAACAAATGGGTAGGTTACATAACTTTTTATGCACTTACATATATCATATTATGTAAATATTAATGATAAATAAGCTATTATGGAGATTTCCACTAAATAAAGACCTTAAAGCTTAACGTCAAAATAATGAATGCACGATTTTTTTTTTCAGTTTTTGATGTGATATGACTTGTTTTCTATTACGAATGGGTCATTATGAAAGCGCTAAAAAAATATGCCTTAAAAATCAAGCTGAACGCACTGTATAAATATCTATGTTCAGCCTACAATTTAGATTGTGTTTTCCACTTGCTGTTCATATTCTTGATGTGTCACCCTTGCTCATACAGTACTTCCTTTCATGCACACTACACTGTGTTTTAATGAGTACAACATAACACTTCCAAAAGAATTTCTTGGTAACATTTTTGTTCCCGGGAAGTAATACAGGTATTTGTATACCTTACACAATGCACAAATCCTGTAAGCGTCGCGGCGTGGGTTAGAGTTTTAGCCGAGCGACAAAACACATCCATCTTATGCATTACACTGAAAGAAAGTCTTGATCAAAGTTAAAAGAGCTTTATGTGTTTGGGGTAAGGGGAAGGTAGGAACAGACTGGAATAAAATTTTAAAAAATCTGGCTTTCAATCCTAGTGCTCGTACGATAAATATTCTTATTTCTCTTGTCTCTATTGACATAACTCTATACAACTAGAAATTAAATATTTATAGTTGGTTCAGCATCCAGTTGAGATGAAGTTACTGAAATAACCTTCACTTCCATCGAGAATTTATACTATTATTAGTTTTTCCTCCAAACAAAATAAAAATTAAAATTACGTAAACTTCGTATTAACAACAATCTGCTCAATAGTTATATATCTATACGACCACTAATAAATACCTGCTTGTTATGTCTAGTATTGGTTCATATCAAAGAAAATTAAATGAAAAGATCGAGGAATTTGAATGGAGATTAATTATTTATTACAAATAAATATTCTAATTATGAGGTGGGAAAAAGACTATTATCTCAGGGCGCTACTCCGCCCGTATATGCATCCAAATCTCCTGCTTGCCTTTCCCCAATAACTAATGGAGAAAAGAAGAATTCAAGCTAACTTCCAAATTTCCTAATTTCATTAATTATTCAATATCTCTCTAATGTAGAAGGGACCTGTGGAAGTATGGTTTACAAGAAACAACTAATCCTGGCCCGTACTCCTTCCATTTCAAAGACTAAACCTTGACTCACAGGACACAGTCTGGCCTACTCTGATTCTGAGACTCCAAATTAAGTCTACAATAAAGAATCTATCTAAATTATATATGTAGGATAGGTTGGTTTTGGGATAGGTTGTCAGCT
The DNA here is from genome assembly GCF_964235325.1 of Thermobia domestica. Classification (NCBI taxonomy): domain Eukaryota; kingdom Metazoa; phylum Arthropoda; class Insecta; order Zygentoma; family Lepismatidae; genus Thermobia; species Thermobia domestica. The sequence continues at coordinate 161,321,032 of NC_137467.1, read as the reverse complement.
TTCACTCCATGGCTCTGACTAAATTTCCTTGCACTCAAGGAATGAGGAATTTGGTCAACACTAACTTTTACACTTTCCTGACTGAAAGTTGCAGTGAAAAATCTTTAATCATTCACTGCAGCTAATTGTGCTAATAAATACACAGGGGATGGAACGCAAACGCCTTAGCATTCAAACAAAAAGTTCCTCCAACACTAGGAAGGAACCAATTCCTAATCCTGTTCGTGCTTCACTCACGTCCGTTATAGAACCCATAAAAAGTTTATATACTTCCATTCTGATGATCCAATAAATCTCCCATGTAGCCTCTATTATAGGCTATGATCAAACGTTTAAGAAACAAACTTAATTCCTAATTCTCTAGCATGGTTTGAGCTATGTTACTGACAAAACCCAATTCCTTTAACGGGCATCTGTATTGTAGCCGAATCTCCAATTTGACTACATACAGTAACTAACAAGAGTAGATTCTCTCCAAACTGCACTACTCATTTCCAGTGCAGCAAACTCCCTGGCCTAGATCACATACTCAAGGACTCCTACAACGCACAGCGACGGAAGATGAGGGAGGCTGCCTTTTTTTATATGTTTTGTCCTGCTAAAAACAGCTAGAAAAAAATCCTTTGAAAAGATTTAGCGCCTACTACTCGAATGGAAAATTTCAAGCAAGAGAAACTGAACTCAGTAGCGTAGCAGGTGCCCCCGCAACCCCCGCAGTGCGGGGGGCCCGAATATACAGGGCCCCGAAGTCTTGCGATGAATAAAGAAGTAGAACTTCAACCTTACTTCTATCGGCTTTACAACTAGGGCCCCTTCTCTATACTTTGCGAGGGGAAGGGCGCAAAAGTGTGCTACGCCACTGACTGAACTCAATGGAATTTTGCGCTGGCCTCCATCGACCGGAATCTAAAAGGGAAAAAAACTAGCAGGTAAATGTCAACGATATAGGCTACCTACCTGTTAAAAAACAATATGAATAAATCTTAAATACGGGAATAATTCTCTAAAGTATATATATACATTCTCACGGCATTGTCAAGGCTCTATATTTGTATTTTACCATTATTATTGCAACCGGGTGTTTCTGGCTGCCGTATGCAATCATGCGATCATCACCCTTATTCTTTCTGCTCACAGTCATTCGAAGACCTAAAAACGTACTCTGTACATAAATAGTTTATGGTTGTGAACTCGGAAAGCCTGGTACTTCTGCTTGTCACGGTTAAAATGTGGGAGAAAAAAGCATGTATAGAGTGTAAAGAGGGTGCAGCAGTGACTGGTACTTGTGAGAAACATATTCATTTGTAGTTCGTGCACATTCCGCCTGTAGCGCTAGTGTGGCGCAACGTATATTGTAACTGTATAAATCTTGTACATCGCTTGTAGGTCTATTGGCGTATGTGACGACCGAAACTGTGTTGGCAGCACTGACTGCGATAAGACAGTACTGTGCTGCTTTTGCCTTTCTTTTTTCTCCTTTGTCATTTCTGAGACGCTTAACCTGTTGTTTTTGCTTGTTACACGCGCTGAACCGGTTCCTGCGGAGCGAAGTGTTTAATAAGTTGACTATATATTTTTATTTACGATAGAAATATGATTTACGATAGAATAATATTTGAATTATAATACAATTTTAAATTTGTTAACTGTTAAAGAAAATACAAAAATAAATAAATTTGTGATCATTTTTTCACACTGCTCGTACAGCACAAATGTTTTTACCCGTTCCTCAAACCTGTTTCAGACGATTTGCTAACCGTCGAAGTACATTATGGGAAATTGATTGTCGCTGTGGGAACTTTGCGTTATAAATTCGGGCTGCAGCTCTATAGTTTTATCTACATCCCCCTAACACCATTAACATGTCAAATACCTGCCCGTTTGTATATGGCATTGTTCCAATACAATGCTATCTTTAGCCGACACTGCACTAACACAGGATATTAGGATTGTACGTGCCACCTTCTACAATGAAATGGAAACCTTCTGACACACACACACAACTCAATTCGTAGCGTGTATTACTTTTGCACAGCACAAGTACTTCACTACAATTCGTACTAACGACCCTTCAGCAAAGCCTGTTAAACTTACTGTGGAACAAACTGTGTTCCAGCGTACCTCACGTTTGTGCCTTTCAATTCAAGGTTGTCTGCGACTGTTTCTCTCTAGATGCGTATGTTTTGTACAACAAACATAAACCAGCAAACAGTCCAGGTTGCAGTAATCGATATCAAAAATGTGTATGTTTATTCATTTCGGTATTTCATTTGAAGTTATACGTTTCACGACATTCATGTCTCATGAATTTCACTTTTAATGACGCATAGGGAAGAAAAGGGCAGGTAAGGACAGGGGTGGAACTTGCGTCAATCCCATTATTCACCTGTTGTTACTGGAGAACACTGACCTTAAGATAGGTATACAGACGAACCAGGCTGTGACATCATTCAAACCTAGGTCTGGAATTCGGGGGAAAATGCATTCTCGAACGGAAATAACACAATAACGCGGACAGGGTCGCAACGTGACACTCGGGGATTGCCAAGATTTATACGTCATTGGATAGCACACGGCAAGTCCAGAATACAGATCTATTTATACCGCCGTATTACGTTCTGGGCTGAATGGGGACAAATGGTGCAAAACAACATGTCCCAGGGGAATGTTCCGTATAATTGCTGTACCCTAGAGAGTTATGGTGTGCATCATGGAAACAAATCGCCGCGTAGTGTACACAGCCGAAATATTTCGGCCGTTCCACTAGCCAGTCGGAAGGATACAGTGTTCAATTTCTTTGATTCCATAGTGTGGGAGAGGCCACCCTAAGAAGCAACATCACAACTACATACAAAGGGCTTTCAAACACACATCCTGTGCGGACACCAAGGTCAAGATCTGGGAAGAGCCACAGACCTGTTACAAAACAGATGCAGGAAACATTGGTAGAGCATGCTTGCCTCGTTCCACATCTCAAAGAATTCTCTGCAAGCAAAGTGAAAACAGTTGTTTTCTCCCGACCGACTAGTGTCATTGACTCAATATTTCGGCTATGTGCACCACTCACTGATGTGTTTTTAAGATGAACGAAACAACTCTCCAGGGCTACCAAGCACTGTCCAGCAATTTTACCGCCAATTCCACTGGAATATGTGTCTTTTCACATTCATTACAAAGCAAATTTTGATGACATTTTGACCCCCGCTATGTTGCATAGAGTAATCGTAGCGAATCGGGACTTGCTGTAGCTTCTTTCTTTTACAAGAGCTTTCAAGCGATATACAACTTGACCCCTCTTTCCATTTGACAATTTTGAGTTGGACCCCGTCTGGGACTCTGCGGGGGACCCTAGGGCGAAACTTTTTACTTCGCTCTCTTGTCCTATGCAACTAATGGGATACGTGTTTTTCAGTTTGTACATATCTCGGACCGTTTTTGATTTAAAGGCCTGTCACGGACTAACGGAATCACCCGACATATATATATATATATATATATATATATATATATATATATATATATATATATATATATATATATATATATATATATATATAATTTTTTGTTTTAAAACAGCATCAACATCAGAACTTGTTAAATGAAATGACTATCAGTCTGGGCTTTGAATCAGCATGCCAGTGAAACTATAAGGTTGGATCCCTTTTTCGTTATGCTTGGTTTCGTCTCGAAACCGGGATAATTAGTGTTCTTTCTCTCTCTCTTTATGAGAGTTGGGAGCGTACTCAGACAAGAGTGAAAAGAGAAAGAGAATTGTAACACTAATTAACATCCGCGGAATCGAACTAATATCTATTAGGGCCTGGAACCTCGATATCTAGTGGTGATAAAACGAATTAGCCAAATGGAGAATATGTTAATCATCTATGTTGTGGCAGAACGTATACATTTGATTTTTTTATTTTATTTTATATTATATTTCTGACTTTATCTTTTATGTACACTCCGCATCAAAAAAAATTACGAAAGCTAACGCCGTGCAGCTAGGCCACCCAATATACACCTTATTATCCCATAATCGTGTCTGGTAAAGAGACACCCTCTCTCTCCTCCTTTCTTCTCTTCCATACTAAAATTAGCTATACATCCTCACGGCATTGTTAAGGCTCTATATTTGTATTTTACAATTATTATTTCAACCGGGTGTTTCTGGCTACCGTATGCGATCGTCCGATCATCACCCTTGTTCTTCCTGCTCTCAATCATTCCAAAACCTGAAAATGTACTC
>NC_137467.1:161014286-161311786 GCF_964235325.1 Thermobia domestica | reverse complement strand
AATACAGCCCCCATCGGCTGAGAACCATGGGGTCTCAGGGGATGTTTACCAGGATATGCAACAGTAGTAGAAAATGGCCGATATCTTTTTCTTCCGTTCCTCTGTTTGTTTACATAGATATTTTATCTGACCCGTGCAAAGAATGGGTATTTTAGCTAGTGTATATATAGACCCTAGTGATACTGTACTTCCATAGTACAATTCGTTTTCCAGACACGAGTCTTTGACACATTGACATTTTGATCGGCCATTTTGGGTTCAATACGTCAACGTCCGCGAAATTTCAAGCCAATAGATGTGTATTGTTCATACATATAGCAATCTGCAAAACATTAAGTAAATGTGCCCATGGGAAGTGGATGAGAGATTACTTGCAAAAGTCTATTGGCATGACCTTCAGGCGGCCATATTGGATTTATCCTTTGCTGTCTTCCCGGCATATTTCTCCAGTATTCATTCGTGGCCCTCCTCTATTTAAATATATGCGCAGTTTCCGGATTCCCGATTCTTGGGAGAGAACCTTTACTTGTTAGGCCTGGTATACACTTTAGATTAAAACCAGTGTATATGAAATTATTTAAAGTCTTACAGTTAGCAATACGCATTGTGTTGATTTTTGGGTTGGTTTGTTTTAGTTTAACGTCCCACGATTATACTAGGGTGGCTAAAGGAGACGTGGAGCTACTGATTATATAGTGGAACCACTTCGGTCGTTCAACTGTACCCACACCGGAAATCGAACTTGGGACCAAGCGAATTGTAGTCAAGCGTGCTGCTTACGTCTCTGCGTGACATCATTGAAATTCTATGGTTAATCAGAGCAAAAAATAAATAATATAAAATAAAATAAAATAAAAATAAATAATTTTAAGAACTTTTTATACATCACATAAACTACTGTGAAGAGTAGTACGCAGAGTAAAACTAGATATTTCCAAAAGGAAACAAATTATTGTTTTGCCCTACTTAGATGAGTAACAATAACTCTGTGGGTCACCAAAACTGATTTCGTCGCCACCGAGGGGCAACATTTTTCCTAGCGTACAAACAGATAGATGTGCAGTATCCACGACAATTTATTTAACTTATAGCACTAAATTCTTCAATTTCGTATGTATTTTCCTTTCTTTAGTTCTCAGAGTAGAAATTTTGTAAGCCTGACTGGGTGTTTCGACGCCCTTATGGGCGAGGACCCCGGTACACTGTCACAGTTGCTCCTGCCTAGTTACGGCTCTGGATATAAGCTTATGTAATGCATTATGGCCTTATGAACTTGTATAAGAAACAGAATGTACTTAAATTGAGACTTGAACTATGCGAAATATCGGACTTTGAATCTAACTTGTTTGGTGGTCCAACCCAAGACCACACATAGCAAAGGTGCTTGCCTTAGCTTCCACCACAAGGTTCAGGAAGTTCGTGTTATAAAGTGTCAGTTAAGCACGGAGATATAAAACGCTAATAAAGCATTTTATCAATTAGAAACAAAATATATTGTAGTAAGCAGGATATATTGGATAATAAATGAGATATTTTGAAATTTCGATTTCGGTCCGATTTAATACATTCGTGCTGCTATGTGTTGCGTTATCCGTTCGGAGGTATTGATCAATTCTGATTCAAAAGAAAAAAATAAACTACTGTATAGTACTAGAGTTAATTTAATAGAGCTTAATTCTATAGGCAGTACTGAGGGTATGTGAGACCAAGTCTATTGCTAAAAAAGTGAAATATGGGTTACTATTAGGGTTTTATCCCAGATATGATATACCCACTGACGATTGAACCTGGAACACAGCATGGAAAGCATCAGCGCTAGCAAATTAGCTATGAAGAGGAACAGCGTACCACAATTGTCAAGAATGAAGGCAAAAAATAAGAAGCGGAAACGATAGACTGTGCGATAATAATACTTCCACAATTTTAATTTCACACTATTTATTTCGAGACTTTCGAGCCGAGAGCGAGATTTGGTTCTCTAGACCGAGACCGAGATCGATACAAGCATCTGTTGACCGATACGAGACCGAGACCGAGACGGCGATTTTTGACTCGAGACGAGACCGAGAACGAGACCGCTATTTATCAACCGAGACGAGACCGAGACTGTACAAACTCTCGTCTCGTCTCGTCTCTATACCATCCCTATTCTTAATACGCAAGTTTACATTAATAAAATGAAAAGTTGCATTCTAACTTCTTTTTAAATTATATCAATAGTGCCACTATTCCTCATAGCACTAATAAGAACTATGGATTCGCCTTAAATAGCCGTCATTTTTTATTACTTTTAAAATGCCACCCTTCCCGATTCCTCAGGGATCAACTAAGACGGCATGGAAACAGTCATTATCCATCTAAGCGAGTGACCTGAATACTATGGATTCAACACGAATATCGATCATTAGAATTGTTTTTAAAATGTCACTTCTCCCATCCCCACTCCGTGAGATGCTAGGGGTTCCTTGCCCTCCCGAGTATTTCTTCCCAGATTGTAAGACATAATGCGACGCTGGGGCAGCTCTCTAGATTTATCTTGCTCGTTTTTCCCATATATTTGGAAAATTGCTCACGATAACACTTAGCGGTTATCACAAGAGAAAATTATTGGTAAAGACCAAGAGTTACTTGGCAATAATGGGAACTTAAGCCTAGGGGATGATTTAAGGCTTTAGTTAATATTGATTGAATTTTATTTACATGATTTGATTCTGCAACATACAGCTCATTACTTTGATTATTGAGTATTCACTACTATATTTATGGTCAATAAATGTCTGATTTATTTACATGATTGATTAACCAACATACAGCTCATTACCTTGATTGCTATTGAGTATTCACTATAGTTTTTACTATCAATATTTCTCTAAGAATAGACAGCAAAATGCAATTATACGAGTGTCATTCTTAATCGTGAGAGCTTTATCGTAGGGAGACAAAACATAATTGAATCTGATATGACATCCCGAATATAAGAAAATGGTACTATAAGAATCTTTGTTACGTACCTTACTGAATTCTCGTAAAGCTGAGTGAGTCGTTACTCCAATGGTCGTCCCACTCACTGTGGAACACCCGAGGGCTGGCTCTCGAATCCCTGAGGGCTGACTCTCGAATCACCGAGGGCTGGGGATCCTGAGACTTTAAAAGTATATCGGGTCACAGCGAAATCTCGTGGTGATCAGACCATAAATTGCGTCAGCTTCCTAAATATGGAAACCTATTGCTCTTTCAGCCTTCTCATTGGTTCTCACCAACTATCGCACCAAGGATACGATACATATGACACAAAAACACATGTACAATATCCGACGCATGATGCAATGTCACGCGTCCAAGCATCCGTAAGCACTGACTAAATTTCCTATGTTACTGCGTTGTTGCGGTCATAGTTCAATATCAGTTATCCTGTTTTTGTATTATCAATTATCTTCACTAAGGAACCTTCATATAATATTGTCTCGTTGTGATAATATCAATTGTCTTCATCGTTTGCATATTTCCTTTCTCTTGTTGCTAACTCTAAGCAAAACAAGAAAACAAAAGGTTCTGAATAAACCCATTAATTCAATTTTACTCAATTAACGGCAAAAGATAACCATATTTTTAAGCTTATCGCCACATTCTCACTGCTTCATAATTTCCGACTCTGAAAATTACCAAGAAATGAGCGAAGCATAGTCTGAACATGGGGAACTTACTTTTTGAATGTCCTTCGTACGTCAGAATCGTACTACTATGTCGCTAACACTATGGATTCAAAGAAAGGGGGATTCAGTTGGTAAGCGAATATGATCATATAGTAAGGGAAAAGAACTTTACAGTCGAACCTAACAGTCGTATGGTTGCATTTCGTCCTTACCAAATAGAACGATTAATATGTTTGTAAATCATATTTGACAACATATAAATAATGATAGCGTCTCCATAAGGCTGAAGTACAAGTCATAGCACATAGAATGAGACACAGAAGAAACACATTGACATAATTGAAATACAGTAAAAAAATACTGTATAGTGAATGAAATAGTTACAAAATATAATTGTAATAGTTACAAAACTACACTTGTTATTTAGTACATGAACGTGCAAAAAGCAACATAATCGCAATACACAAGACTTCAGAATGCAGTAAGTTAAATCATCACAATGCGCAATTGTGGTCATTGGTTATCATCAATCAGAAGTAATCATCATTAATAGAAATGATACAGAAAACCAGAATAAACATACCTCCAGGTACATACCTGACAAATTCACATGCAGAACTAAAATTTGTCTAAATATAACTCAGTACAATAATTGAGTGGCCAACATATCAAACGTTTTATTGTTTTGTTAATGAATTTTATGTTGGATGTTTACAATCTAAAACAGAGAACTTACAAAACTGGAGCACTGAATTAATTTGCCACATGAATATTCAATGAGCCTGAGTTAGGATAGTACACGCAATAAAAATAAACAAAACTGAGATGAAACAAGTAGGAAAGGAAGATTGGCGAAAACAGACCATGGGCTAAAGAATTAATTACAATTGCTAATTCTTACTAATGGTAAAAGAGTAAATTTTAAATGGTAAAAGATTAAAAAAAAATTAGAAGAACGGAATAGGGTTCCGATAACTTAAAGAATTACCATCTTAGGAACACATATTAAAAGATTCCACAAAAATAAGATAGTTCGTAGAGGAGCTATATTAAGAATGATTGATATTTGCGAAGCTGTTGTGAATGATAACAGTACGTATCAGTAGCAAATCCACAACAATATAGATATAACACTATAATAGCTGAATTGTTTACCATAGTGAACCCTATTTGTGACAAATTCAAAATTATATATACTTAGCATTTACATGAAACATGGCGTGAAACATGAAATCAATTTTCGGTATTCATAATTGTTGTCAATTTAATTTGTATTACACAAATGAATGACACTTAATGTATGTATATATATATATATATATATATATATATATATATATATATATATATATATATATATATATATATATATTGCTGCTGTCCCATAATTTCTAATTACAAAGGGACTCAAAGAGTTATATTTCACATCCTTGTGAGATATAGACAACAGTTTGTGAGGGATCAATAGAGATCAACATCAGTTTTTATCTTGGGTCGGGGTGGATTTGCTTCCATTAACCATACTAATCATAATACCATACTACCATACGGAATCAAAGGTAGGACTGTTGTCACTTCTTCTTGTAGATTATATATATATATATATATATATATATATATATATATATATATATATATATATATATATATATATATATATATATATATCAGAGGTATGAATGTGTTAGATAAAATACATACTAACATAAGTCTTGATTTAGTTATTTGTGCTGGTAAGTCTGAAAGGAAAACTTTTGGGTTGATTTTTCACGTGGCTATGGAGAGTGAATTTTCAATTTCTTCTGGAAGGTCATTCCGCAATTTCATGGCTGTGACAGTGAGTGAATTAGACACAGTACAAGTTTTGTGCATCAGCAGAGAAAGTAGTGATGGTGGTTATAGCGACCTAAATGATATACATACCTCACGCTACCAACTTCCTAGTGGATATACAATTACCTTATGCCCCTTTGGAGCGTGAAGTTCAGGTTCGATTCCCGGTGGGAGTTGATGTTCCAATCCGACGTTAAGCTGTGTAGTGTATATCTATGTTTCTTGTAGCCTCGGTACTGAATGAGACGCTCAATTTCAAACCAACCAACACAGTTTACGTTATCACATTATACCGAGGTTGTTATTTTTCTTGGGATTATTTACACATTGTACTGTCTGTGGAGAAGTGGAAGACCTTCGTTCTTACCGAAAAATAAATGAAATTTCGTTTTTCCGTACATCTTTTGAATTCGATGTATTATGTGTTCGCAAAAGTACTGCTTATTTTAAATGTCTCAGTCATTAAGAATATAGTATATTGTGTTCCACGGGTCTATGACCAATAAAGACTGGCCTATTAACAGTTTAAAAACTTCTTTCAACATTGTATATCCTCCTTTGAGTTTCAATATTCCAATCTGGTAATTTTCTTTCTTTATTATGTATTTAAACAAAGAAAACCAATTTTGCACTCAGAATTAACGAAAGTTTCGTGTTATTATGATCCATAGCTTAACTATTGCTCACGAAATAAATACGACCTATATTTAAAATTTCAAATTTTAATTTTCATAAAAAAAAGTGCTGAATAGTTCTCTAGAGGCAAATATCATAATGTTATATAAGAATGCAGACTTTTCATATCTTGGAATCTCTTCTTTAGCACAAAAACAGTCAACGTGTATTTTTGGTCGTTATACTGAGTTAAACGCCAGCTCTGCTGAAACTTATCCCACGCTTTGATTTGTTGATTTTAACTACTTGGTCTTCGATCCAGAAGTAGGTCATACAGGGAGTTTGGCTTATTTCATATAATTTGAAATACTCATCAACTACCTCTCTAAAAACTGTTGCAGATGTACCGCAGCATACATGTATATTTGGATACGGCACATACTAATTCTTAGGTGAAGCCTTGACCCGACTATAGTCGATCCAATAGTATTGGAGCAATGCACAATTAAAGTTCATTTTTTTCATGTTTTTGGCAGCCTGTAACTGCGAAAGAAAACATTTGTGCACCAAGGATGGTTTATACCTTTTGCTTTATCTTGATGTCAGAAATCACTTCCCAAACGTTCTTTGTGTTGTTTTGAAACACCCCGTATATATATATATATATATATATATATATAGCTCTACAGGCACGCATCCAAGGGGGGATATTTGGTTGATAGTTGATCGATTTCGTCTTAATCCGCACTGATAATCTCCAAAAATTACATCTTCGTATGGGGTCAGTCTTGGTAATAGAATATTTGAAAGGATCTTCTATGATGTTGTCTGTTAAAAATTGGGTTTTCTCTCAATGGCACCGTTTTGTTCTGATACTCCTCTGTAGATGGACGGTGTGTTAGATATCTGATACTTTTGCACATAACATAGTTGGGAAGTCTAATAACAGCATAACGCTCCATAGAGCACTGTGTCAAATGCAATGTAACTTTGTGTGTTGAGTGAAATATACCTTCCATACACAAGCATAAACCTGTTGTCATGTGCAGTTGAAAGGAATCGGCATGGTGAAAAAATTACTATTTTAGTTATAACCCTTTTCGATTATAATAATTCGTAATGTTAACAAAATAACACACAGTGTCGGAGCTAATGTGTTTAAGTTCATATGTACTTCAAAATAAAACCATATATTCCCATCCATTTTCTATTTATGCCTTGAACTATGAGTTAGGTTATATTTTCTAGTCTTCAAAATACATGTATTTTTTAAATCACAAAGTCCCAGTGATCTCATAGGAGATGAGTCGCATGACACAGAATTGGAAATGACAAGAACGAAATTTCTCTTTCCAGAGTAACAAGAAGTCCCAATGACGAAGGCTAGGAAATTTCGACCCAATTCAAAAACGGTTTTTCTTTCTGGGACCAAATGGGTTAAGGAATGACAAAACTAGACCTTCAATCAATCTGCAGTTTCCCTTTTCTTATCTTCCTTTAGAAAGATCTGAAAAATAAAATAGAAATAGTCTATTTATTTCATAAGATGTAAAAGTGCATTTGGTGAGTTAAAGATTTCTTTATATTAGTTTTCTAAACAAAATGCATGAGGGTCGTAAAACAAGTTAAAGTAATTAAAATTAGATCACATAACACAACCTATAATTGTTACCCATTCATTATAGGCACAACAATTCATGTCTTAGCGTGTCGTAGCGTAGGAAGTCGTAGCTACAGACTTGCCAACTCCTCTCTCCCTCATACAAGGAAGTTTGTCACTTTCCGTGGTAGAAGAAAATAATCGTATGTTTACCAACTCTCCTGGGGTGTTTGTTCATTACAGCACACAAGCGTACGTTTTGAGAGTCACATGAAAAGCCGAACAGGTTAGTGTTTTTGTATTGAGTGAAGTATGGTGTTCTTTGTGTATTGGTTCTGTGCTGCGTTAAATTGTTTTGTGAGCTCCTTTTTTAAAAATCATAATAGACTTTAGAAAGGACAGAAAACTTAGAAAAACGAAAACGATTCCCAGGAAAAGCTGAGAGATATTGGTTAATGTTTATGATTTTATGAAGATAGAGGCTGATAATTGAAATCCAATTAAGGTAAAAGAAATGCAAAAGGGAATATCTGAAGCTACCATTGTTTCAGTAAGTGCTCTACAACGAGTTACGAGTGCGCGAGAAATAAAAGAATTTTGAGGAAGAGCACAACGAAAAACAAAAATCTCATTGAATTATTTTGAGAAATGCGTTATTCGTCGAGCAATTAATGAAATCCATATTATTCACAATCAACGACCTTCTTCCAAACCACTGTTGCGAGTTCTTCGAGAAAAAAAATAATGGAATCACTTGGTGTTTGCAAAAAATAATCCGTTCCTTAGCATTCAGATGGATTGAGGTTGAAAACAATAGACTAACTTACTACTTGTTGAAAAAGATGTAATTTGGTGAGAGAGATTGGTTTATTTACAAGCACTGGATAATTACAGAAGGCAGAACCACTATATAATTAACATGAAAGAGACACAATAATCTAAAAGCAACTTAACTATGTTATTAGCGAAGATGGAAGAATTATAGTTTCAGTTTTTCATCAGTGTTTACTGTGCTCAAGAGATGGCAGCATATTTAACTTACTAAATGGTGGCAAAATGTGTTAACGATCTTAAAGTGTACTGAACAATATTTTTAAATTTCTTATTTAGTGTAATAGACTTCGTTAGGAGGTATACTTAATATGGATATTCCTGTTAGCATCTTAGTGTATTATGAAGGATCATCAAAACAAACGCAATTTTATTTTGTGTACTTGGGGACTAGTACCCAAAAGTTACTGTCACAGACATACTCACCTGGCGACTATAGCCATCTCTTGGCCAATAGTTGTACTACTTAGGATAATTGCTGTTCATTTAGTTAGTTGCTATTTTGCGGAGGATTCCCTTAAGGAGTCGACATCGGCCTCACGGTCCGAGCCGCATCTTCTCTTAGCTAGGGTTTGTTGATAGTTACTAACTCGGTCGTACAGTCCACTTATTACCTGCACGGGGCGCTACACTTTTGTGTAAGCGAAACGTCAGGCACCTTACTAATCCTAGCCGGGTACGCATTACACTCCGGTGTTTGCGTTACTTTCTTTGAATATCTGCATTATCTCCTTCATATCTTCATTCTTCTGTCTTATCTTTTCCGGTGGCTCCTGACCGACGAAAGGCTTTGCCTTTCTGACGTCACTATCAACCGACGCAATGCCAAAGACCCCGGACTTTTCATCAGCTAAAGGCAAACATCAAGGCCTTCCTTCGACTGTAATGGGACCACCGCGAGAACCAAGGCGAGATGCTCCACGAACACAGAAGCGCGCGAAAGCCTCTAGCACGTCTCAATCCTCCGAGGGCTCGCCCCCTCGTGATAGAGATCGTTCCCGTTCTCCAGCTAAACTATCCTACACCGAAGCATTGTTGAGTCCACCTAAGCCTACCCCCGGTGCGTCTACTACCACCTCTCCTGCAGTAACGCCAGCTACCTCGGTGGAAAATCTTATGGACATTGGTGCCACCAATTCAGCCATTCCAACTATTTTCAACATCTTGTTCACTAATGTTAGCCCAGCTTACGCCACCATTAAAGCGTTCTACCAGCAGCTTATGCGCTACTGTACCAGACTCGATTTGAAACAACTTGTCAAAACCCAGACCGGTATTATTCTAAAAACCACGAATGATAAGCTGTATCAACAACTGATCAATAAAGTAGGACCGGCAATGTTTGGGCCAGACGCCAAAATCCAACTCTTAACGCCTACAACCTCGAAGACACCACCACCACCTCGACGAACTGCTCTCCTGTCGGCCGTGATTCGTGGTGTTGATCCCACACTCACGGAGCAGGACATCTTGGAGGAACTAAAGGAGGAGGGGCTACATCCAAAGCGGGCTATAAGGATTAAAAACGCCAATGGGCCAACTTACATGGTGCGCGTCCTCACTGACGACCAGAATCTAATCGACAACATCCTCCGCAACGGAGTATATATATACCGTTACCACCATCGAGTGGAACCCTCTCGCACTCCGCCACCAGTTCCGTTGCGGTGTGAGAATTGTCTCTCCTACAACACGCATCCAACTAATAAATGTACGTTACCTACAGTGTGCCCACATTGCAAGGGGTCCCACAAGATGAAGAGCTGCCCAAATCTACAACAGCCGGCAACCTGCAACACGTGCGATGGTCCCCACCCAACGTATTCATACCGATGCCCGAAGAAGCCACAACCACTCCCTGACAAGCCAGAAACTGTCGTCCCTCTTCGCCTTCATCCGGCAACACAAATATCCACTGGCACCCAAACCTCTCTCTTACCGCCCCCAACGGTGGAGAACATACTGCAATTTGTTACATTGGTACTCCAGAATACTTTCCCATACCAGCGGGAAGCCATACTTACCCACGCCACTAAAGCTGCCATGGATATTTTCCACCTACACATGGCTGCCACTTACTCGGGCCTATCAACCTATTTCCACTTTCATTCTGATCCGCCATCATGAATCCAGGAATGAATGCCAGCCGACCGATCCGCTTGCTGTATTGCAACATCCGCTCTCTCCCAAAGAATCGGGTTCTACTGGAGACACTGGCTACAGCTCACCAAGCGGACTGTATTCTACTCAATGAAACCTTTCTAAAGAGCTCAGAATCTTATTATTTCCCCCACTATCGCCTGTTCCGTTCGGATATTCCGCAACCTGTTGCTCGGGGTGGCGCTGCGCTGGCCGTTCGTTCTTTCTTACCATCTCGCCATGTCACACATACTCATCCTAGCTTATACCCGGAGAGCGTCATTGCCACCGTCTACTTTTCCAACCAAATCATCACAGTTGCCACAATTTACGTCCGGTCGACTCAACCACTACCCTACCGCTTTCTTACCTACCTGGATACTCATTTTAATACGTACGTCCTCCTGGCAGATCTAAACTATTCATCACGTACCGCCGAACAAAAGCAACGCTTTGAAGATTTCCTCTTGACAACTAAGGCATCCTTCATGCCAATCCCGCAAGCCACTCGACCGCTTACTGACACTACGCCCGATGTTGTCCTAGTGTCTCATAATCTGGTCACCATATCCACTGTTGACGTCCTGGGGACCATCGGGAGCGATCATCTGCCGGTCCTACTGACCATTAATCGCCCTAGCCGTGTTGCCACTCCTCTTCAACCATCTACTAAATACAACTTTCATAAGGCGGACTGGCAAAAATATCAAACCTTCATAACGGAGAAACTTACGGGTATATCCCCCGATCTTACTACCTCCGACGCCATCACCCAACTTGCGACCACGCTCACCGATACTATCCTTCAGGGCACAGACCATTCAGTTCCAAAAGCCACAACGCCTCAGTCTAGACCCCCTCTACCTCCTTATGCTCGTACGCTTTTAGACCGCTCTCAGGGTTACCTTAGAGAATACAGACGCACCAGGGACCACCATTTCTTACATTTACATAAACAACTCCAGCGTATGGTCCATTCTTATATCATCGCCAAAAAACGTCTCATGTGGCGCGCTTCTTGTAATCACCTCCGTCAGGAACAAAACCCGGCAAAATTCTGGGCCCTCTTCAAACGCCTTACCTTTCAATCCAATAGACCGGAATACCCGCTTCTCATCCATAATACAGCTCCAGCGTCTGATGCAGATATTGCTCAAGCCTTCGCCGACCATTTCCAAACAGTATTTACACCACATATGGATCCGATTTTCGCTCATCCTAGTCACCACCATATCACAGCAGCCGGTACTCCACATCAGCCTCTCTTGGAACCAACTTTCGCACCTCAGCCTCCAGCTCGCACTAGTCTCCTACAACCCATCACTGTTGAAGACATTCATTCTGTACTCTCTAACAGACGCAACACCTCACCGGGGGAGGACTCAATCACCTACCGCCAGCTGTCTCACGCGCCACCCCTCTTCCATAGATTGCTGGCACTCCTCTACACCGCCATACTCATCACAGGCTTTTTTCCTTCAGCCTGGAAGTTAGCTAAAATAATTGTCTTTCTTAAACCAGGCAAGAATCCCACGGAGATCACCTCGTATAGACCCATCAGCCTCACTACAGTATTTAGTAAGACTTTCGAGCGGATCATAGTGAAACGGCTTCATATACATATAGAACGGCACAACATCCTTCCAGTCACGCAGGCCGGCTTCAGACCATTATTTGCCACATCAGACCAGCTCCTGAAACTCTCGTCTTTGATCGCCAATCATTTTAATAAACATCTTCCTGCGGTCCTGATCTCCTTTGACATTGAACGGGCTTTTGATACGGTATGGCATGAGGGTTTGCTTTATAAACTACAAAAGCTTCTGCCTCTTCCATATGTCCGCCTTATTTCCAACTTCTTGTCTCAAAGGCATGCTTTCATACAGATTAATAGCGCCCAATCTACTGCCTTCCCCTTAAAGGCTGGAGTACCTCAGGGGTCGGTTTTATCCCCCCTCTTATACATCCTCTATGTTTCAGATATGCCTCTCCCACCTTCACCTATACATGCTTTTCAATATGCTGATGACACGGCGTATCTTGCCCTGGGATCGTCCGTGGATCGTATAACCACACAGCTACAAACTGCCATAGATGCTCTACTTGCCTGGTGTCTAAAATGGAAGCTTAAGATAAATCCAACCAAAACGCAAATGACGCTCTTCGGGCCTAAAAAACATAAATACTGCCACTCAAGGAATCCGGACCGCTTACACATCACTGTCATGGGCTCCACCATACCTCTTAGCAATACTATTAAATACCTCGGCGTGACTTTCGATAGCCATATGACCTGGCGCAGTCACTTACGAATCTTGGAGCAAAACATCCGCAAACGATTGTATTTACTGAGCCGTTTAAAGGGCACCACATGGGGCTTAAATTCCAACCTACTGCTTTATACATATAAGGTATTTGTTCGCCCCGCCATCACGTATGGACATCTCGCCTGGCTCTCGGCCAATAAATATTACTATGACCGCCTTGAGATATTGGAACGCCGAGCTATTCGCATCGCCTTTTCCCTGCCGCCCCGCACCCCAAGAGCCCTTGTCTATTCACAAACTACAATGCCGTTTCTCCTTCCTCACATTTATCGTCTTCGAACCCGTTATATCCTGCAACACATTACAAACGCTCATCCGATCGTTGCAGACCTTTTAGATCAGATGCCTACCTCTCCTCGACGCATCTACCCACCTGTGGACCATCTGCTGGCAATCTATGAAAGAGAGGCTCACACAGCGGATTATAATCCAGCGCGCCGCATATACCAAACAAATCCGCACATATACCCTCCTTAAAGTTCCTTTTCTTGGCAGCTAATTTCTCCACTGCACTTCGTCGCCTTTTGTTATGCCACACTAATTAACAACCCTACATCACATTCAGGCCGAATCTTTTACTTCTATAATTTCGTACATTCCCTGATTTCCAACTATTTTTCATTGCATCTCCAATCAATCATACCTCTGGCCAGAGAGAAGGCGTAACCTTCTGTGGCCCGCCCATCTCCGGATGGGAATGAAATGCTTTATGTATGTATGTATGTCACAGACATACTTACTCATCAGCTTGACGTACCATACGTCAACAGCTGCCTTTTGTAACAACCTAGCCTAGCTGAGAATCGTTAACGTGCCTTCGAGGACACTGTGTTGCATACGCACAGTCGAGACCAGCACGCATACGCTCTTACTAGGATTGACAGCGCTTTTCAGTGCTGGAGAGTGACACACATCATCATCATCATTACACTCTGTGTCATTATTTCATACACTACACATCTCCAAGCGTATCATATTCTTTCAATTGGGCATCAGCCCAGGGGCGGATTTTTCGATGGCGGACTCACGGCTAGGATCAGGCAAAACGATGAAAGGCAAGCACACAGGATTACCGCAAGTTTTAGCTGGACCCACCGGTAGCAACACGAAGCTGAGGACCCGCAGGGATCCAAGTCACGCTTCTTCCACAATCAGTAAATCTCAGCAGCAGCGGCGAGGTTCTCAAGCCTCAGTTGCCTCTGCAACTTCAGTCATCTCTTCTGGCTCTGTACGCAGCAGATCGCCACATACTCCAGAACAGACAGACAGTTATGCCGAACGCCTTCAACAATCTCCACCTCCGAAAAAGCAACATCTCGCGTCTAATTCGGATCTTAGCCAAATTCCAATGGACACAGCTTCATCTTCAAATCATGCTGACGGATCTACTTCACCTTCAGTTCACTCAATGTTGCTCACGAATTTCGACGTGAAATTCAACAATGCGAAGCTTGTTGCCATCCAACTTCGCAAGTACCTACCTCGAGCAGCTATATCACAAATAGTCCATACGAGGAATGGTATCATATTAAAAACACCGGATCAGACTCTTCTCACTACAATCAAAAACAAAGTCCCCATCGACACGTTTGGTTCCAATGCGAAGATTCAAGCACTGAACTCTTCCACACGTAAACAGCCTCCACCACCTAAACGATCACCATTGTTATCTGTTGTGATTCGGGGAGTTGACCCCTCTTATACAGATGAAGAGGTCCAAGAGGAGCTCAAGCTAGAAGGTCATACTATTACAAAAGTTCTAAGAATTCGAAACGACCAAGGCCCTACTTATATGGTTCGTGTTCTCACAAACCACCAAGACACCATCGATGAGCTATTGGCATCAGGAGCCTACATTTATAACCACAAACACCGAGTAGAGCCATCACGAACACCAGTTCCTATGCCTATCCGCTGTGAGCGATGCCAGGTTTACAATGCTCATCAGACATCTGATTGTAAAAACATAAGTAAATGTGGCTACTGTGCTGGTCCACATAACACCCGGACTTGTAACAACTTGCAATTGCCACCAAAATGCGCCACTTGTAATGAACAGCATCCGGCCTACAGTTATAAGTGTAAGGCAAAGCCGGACCCTATTCAGGACCATCCTGAACTCGTCGTTCCTTTGCGACCACCGACGCCAGTTCAAACCACTCCACATCCAATTGACGCTCCTGTTTCATTGGACCAGCTACTAACGTTTCTGACACTAGCTCTGCAAAATATTCATCCTTTCATTAGGCCTCATATTCTACAACAAATCATTATAGCAGCAAAAACAACCTTCCACGTCAATTTTACTGCAACATATTCCGGCAATACTGTCCATTTCCATAAATCACATGCTACTACTATCGATTAATATCATGGCTTTAACCTTTCTCTTTCTCAACATCCGGTCACTACCAAAGAACAAAATTTTATTTGAACAGCTTCTTCTCGAAGAGCATGTAACAGTCTTCCTACTTAATGAAACATTTCTTACAAGCTCTCGCTCTTGTCGTTTACCACGATATACCATGCTTCATTCTGCAAACCCTCTACCTACACTTCGAGCTAATGGGGGAGTGGCCATAGGGATTTCTCCTCACATCCCTTTTCGCCAACATGACTATACTGCAACAGCTGTTCCCGAATACCTGATTGCCACCGTTTACTTCAAAAATATCATAATCACACTGGCAACTATATATAAAAGACCAAACCATCCATTACCTGAGCAGTTCGTACAATATATATCCAACACCTTCAATAGATATATTATCATGGCTGACTTCAATATGCATAGCCGCAGCGTTGGAGACCGGACCAATTTTGTTAACTTTATAACGACACACACTACTGGAATCATTCTTGATCTTCCGCAAGCTACACGTCCCATCTCAAACACCAAGCCTGACATAGTCATCGCCTCAGCAAATCTTGTCTCACACTGCAATGTCGAAATCCTTGATCTTCTGGGCAGCGATCATGCACCCATCAAGCTCGTCTATAAACCATATTTAGCTACAACTAGTTCTTCGTTACCATTGCGAGTGAGCTTGCGTTATGATAGAGCTAAATGGGATCCATATCGTACACATATTTCAGACCTCACAAGAGATCTAACCGAACCCACAACAAGCGATGATTTATATAAGACTGTAGACACCATTACCTCTGCAATCCAAGAAGCCAGCAACTTATACATTCCAACCACCCAATCCGTTCCCTATCAACCTAAGCTTCCGCCTCAATACATCGCTATGATCAAACGTTCACGCCAGTTCTATCGAGACTATCTTCGCACTCGCAATCCAGAAGCACTCCGACATCACAAACAACTCCAAAGGACAGTTCACAATTACGTCAAAGCTTATAAACTTCGCTCCTGGGTGAAGACATGCAACAATCTTTCCGAAACATCGCATCCTACAAAATTCTGGATTCGCTTTAATGCATTGTGTGGGAAGTTTACTACTACACCCTACCCTATTTTATTAGGCGACACACCTATTACTACTGATCGAGACAAAGCGAATGCATTTGCAGACCACTTACAAGAAATTTTCACTCCGTCAACTGACAACGCACCACACGCCGCAGACAGACTTAACACCTCATCGCCACAACTTCAACCAAATATTACTCATATCTTACCTACTAATGCTGCTGTCTCTGCTCCCATCACTGTTCAGGAAATCTCACAAGTTCTTCATAATAAACGAAATACTGCACCAGGCCTCGATAACGTGACATATCGCCATATCAAAGAAAGTCCTATCTCACTTCTGCTTCTTCTTGCGAATGTTTACACCTTCATACTGCGCACTGGCTACTTTCCTTTAGCTTGGAAAACATCTAAGACGCTTATGTTTCCTAAACCACACAAACCGCCGCAGAATATTGCATCCTATAGACCTATCCAACTTACTTCCACCTTCAGTAAGATCTTAGAGCGCATTCTGGTTAAACGATTACATCTTTTCATCGCCGATCATAACTTACTCCCAGTCACTCAAGCAGGTTTTAGGCCAGCCTTCTCTATCAACGATCAGCTACTCCGACTCACAACGCTCATCACGCAACATTATAATTCAGCTCAACCTTCTTGTTTAGTGTTATTTGACTTGGAGAAAGCATTCGACAAGGTCTGGCACCTTGGGCTCATATATAAACTTATCAAATTCCAGCTTCCTATCTCATATATCCGCCTCATATATAATTTTATTAACAATCGTATCACCTATATCTCCGTACGTGACAGTTTATCACACCCTATCTTTCTATTCACTGGAGTACCGCAAGGGTCGGCTTTATCTCCTTTACTATATCTTCTGTATGTAGCTGATATGCCCCGATTACCAGATAAAGTACACCTCTTTCAATATGCGGACGACACGGCCCTTCTAGCAGTTGGAACAACTATCCAGCAGATCAATACTATCTTACAGACTGCTATCGAAAGCTTCTACACCTGGTGTACTCTCTGGAGGCTTACTATTAACGCAGCGAAAACTCAGGCCATAGTTTTCTTACCACCCAGACAAACTTCCAAATTCCGTAGAAATCCACGAAAAGTCTCTCTCCAGGTTGATGGGGTGCCTATTCAACTCAGTAATACTGTTACATATCTGGGAATTACATACGACCGCCACCTTACCTGGTCGCAACACTTGAAAAATGTTACTACTAAAGCCTATAATCGACTTAATCTCTTGAAACGATTGACTGGTACCACTTGGGGCCTTAAAGCACACACCATACTAAATACGTACAAAGTTTTTTTACGACCAGTCCTCACGTACGGCTTCACTGCTTGGTTAGCTGCTCCGACAAAATTCTACAATAAACTCTTAATCTTAGAACGCCATGCTTTTCGTACAGCGTTCCGTATTAAGCTACCTAGTCCCACAGAGGAACTGTACCGCCGAATTACTTTTCCGACCTTACAATACTATCTTGAAAAGCTGCGGCTAACATATATCACCAAACGTTTCAAAACCCGACATCCCTTACTTCAGGAGACAATGCGTTATTTAGCACTTCACCCAACACCTCACCGCTACTATCATTCTCCACTTTCACTTCTCTTCACCTTATATCACTATACTCTACCGCCGTTAGATCCCGCTTTACTTATCATCGCCGATTACGTCATTCATGAACATCTTCCTCTCATTCACCCATCATTTCCAGCACAGTGATTACCATTATTTACTAACATGGGCCTCATTCGTTTTCATCATTGCCTAGAGCAGCCCCTAGGCTGAAGATAAGCTCATTTGTCTAACTAACATCACCCACGTGTTGTCCTGTGTATGCACCTCACCACATTATTCACGCCCATTACTAGATCATCTGTATCGTACATGCTATACTTCATCCTTCGTTATGATCATTAATGTTCTTTGCTTATAATATACTGTCTGATTATTTCCTTAAGTATTTTCCTTTATTAATAATTATATATATGTAAAGTAACGTTTCATTCATCTATTTATATAATCTATCACATCTTACTTTTGGCACTTCTATTGTTCTGATGTTTTGCTTTGTTTTCTCACTTATATATATATATATATATATATATATATATATATTTGTATAATTATCATATTCATATTTATGTTGTGTTCAATTATACTCGCTATTATGTTACTGCCCTTATGTTATTTAAACTACACCTACCACTCAAGTATGATTATGATTGAAAAGATCATAATGTCCTAGTTCTAGTAATAAATAAATAAATAAATAAATAAATTACTCTTAGCCCACCCATGTGTTACATCTTTAACATATTACCTTCACTTCTCACACCTAAGAGAGGGTGTAGCCCTCTAAAAGGGAGCTAGCCTCTGGCTAGCACGTCAAAAAAAAAATGTCACAGACGTGAAGCTTTACTGTAACTTGCGTTATGACATTTTTTGGAGGGGCATAAATAGGCATTCTAAGCCTTTGCCCGTAATGTGATTAAGGACACAGAACAGGATTTGTTTTATGTAACGTAAAGTATAACAATTATGATACTTCTAATTTATTTCACTTATGTCCTAATTTCGATGTTGCATTGCGAAAGAAATACAAGCAAAGAAAGGGAATCAACTGTTTGAAAACAAATTTCTCAGTTTGAGGTCTCAAATTTCTAATTTCTCAAATTTCTCAGGTCAAGTTTATGCTCTATGACCTGCAAAGAACAGTTTTATTTCATTGTTTAATGCTGCAATTCAATACGTTTTTCTTAGATTCAGATTTGGTCAGTATCCAAAACGAAAAAAAGATATTCCGACCATTAACTTCATTTCAGATTTATCTTAGGTAAGATGGCAGGACATGACTCTCCCATGATATATCTAGATTTTAGTTTATGTTGTTACTGCAGTAGTATACTTGAATAAATTGCTTATATTCCAAAATCAAGAGGAAACACCACTTAAAATACTACGTCAATTCTACGTGTTATGTTTCTTAAAGGTTCACTGAAAAAATGCACATAAAAATGCAATGGCATAACATAGAAGTTAACATTTTATTAATATATTAATAGGAAGTATCCACTAAGGAAATGATGTTATGCTTATGAAAAATAAATGAACTTTCCCTGACTGAATTTATTGTTGACCAGCTCCATTCTAAACTTATAAAGTATATATTAGAAGTGAATCATACATGTTATAATTCCACTGAGTACTTTTCTTCAAATTTCGAAATAGAATTCACTATATAAGTCACAATACTGTCCCCGCAGAAACATTTTGTTGGAGACGCATATAAACGTTGTTTTGCTAAAAACTTTTATAAATACTAAGTTAGTACAAGAAATATTATTTCTTGATTTTGTCAGCACTTATGGAAATATGAAAAACTTGATGAATAAAATAGGATTTAAGGTGAGTTATTGATTGGTTCCACCTTTAAAATTAATGTATTTTAATGTACTTTATATTAATTCGTAGGTATTTGCACGCTTAGCGTAAGCGCTAACAATCTCGCCTTCGGTCCCTGGTTCAATTCCCGGTAGGTGCAATCACTTGAAACATTTTAAACGCTCAAGTCAGTCATCCTGAGTCAAATTTTCCTGTTTCTTTCTCATTCACATTACAATCGAATCTGGAATAATGGTTCCAGGTATCTCCTTACTTTCTGATTCCTTTCTTGTGCATCTTCGTGGCTATGCGGTTAGCATACGCGCCTTTGTCGTGGGAGACCCGGGTTCGATTCCCGGATGGGGCTCATGTGGTTTGGATTCCACGTTAATCAGTAGGTGCACGTCTCGTATAGCCTCTCTACTGAAAGGAACGTTAAATTCAAAATCAACTCAACTCAACTCTGATTCCTTTCTCGTTTTGCAATACCACCTGCAGTGTAGTCACCGAGGGACGTCATCTCTCATACGTAACGGACTAATATTGTCATAGATGCTGAAAGCCTAGAAAACTATTTCTAATCCTTGCTTACTCGCAGGGGTGGTGTAAAATCATTATCCTTTGTATTCGGGGTCTGAGCGATACAGTTTCTTCCTTGCAGATAAAATGCGAAATTTCTATCTATTCGTAATATTATTATTACTGTCCCTGTTCTATTTAAATAAAAAATATATATACGTGTTTGTTAATGCGTTCATGACTGATTTAGTATGAACGTATTTTATTGTTTATAGAAAGCGGTGAGGCTAAAATCGCGACCCGGGAGACTAATCTGATACCCAAATAAATACCATGCGTCCGGCAAATAAAAATGTAGCTATAATCAGTCCTACTTCCTAACCTCTTGTCTGTAAAATATAAACTCTTGTAATTTCCCCTGGTAATTAAAGCCACCGGTACGTCAGTGAAGTTGACAGAATCAACTCCGTCTCTGATTCGAAAATTGTCACACCAAAAATTAGTGTTGAATTAATTATAATTAAATAGGAGAGTCTGTAATACGTCAAGAAAATTTTGGGAATGGAGCAGAAATTCGGCTCGGATTTGGATTTCGTTATGCTATGGGAAAGTTTTGGTTTAGTTTTTTTTTTTTTTTTCAAAAGCTGTGCTGTTTTTCTGATAATATTGGAGATTAAACCAGTTTTATGATGACTTGAAATTACATGAAAGTTGTTGAATTTTATTTATTATTTCTTAATGTATATCAATTTAGTTTATTATCTGTTTAAAGTAGAGGAATAATTTGTAAATATTAATGATAAATAAGCTATTATGGAGATTTCCACTAAATAAAGACCATAAAGCTTAACTTCAAATTAATGAGTGCACGATTTTTTTCAATTTTTGATGTGATATCACTTGTTTTCTATTACAAATGGGTCATTATGAGAGCGCTAGAAAATATGCCTTAAAATTCAAACGGAGCGCACTGTATAAATATCTATGTTCAGCCTACAATTTAAATTTTGTTTCCCACTTGCTGTTCATATTCTTGATGTGTCACTGTTGCTCGTACAGTACTTCCTTTCATGCACACTACACTGTGTTCTAAATGATTACAACATAACACTTCCAAAAGTATGTCTTGGTAACATTTTTGTTCCCGGGAAGTAATACAGGTATTTGTATACCTTACAGAATGCACAAATCCTGTAAGCTTCGCGGCGTGGGCTAGAGTTTTAGCCGAGCAACAAAACACACCCAACTTATGCATTGCACTGAAAGAAAGACTTGATCAAAGTTAAACTTGCTTTATTTGTTTGGGGTAAGGGCATGGGCGTCTCTGGCGGGAGGGACGGGGGGACGCGTCCCACCCAATATTTTGAAGTGACATGATCTAAAATTCCGCTGAGATACTAGCAGTTAGATCATTTCCTTTGATGTCCCCCCCAAATTTTACATGCCAGAGACGCCAATGGGTAAGGGGAAGGTAGGAACAGACTGGAACAATTTTTTTTAAAAAAAATCTGGCTGTCAATCCTAGTACCCGTACGATAAATATTCTTATTTCTCTTGTCTCTATGGGCATAACTGTATACAACTAGAAGTTAAATATTTGTAATTGGCTCAGATTCCACTTGAGATGAAGTTACTGAAGTAACCTTCACTTCCTTCAAGAATTTATACTATTATTATTTCTTCTCAAAAAAAAAAAAAATTAAAATTAAAATTATGAAAACCTCGCATTAACAACCATCTGCTCAATAATTATATATCTATACGACCACTAATAAATACCTGCTCGTTATGTCTAGTATTGGTTCATATCAAAGAAAATTAAATGAATAGATCAAGGAATTTGAATGGAGATTAATTATTTATTACAAATTAATATTCTAATTTTGGTGATGGGATAAAAACTACAATCTCAGGACACTACTCCGCCCCTACACACACGCAAATCTCCTGCTTGCCTTTCCCCAATAACGAATTTAGATAGGAAGAATTCAAGCTAATTTCCAATTTTTCTAATTTCATTAATTATTCAATATCTCTCTAATTTAAAAGGGACCTGCGTAAATAAGGTTCACAGGAAACAATTAATCCTGGCCCGTACTCCTTACATTTCAAAGACTAAACCTTGACTCTCGGGACACAGTTTGGACTACCCTGATTCTAAAACTCCAAATTAAGTCGACAATAAAGAATCTATCTAAATTATATATGTAGGATAGGTTGGTCTTGGGATAGGTTGTCAGCTTTTACTCCACGGATCTGACTAAACTTCCTTGCACACAAGGAATGAGGAATTTTGTCAATACTCACTCTTACACTTTCTGGCTTGAAAGTTGCAGTGAGAAATCTATAATCATTCACTGCACCTAATTGTGCTAATAAATACAGAGGGGATCGAACCCAAACGCCTTAGCATTCAAATAAAAAGTTCCTCCACCAGCAGCATGTAACCAATTCCTAATTCTATTTGAGCTTCACTCATCTCCGACATAGAATCCATAGGAAGCTTATATACTTATATTCTGATAATCCAATACATGTCCCAAGTACCCTCTATTATAGGCGTATGATCAAACTTCCAAGAAACAAGCTTAATTCCTAATTCCCTAGCATGGTTTAAACTATGTTACGGCCTAAACGCAATTGCTTTAGCGGGCATCTGTATTGTAGCAGAATCTCCAATTTGGCTACATACAGTAACTAACTAGAGGGGATTCTCTCCAAATTTCACTACTCATTTCCAGTCCAGCAAACTGCCTGGCTTAGATCCCATACTCAAGGACTCCTACAACGCACAGCGACCAAAGACGAGGGAGGCTGCCTTTTTATATGTTTTGTCCTGTTAAAAAATAGGTAGAAAAAATTCCTTTAAAAATTTTTAGCTCCAACTACTCGAATGGAAAATTCCAAGCAAGAGGAACTGAACACAACGGAATTTTCCGCTGGCCTCCATCGACAGGCGTCTAAAAGGCAAAAAAACTACCATGTAAACTACTACTACCATGTATATATATCCTCACGGCATTGTCAAGGCTCTATATTTCTATTTTACAATTATTATTGCAACCGGGTGTTTCTGGCTGCCGTATGCGATCGTCCGATCATCACCCTTGTTCTTCCTGCCCCCAGTCATTCGAAGAACTAAAAACGTACTCTGTACACAAACAGTTTATGGTTGTGAACTCGGAAAGCCTGGTACTTCTTCTTTTCAAGGTCAAAGAGTTGGAGATAAAAGTATGTGTAAAGAGGGTGCAACAGTGATTTATACTTATGAGAAACATATTCATTTGTAGTTCGTGCGCATTCCGCCTGTAGCGCTAGTGTGGCACAACGTATATTGTAACTGTATAACTCTTGTACACAGCTTGTAGCTCTTGCGATGTAAGTGACGAAGAAACTATGTTGTCAGCACTGACTGCGATAAGACAGTGCTGTGTTGCTTTTGCCTTTCTCTTTTCTCCTTTGTTATTTCTGAGACGCCTAACCTGTTGTTTTTGCTTGTTACATGCGCTGAACAGGTTCCTGCGAAGCGAAGTGTTTAAGAAGTTGACTATATATTCTTATTTACGATAGAAATATGATAATTACTTTAAATTATAATACAATTTTAAATTGCTTAACTGTTGAAAAAATTACGAAAATAAAGCTCTACTTGTAAATGTATATTAGTCGAGGACGTAGCTACTGACAGTGTTGATTACAGGTTTTCTCGTGGAAGAATTTCATTACACTAGAGGCGAAAAGCAGTACTGCAAAAATACTTGTAATTCATATTAAGCACGATATGAGGCAAAGCTCATTTCAGATTTTCCAGGGCTGGGGTATTGAATAAACGATCGTTGAATATAGTACTGCGAAAATTCTGGTAACTCAGATAGAGTATGCTCGGGGAAATGCCCTAAAGGGAATTTCGAAGCTCTAGGCCCCCAGGCCAACTCTATAATCACCACTGACTGCCATCTCAATAATGTGTTTTATGGTGTTATGTCCATGTTCCCATCCTTTCCCTCCCCACCAACTGGACACTTGATACTTTTTTCTGTGCTCTCGTCGCTTCCGAGTTAGTTAATTATTTAAGTTTAGGATTCCCTTTCTGCATCGAGGTTATATGAGACGTGGATGCAAAGATTAAGATGAAATTCGAACACAGTAATCGTTCCAATTTTTAAGGAACTCCTGTCGGGAATCAAACGTGGGACCCCGTTCACGAAAGGCGCGGGTGCTAGCTAATAGAACAACGGAAAGGGCGTCAGCATTATCGAGTCTCTTCAAAGTTAAGTTGCATTTACATCTTACAAGTTGTGTCTACTTGCAATATAAGAAACAAACATAAATTAAAATTATACGAAAAATTTAAGAAAATCCTTATAAACGTTTAAGAACATGTTGATAAGTCCAGAGATCTCTCACTCTCTCTCGCTTCTATGTAGTGGTACTATTTAAAAAGTATACTTTAAAAATAATAATGAAAAAAACTACAGTCACACCTACAACTTTGGGTGGCAAATAGTCTAGTTTTGTTCGTAATTAGGGATGGTACCGAGACCGAGACGTGCTTTTATATACCGAGACGAGACCGAGACGGATTTTATACAACCGAGACGAGACCGAGACAGGCTTCTATAAATCGAGACGAGACCGAGACGGTACTTACGTCAGTCTCGAAAGTCTCGGTCTCGTCTCGAATATTGATAAAAATTAAAGTTGCCTTCACTCAAAATTCCTTTTGTCGCAGTGTTAGATAATATGGGAGTGGTTGACTGATGTATAGTCCTATATTTATGGTGTGCATATCAGACTCAAGCCTCTCCCGAAATAAATTTGTGATGATTTGTTCGCATTGCGTGTACAGCACGAATGTTTCTTACCCGTTCCTCAAAAATCTCCCGAACCCAAATCCACTGCTGATGTACTGTTCTCTCTCTCTCTTTCTGTATATATATATATATATAGAAAAAATGAACTTAACTGCGGTACTCACGCAACAATTTTCATAGAGGGAGTTTGGCTAAAGTCATATAATTTGAAATACTCATCAACTACCTCTCTAAAAACTGTTGCAGATGTACCGCAGCATACATGTATATTTGGATACGGCACATACTAGTTCTTAGGTGAAGCCTTGACCCGACTATAGTAGATCCAATAGTATTGGAGCAATGCACAATTAAAGTTCATTTTTTTCATGTTTTTGGCAGCCTGTAACTCCGAAAGAAAACATTTGTGCACCAAGGATGGTTTATACATTTTGTTTTATCTTGATGTCAGAAATCACTTCCCAAACGTTCTTTGTGTTGTTTTGAAACACCCCGTATATATATATATATATATATATATATATATATATACAGAGAGAGATAATATAAATAAAATAGAGTTTGTGTGTTTGTCTGTCAGTCTCTCTGTGTGAGGTCTGGGGCGAGAGTTGTCAAACTTTGGTCACGGATACTTTGATACAGGCCCCAGACCAAGACGAAGTGTTTTTTTTAATTCAAACCAGAAAGTCTCAGGGGAGTCACTTCCAAATTCACCCCTCTCGGTTGCGGGCGGGGGTTACCGAGACATGTAAAAATATTTACAACTGACAGATATTAGTGTCATATTTTAATTTCGTGGTCACTGAGATCAATGGTGACACTTCCAGTAGCGATGACTTCAAATTTAGCTAGTATTGTATATGGGCCGAGGGTCAACTGGGGAATACCGAGACATGTAAAAAATTCCAAAATGACAGATACTTGTGTCAAATCCATAGTTTTCGCGGTCGCTGAAATCAATTGTGACACTTCCATTAGCGATGACATTCAAACTCAGCTACTAGTCTATGCGAACCGGGGGCCCCTAACAGCACAATTACATAGCAGACATATGCCTATCATGTTTCCTCAGGAACATGGGAATGTGTCCAGTATGTGCCTTATGTACAGTCATGTCCAAAATTGTTGTCGCATATCTATAGCTGTCTTGTTGTAAGAATATAATTTGATAATGATTTTGCAGGGCACTTTTATTACTGATACTATATGTATAATTGGGAAATGTATATTTGTGGTAAATTTCATAGGAAAAGAATTATAAATACGAAAATTATAATGAATAAAATAAGATGTTGCTAAATGGACAAGAAAATTTTATTTTCGTTATATTGTTCTTATTTACTGTTTTCTTGACATAAAATATGCCACATACATGTTTTTGCTGATTCTACACATACTAACATTATAAGAAATACCGGACGAATTCGTTATCAAATTTTATTCCTAGAACAACATTTTTATAGTCATGCAACAATAATTTTGGACATGAGTGTACCTCTGAGAGAGAAATCACATGGGTGGCAAATGATAATCACATGACTGTACTTGGAGATCGTGCCTATGTTCTAGTTATGTTCTCCGTGCCGTGAGCGTCAATGAACCACAAAATTACTCCCCTAAAATATGTTAAATCGACCATATTCGTAATGTGTTTACATTAAGGAGAATCAAAAAAAAAATAATAATAAAATAAACAGATATAAAAAATGTAGCCCAGGGTGGGCGATGTATTACTAGCCACCTTTGGATTACTAGCCGCGTGCTCTTCCGATTTGGCCACGGAATTGATTAAGAAAACGTCGCTTGTAGAGGGATAAATTCTTGAGGTCCTTTGAATTTGGCTAATCAAAGTGTTCCTTTAACCCCGTATATCGACGATAACAGTTTGGGATCAGATAAAATCTGCTCGCCATGTAATTTTATAACAAAATGACGAGTGTCTGTTTACTTTATTTCAGGGTATTTACATATTCACTTTCAAATGATCGGGGACAGTTGCCATCTAATAAAGTAGATGCGTTTCTTGCTTAAAAAAAGAAGTAACAAATGCATCAAATGTGGGAGATGAATTTAGAACACCTAAATGGCGCATGCCTAGCATATCTTGTGCTGTTAGTGTATCAGAAACAGAATGGACGTACCTAGAACAAGACAGATATATGTCCCAAGTGACGACATTGAAACAAATGACTGTTAGAGTGCGAAACTGAGCCAGGTATATAAATTCTATATTTGTGGTACATAGTTGCAAATATCAATTAGGTGTAACAAGTACCTAAAACTGTAAGTAGCTGAAGTACATACTTAGCACATGAATATCATATGTGCCAAGTGTCGGATACTTAAAAAGTAGCTGGGACAGCTAAATGGCACAAGCCTAGCAAATTTTGTGCTGTTAGCGGCACTTGCGGGGTATTTACCGATATATGTAAAGGTAGTAGAATGACCGATATTAATGTCGAATTCATAGTTTTCGCGGTCGCTGAGATCAATGGTGATACTCTCACAAGCGTTGAGTTCGAAATACAGCCCCCATAGGCTGGGAACCAAGGTGTCTCAGGGGGTTTACAGGGACATGTAAAAGTAGTATTGACTGATATTAGTGTCGAATTCAGTTTTCGCGGACGCTGAAGTTAATGGTGAAATTCGGATCGCATTAACTTCCTAATTCCTCTCTTTCTGCTTTGGGCCGGGGGTCACCGGGATAATACCGAGAAAAGTAAAAATAATTCAAAATGACCGATATTAGTGTCAAATTCATAATTCTGGCGGTTGCTAAGATGAAATGGTGATACTCCCATAGGCGTTGACTTTCAAATAGAACCCCCCATCGGCTGGGAATCATGGGGTCTCAGGGGACGTTTACCAGGGTATGTAACAGGATATGTAACCAGGATATGTATAATGGCCGATATCTTTTTCTTCCGTTCCTCTGTTTGTTTACATAGATATTTTATCTGACCCGTGATAAGAATAGGTATTTCAGCTAGTGTATATATAGACCCTAGTGATACTGTACTTCCATAGTACAATTCGTTTTCCAGACACTCGTCGTTGACACATTGACATTTTGATCGGCCATATTGGGTTCAATACGTCAACGTCCACGAAATTTCAAACCAATAGATGTGTAATGTTCGTACATATATCAATATGCAAAACATTAACTCAATCTGCCCATGGGAAGTGGATGAGAGATTGCTTGCGAAAGTCGATTGGCATGACCTTTGGGCGGCCATATTGGATGTATCCTTTGCTGTCAGCCCGGCATATTTCACCAGTATTCCTCCGTGGCTCTCCTTTATCTAAATATATGCATAGTTTTCGGATTCCCGATTCTTGGGAGAGAACCTTTACTTGTTAGGCCTGGTATACACTTTAGATTAAAACCGTGCTTAATTAAAAGTTCTAATTACACCCTAATCACATTTCACTTGTTTTAGTTTGACCATCGACCACCACATAAGGAGAAAACGAGGATAAAATTTTTTCTATTGGGAACACCATGACAAGACTGTGATATCAATTGTAATACTGAGTGTAACACCCTTATTTCATGTGGCTGCATACGTCAGTAAGTGAGAGCACCAAGTACTCCTGTGGAAACAGTAATCACCGCTCTCACTTACTGACGTACGTCGCCATAGGAAGGGAAGGTGTTTCACCAAGTATTACGATTGACAACACTGTGTTGTCATGCTGTTCCCAACAGAAAGCATATTATCCTCGTTTTCTCCTGAAATCTGGACTTGACTTTTTTCAGTGTATATGCAATTATTCAAAGACTTACAGTTCGTAATATGCATTCTGTCGATTTTTGGGTTGGTTTGTTTTAGTTTAACGTCCCATGGTTATACAAGAGCGGCTAAAGGAGACATGGAGCTCCTGATTATAGTGGAACCACTTCGGTAGTTCAACTGTACCCTCATCGGGAATCGAACTTGGGATCACGCGAATTGTAGTCAAGCGTACTGCTTACAGCTCTGCTGTAGTCTGCTTACGTCTTTGCGTGACATCATTGAAATTCTATGGTTAATCAAAGCAAAAAATAAATAATGTTAAATAAAATAAAATAAAAATAAAAATAAATAATTTTAACAACTTTTAATACTTCACATAAACTACTGCGAAGAGTAGTACAAAGGGTAAAACCAGATATTTCCAAAAGGAAACAAATTATTGTTTTGTCCTACTTAGATGAGTAACAATAACTCTGTGGGCCCCCAAAGCTGATTTCGTCGCCACCGAGGGGCGACATTTTTCCTAGCGTTCAAAGAGATAGATCTGCAGTATCCATGACAATTCATTTAACTTATAGCAGTAAATTCTTCAATTTCGTATGTATTATCCTTTCTTTACTTCTCAGAGTAGAAATTTTGTAAGCTTGACTGGGTGTTTGGACGCCCTTATGGGTGAGGACCCCGGGATACTGTCCCAGTTGCTCCTGCCTAGTTACGGCTCTGGATATATGCTTATGCAATGCATTACGGCCTTATGAACTTGTATAAGAAACAGAATGTTCTTAAATTGAGAGGCGAACTATGCGAAATATCGGACCTTGAATCTAACTTGTTCTTTGGTCCAACCCAAAACCACACATAGCAAAGGTGAGTGCCTTAGCTCCCACCACAAGGTTCAGGAAGTTCGTATTATAAACTGTAAATTAAATATGTAGATGTAAAACGCTAATAAAGCATTTGATCAATTAGAAACAAAATATATGGTAGTAAGCAGAATATATTGGATAATAAATGAGATATTGTGAAATTTCAATTTCGGTCCGATTTAATACATTCGTGCTGCTATGTGTTGCGTTATCCGTTAGGAGGTATTGATTAATTCTGATTGAAAAGAAGGAAATAAACTAATGTATAGTACTGGAGTTAATTTAATGGAGCTTAATTCTATACGCAGTACTGAGGGTATATGAGACAAAGTCTATTGCTAAAAAGGGAAATATGGGTTACTATTAGGGTTTTATCCCAGATATGATATACCCACTGATGATTGAATCTGGAACACAGCATGGAAAGCATCAGCGCTGGCAAATTAGCTATGAGGAGGTACAGTGTACCACAATTGTCAAGAATGAAGGCAAAAAATAAGAAGGGGAAACGATAGACTGTACGATAATAATACTTTCACAATTTTAATTTCACACTATTTATTTTGAGACTTTCGAGACTTTGGAGACGAGACCGAGACCGAGATCGAGACAAGCATCTGTTTACCGAGACGAGACCGACAGCGATTTTTGACTCGAGACGAGACCGAGACCGCTATTTATCAACCGAGACGAGACTGTACAAAGCCTCGTCTCGTCTCGTCTCGATACCATCCCTGTTCTTAATGCGTAAGTTTATATTAATAAACTTAAAAGTTGCATTCTAACTTCTTTATAAATTATATCAAGAGCGCCACTATTCGTCATAGCACTAATAAGAACTATGGATTCGCCTTTAATATCCGTCATTTTTTATTACTTTTAGAATGTCTCCCTTCGCGATTCCTCAGGGATGAACTTAAACAGCATGGAAACATTCATTATCCATCTAAGCGAGTGACTCGAAAACTTTGGATTCAACACGAATATTGACCATTAGAATTATTTTTAAAATCTCACTTCTCCCATCCCCACTGCTTGAGATGCTTGGGGTTCCTTGCAATCGCTAGTATTTCTTTCCAGATTGTAAGACATATTGTGACGCTGGGGCAGCTCTCTAGTTTCATGTTGCTCGTTTTTCACATATATTTGGAGAACTGCTCACGCTAACACTTAGAGGTTGTCACAAGAGAAAAATATTGGTAAACACCAATGGTTATTTGGGAATAATGGGAACCTAAGTCTAGGGTTGGAATTAAGGCTTTAGTTAATATTGATTGGATGTTATTTACATGATTGAATATGCAACATACATCTCATTACTTTGATTATTGAGCATTCACTACTATATTTATGATCAATAAGTCTCTGATTTATTTACATGATATATTAAGCAACATATAACTCATTACCTTGATTGCTATTGAGCATTCACTGTAGTTTTTACTATCAACATTTCTCTGAGGATAGACGGCGAAATGCAATTATACGACTGTCATCCTTAATCGTGAGAGCTTTATCGTAGGAAGACAAAACATAGTTGAATCTAATATGACACCCTCAATATAAGAAAATGGTACTATAAGAATCTTTGTTACGTGCCTTACTGAATTCTCGTAATACTGAGTGAGTCGTTACTCCAATGGTCGTCGCACTTACTGTGGAACTCCTAAGGGCTGACTCTCGGATCCCTGGAGGCTAACTCTCGAATCACCGAGTGTCACGCGTCCAAGCATCCGTAAGCACTGACTAAATTTCCTATGTTACTGCGTTGTTGCGGTCATAGTTCAATATCAGGTATCCTGTTTTTGTATTATCAATTATCTTCACTGAGTAAGCTTCCTATAATATTGCGTCGTTGTGATAATATCAATTGTCTTCATCGTTTGCATATCTCCCTTCTCTCGTTGCTAACTTTAAGCAAACAAAGAGAACAAAAGTGTCTTGAATAAACCCATTAATTCAACTTTACTCAATAAAGGGCAAAAGATAACCAAATTTTTAAATTTATCGCCATTATCTCACTGCTTCATAATTTTCGACTCTGAAAATTACGAAGAAGTGAGCGAGGCACACACTGAACATAGGGAACTTACTTTTTGAATGACACTCGTACGCGAGAATTTAACTATTATGTCGCTAACACTATGGATTGAAAGAAAGGGGAATTCAGTTGGTAAGCGAATATGATCATATAGTAAGGGAAAAGAACTTTACAGTCGAACCTAACAGTCGTATGGTTGCATTTCGTCCTTACCAAATGGAACGATTAATACATTTGTAAATCATATTTGACAACATATAAATAATGATAGTGTCTCCATAAGGCTGAAGTACAAGTCATAGCACATAGAATGAGACACAGGTGAAACACATTGACATAGTTGAAATAGAGTAAAAAAATACTGTATAGTTATTGAAATAGTTACAAAATATAATTGTAATAGTTACAAAACTACACTTTTTATTTAGTACATAAACGTGCAAAAAGCAACATAATCGCAATACACAAGACTTCAGAATGCAGTAAGTTAAATCATCACAATGCGCAATTGTGGTCATTGGTTATCACCAATCAGAAGTAATCATCATTAATAGAAATGATACAGAAAACCAGAATAAACATACCTCCAGGTACATACGTGACAAATTCACATGCAGAACTAAAATTTGTCTAAATACGACTCAGTACAATGATTGAGTGCCCCACATATCAAACGTTATGTTGTTTTGTTAATGAATTTTATCTTGGATGTTTACAATCTAAAACAGAGAACTTACAAAACTGGAGCACTGAA
This sequence comes from Thermobia domestica, assembly GCF_964235325.1. Taxonomy (NCBI): domain Eukaryota; kingdom Metazoa; phylum Arthropoda; class Insecta; order Zygentoma; family Lepismatidae; genus Thermobia; species Thermobia domestica. The sequence goes on along the minus strand of NC_137467.1, from coordinate 161,279,200 downwards.
TTAATTTGTCACATGAATATTCAATGAGCCTGAGTTAGGATAGTACATGCAATAAAAATAAACAAAACTGAGATGAAACAAGTAAGAAAGGAAGATTGGCGAAAACAGACCATGGGCTAAAGAATTAATTACAATTGCTAATTCTTACTAATGGTAAAAGAGTAAATTTTAAATGGTAAAAGAATAAAAGAAATTAGAAGAACGAAATAGGGTTCCGATATCTTAAAGAATTACCATCTTAGGAACACATATTAAAAGATACCACAAAAATAAGATAGTTCCTAGAGGAGCTATATTAAGAATGATTGATATTTGCGAAGCTGTTGTGAATGATAACAGTACGTATCAGTAGCAAATACACAACAATATAGATAGAACAGTATAATAGCTGAATGGTTTACCATAGTGAACCCTATTTGTGATATAAATTCAAAATTATGGGGGGCGCGGTGGCTCAGTGGTAGAGCGTTCACCTCTGGTGCTTGGGGTCCCGGGTTCGATCCCAGCCTCCGCCAAGAGAACCTTGTGGTGGACAAACACCGTGCTCGTGGGTTTTCTCGGGGTTCTCCCGTTTCCTCCCACTTTCTTAATTTCCACCATTTTCACTCATATTTCATTATCACCGTCTCCTTTAGCCTAACCGGCATATCCGTGGGACGTAAAATTCAAAGATTTCATTTCATTTTTTCAAAATTATATATACTTAGCATTTACATGAAACATGGCGTGAAGCATGAAATCAATTTTCGGTATTCATAATTGTTGTCAATTTAATTTGTATTACACAAATGAATGACACTTAATGTATATATATATATATATATATATATATATATATATATATATATATATATATATATATATATTGCTGCTGTCCCATAATTTCTAATTACAAAGGGACTCAAAGAGTTATATTTAACATCCTTGTGAGATATAGACAACAGTTTGTGAGGGATCAATAGAGATCAACATTAGTTTTTATCTTGGGTCGGGGTGGATTTGTTTCCATTAACCATACTAATCATAATACCATACTACCATACGGAATCAAAGGTAGAACTGTTGTCACTTCTTCTCGTAGATTATATATATATATATATATATATATATATATATATATATATATATATATATATATATATATATATATATCTGGTGTTGCAAAATACGTGTTACAACTCTTGCGAGGTGACTCCTGCCACTGAGACAAGAAAAAAAGTTCTCTTGAACTGTCGGCTATCGTACATAATTTCGGTTCTACAAGGTGCCGAAAGCGTGGGAAAATGGCTTTCGGACTCCAATAGTTAGGAAACTATCCAACGTAAGGAGAACGGGTAAAAAAATTCACTGAAGAAGTCATACCTACTGTATTGAATTTTGCATTTTTCACAATCCTATCATGCACGCGCAAGGGTTTCCCCAAAGAAACGTAGGGAATCCCGGATAATCTGCCAAATGAAAATTGATCTAAATGGATATGAATTGATAGGGTTTCTACTAGATAAAAATAATTCGTTAGTATTAAGTCGAAATCTGGAACAAATACAAAATGGCGGACACCTTCATGCCCGTTGCGTGTGGTTGCATAATCGCTAGGTACGGATGTTGGCCAACAGTGACGTTCTGAGTACTAAGTGTAACGAATTTGTACCCAAATGCTCCAGAAAGACATCTGGAGTGTCGGTAGAGCACAACAGATGAAGCAGGGTGATTCAGATGTGTGGAAACACGTAACGAAAAATGCCCAGAGATGCACTCATACTCAGTAAACGTGAGTTCAAAGCGTCGGAAATGTAAGGAATAGCATCAAGAACATGAAAGCCATTGCCAATTCACCAATAATATTTCATCAATCCGATGCAAAATGATCATGGTTGCATACCAATAAGGATGCAACAACTGAGACCAAGTTGAAATTGTGCAAGGGGACTCACTAAGAAATTGGGTAAACTCAAGGAATGTCAGTAGTGGGATTGCATGATCGATATTGAAATGTGGCCAATGTGTGTGTTGATATCGACATGTAGCTAATGGACAAATGTCAATATGTCCCACTACTGCTGGGACACCGTCCTACGTACGAGAAATAGGAAAATAACTACTCAGGTCTTGAATCTGAGGCTGTGGGCTCCCAGTAGGATTGAAAACCGCGACCACGCAAGCGAAAGCGAGCGCTCTAGCCCTGAGGCTTCGACGGGGCCTCTTTTTTCTGTATTCATTTCTTTGAAGATTACCCATTTTATTTGGCAAGCGCTCTTGTACAATCTCCGACATGCTTGTGTGTTTCATTTTGTTACTCCTACTGCACAGTTTTAAACAATCAGAGCTTTAAGGTTGGTGTAAAGCGAGAAGTTTTGCCAATAGATGTCACTACAGTCCTCGTCTCTCTCTCGTGTAATTTTTACCTTTCACGAAAATTTACAATTTCTCTTACAAATTTCAACCTAGAGACTTCAATTTTTTTAGAAAAGGAACTTCATACCCTACCAAATACAACAGTCTGTGCCGATTTTTCATTTAGAATTTTCTTCATTATTGAAATAGTTATATTGCTAAAGGTTCTGATATACATTTCAACAATCCAGCCATTTCAGCAATAAAGAAAATTCTAAATGAAACGTCGGCACGGACTGTTGTATTTGATAGGGTATGAAGTTCCTTCTCTAAAAAACTTGAAGTCTCTAGGCTGAAATTTGTAACGGAAATTGTAGATTTTCGTGAAAAGTAAAAAAAAAAAAAATACAGAAGAAAGATACGAAGACTGTAATAACACCTATCGGCAAAACTTGTCCCTTTAAACCAACCTTATGACATTTCTTCCTATCTCTCATGTCGTTTTATTTTCCATATGTATAGTGTTCCAGCAGTAGTGTTACATATGCCAAATTGGTTCACTTTCGTCTTTGTCTTGGCATGTGCACTGTGTGTAAGATACGAATTTCTGGAGATATTTTCCTATATTTCGAATACGTCATATGTTCCAGAAGACGTGGGACATGATACAAGTTTGTTATTTTCACGTTCTATCAGAATCTGAACCATGGGTCAAGAGATATCTTTTCATATGTGTCGACTTTGGGACAGTGTCCCAAACAAAGAGGGACATTGATACAATCGGGTTTTAGTTGCGTTCTACCAAAAAGTGCACCAGATGTAATAGCAGAATGTACAACATTAATTTCCTCATTTTTGCACGTTGGACGGTGTCCCAACAGTGGTGAGACATGTTGACATTTGTCCATTAGCTACATGTTGATATGAACACACAGTGGCCACATTTCAATATCGATCATGCGATCCCACTACTGACATTTCTTGAGTTTACCCAGTTTCTTAGTGAGTCCCCTTGCACAATTTCAACTTGGCCTCAGTTGTTGCATCCTTATTGGTATGCAACCGTGATCATTTTGCATCGGATTGATGAAATATTATTGGTGAATTGGCAGTGGCTTTCATGTTCTTGATGCTATTCCTTACATTTCCGACGCTTTGAACTCACGTTTACTGAGTATGAGTGCATCTCTGGGCATTTTTCGTTACGTGTTTCCACACATGTGAATCACCCTGTTTCATCTGTTGTGCTCTACCGACACTTCAGATGTCTTTCTAGAGCATTTGAGTACAAATTCGTTACACTTAGTACTCAAAACGTCACTGTTGGCCAACATCCGTACCTGGCGGTTATGCAACCACACACAACGGGCATGAAGGTGTCCGCCATTTTGTATTTGTTCCAGATTTCGATTTAATACAAACGAATTATTTTTATCTAGTAGAAACCCTATCAATGCATATCCATTTAGATCAATTTTCATTTGGCAGATTATTCGGTACTCCCTACGTTCCTTTGGGGAATCCCTTGCGCGTGCATGGTAGGATTGTGAAACATCAAAAATTCAATACAGCAGGTACGACTTCTTCAGTGAATTTTTTACCCGCCCTCTTTACGTTGGATAGTTTCCGAACTATTGGCGTCCAAAAGTCATTTTCCCACGCTTTCGGCACCTTGTAGATCTGAAACTATGTCCAATAGAAGAAAGTTCAAGATAACTTTTTTTCTTGTCTCAGTGTCAGGAGTCACCTCCCAAGAATTGTAACACTTATTTTGCAATACCCGATATATATATATATATATATATATATATATATATATATATATATATATATATATATATATATATATATATGTAAGAGGTGTGAATGTGTTAGATAAAATACATACTAACATAAGTCTTGATTTAGTTATGAAAGGAAAACTTTTGGGTTGATTTTTCACGTGGCTATCAAGAGTGAATTTTCAATTTCTTCTGGAAGGTCATTCCGCAATTTAATGGCTGTGACAGTGAGTGAATTAGACACAGTACAAGTTTTGTGCATCAGCAGAGAAAGTAGTGATGGTGGTTATAGCGACCTAAATGAAATACCTACCTTACGCTATCAACTTCCTAGTTCATATACAGTTAGCTTATGCCCCTTTGGAGCGTGAGGTTCAGGTTCGATTCCCGGTGGGAGTTGATGTTCCAATCCGACGTTAAGCTGTGTAGTGTATATATATGTTTCTTGTAGCCTCGGTACTGAATGAGACGCTCAATTTCAAACCAACCAACACAGTTTACGTTATCACATTATACCGAGGTTGTTATTTTTCTTGGGATCATTTACACATTGTACTGTCTGTGGAGAAGTGGAAGACCTTCGTTCTTACCGAAAAATAAATGAAATTTCGTTTTTCGTACATCTTTTCAATTCGATGTCTTATGCATTCGCAAATGTACTGCATATTCTAAATGTCTCAATCATTAAGAATATATTACATTGTGTTCCACGGGTCTATGACCAATAAAGACTGGCCTATTAACAGTTTAAAAACTTCTTTGAACACTGTATATCCTCCTTTGAGTTTCAATATTCCAATCTGGTAATTTTCTTTCTTTATTATCTATTTAAACAAAGAAAACCAACTGTGCACTCAGAATTAATGAAAGTTTCGTGTTATTATGATCCATAACTTAACTATTGCTCACGAAATAAATACGACCTATATTTAAAACTTCAAATTTTAATTTTCATAAAACAAAAGTGCTGAATAGTTCTCTAGAGGCAAATATCATAATGTTATATAAGAATGCAGTCTTTTCATATCTTGGAATCTCTTCTTTAGCACAAAAACAGTCAACGTGTATTTTTGGTAATTATCCTGAGTCATACGTCTCTTCTGCTGAAAATTTTCCCACATTCTTGATTCGTTGATTTTAACCATTTGATCTTCGATCCTGAAGTAGGTCTTTTTCGGTCTTGAAAATATGATGAATACAGGAAATCTGACATCAAAATTGAACTATAAATATATAGAACATCATTGCGCACCACGTAGATCATGAATCTAACCTTATGTTCCGTAAACTGAGAGTAGGTCTCCTTTACGTTTTGAAATGACCAGAGGTATTGTAAAAATATTAGTCAGTTTGGTGCCACACCTATCACAAAATATATATATGAACTTACTTCAACGTTATACATTTTTCACGTCCCAAACCGGAAGCGATGCTGTATTTCAAGAAAGCTGAGAAATAGAGCTAATCTGACTTTAAAATTTATTCCGTATACAATATGGATAAAACCCTAAATCAAAACACACACACACACACACACACACACACATATATATATATATATATATATATATATATATATATATATATATATATATATATATATATATATATATATATATATATATGTTTCTTCCCGTACAATAATTTGGTCAGACAAACAGGAAATGGGTCTAAATATCTCGGGAACGTTGAGAGATATAGTTAAACTCATTACAAGCCCTTTAGGTGACACACCAACAGAAGAACGTAAAGACCCTACCTCAATATCTTGACAAACAAAACCGGGAGTAGCTCTCCTTTGGTCCTGAAAAAATAGTCAGACTTAGAGCAAATCTGACTTCAAACTTAATCCATGGGCTCCCCTTCTACGCCATTTTTCGTGCAATTTTTTCCATGCTGCTGATTGGTTGAAGTCAATCACATGAACTGCTAACCAATTTTCAATTTCTTTCTCTTTCCGTCGGGGCAGGATATAATTGTTGTCCACTCCTTTCTTCTCAAAACTGTAGTATTACTCGTACGTATTTATATCTATTGTTGCTACTGCTCGAAAACTGAATGAAAAAAAAATTAAGTGGGCGTTAGAGCTATAAGAAATAGTAGCTCTTTCCTCCAGGAAAATTATTTCTTCGTATAACTAATGGTTGGAAAACCAACATGATACTACAAGCAAGGCCGAGACATGGCATAACGAGTAGTTTAGCATCACATAGAGAACCATAAGATAGATAGATAGAAACTCCATTTTCGTTAAATTCTAGGAGATAGGAATTAATACAAAGAAAAGGAAAGGAACAATACGAATGTCATAGAGAATTGGTCAATTTGCAAAGTAACATACTTCTCTTGTCCAAAGACACACACAGAGAGAAAGAAAGCATTGAAGAGGACGGAAAAGGAGAGAAAAGAAAGAAATAAAAATAATTAAAGATATGAAAATAAATGAAATTTTAACGATTAACGATATACACTGTATTTTTTTCTTTGTCCCTCTCTCAGCCTGTCTGCGTTGTTCTGCTTTTACGCTTACAATCTTCAGATGGCTAACGGAGGAAATGAATCCTATATTCTTCAGACGTTGAATCGATTGCAAGAAACTTTTTCTCGATATACAGGGTGGACAATTTATTTGGATCATCCGTGATAACGGAGAAAGCAGAAAAGAGAGAAAAGCGAAACATTACATGAAGCAACTAGAAGGTGAGGGACATCGTCTTACGGTTTGAGATATCAAAGTGCTGTAAACGGTAAAATGATTCATTTGTCAATTGAAAACCACATAAGTAACTAGATGCGATACTTATCTAAGAATTTTTTTCGAAATAAAGTCTTTTGAAAAAAATCAAATTTTCAAGCCCTTGTAACTTCATTGTTATTCATTCGAAACAAGTCACACCATGACCATAGTATCCAATGCTAAGGTACTTCTGATGTGCGTTGTTTTGCCCACCTCTGTTTTGGTGTATGTGTGATAGAGGCTTCCAAACTTTGGATGATTGTCATATTATAACATCCTTAGTTTACAACACTGAATAATAGAGTGACGTTTTAAGATTTCGTTTAACATGTTAATTTGAAATATGTAATAATCTTACGTAGTGCCATTTGAAAAAATATAACTTTATACTGGAATGTCAACACTGTTCACCAGGTGGTGTTGTTTAATACGTAAAACGATGTCCTTCTCCTTATAGTTGCTTCATGCAATGTTTCGCTTTCCTCTCTCTTCTGGTTTCTAAGTTATCACGGATGTTCCTGGTAAATTGTCCACCCTGTATATCTTACCGTTTTATCTCTGATAATTGTCGACAGAAGGACCAACATACGGAAAAAAACATTCTAAAAGACATCTGATTATTACGCATACTATACTTTGCAGGTCTGAAAACCTGCCTTTAGATTCATAAACAACATTAAAAATAAGATACCAAACATACTTTTTGTGTGTAATAGAAAAATACAGTGATTTTATGCCAGATTCGAAAGCAATTGTCTGATGGCCACTTTAATATTAGATCATTATGTGATGTAACAGATTTGTGAGTGTTCAGATAAAGCCAACATAAATACTACCCAAGAATACAGGTATATTTCTTGGATAATAATGTAAATGAAATGAAATCTTTGAGTTTTATGTCCCACGGTTATGCCGGTTGAGCTAAAGGAGACGGTGATGATGAGTAATGAATGAAATGGTGGAATGAAGAAAGTGGGAGGAAACGGGAGAACCCCGAGAAAACCCACGCACAAGGTGTTTGTCCACCACAAAGTTGGATAATAATGCATAGGTAATTTCTAAAACAAAGTCACAGAGGTAAGGGGACTTCCAAGCATTTATTGGTAATACAAGGAGAAACTGCAAACACAGTTGCTGATATACTATGAGTATCTGCACACGACAACTATTACCTTATCTTGAATATTACTTTGAAAAAAAAAAAAAGATGTCTCCGGTACTTAGTATGAGACACTCTCACTAACATTCAAAAGAGAAAAAAAGTATTGCTTTTTAAAGGACATTCTAACTTCATATGTTGTGCAAAATTAACCTTAAATAGCTAGTGCTAATCCATGGTAACTAAAATGAAAGAAAATAATAATATTGAATATGAAGAGATAGAAATGTATTCTGAAAGAAATACTCGAAAGTATGAGCATATAATAACCGAACCTGGCTTTATATACTCTACTGTAACGCATTGTTATTAATATAGAATAATGTATGAAATATGCAAGAAAGCAATTAATAATATTAAATATGAAAGTAGAAATATATTTTGAAAGAAAAGAAAGGACTTTTTCCTTCCTTGTTCTTCACTAACTATGACTTGTTTCGTAGCTCTCCGAAGTCACCTTTAATTCTGGATTAATCCGAGGTATACGTATGTGATAATAGAACAGTAAGATCTCAAGATTTGGATAATTTCATGCTTAATCTTCATCTACAGACGGAATGTATTTATGTAACCAGGATGCTTGAGCAATAGATGTCTGAAAACCATAAATGAAATTGAAACTTCAAATGGAACCAGTAACTCGCTAAATACACCTTGTTTAATTACTGATTTACCAACAAACCTGCTATGGCATGTACAGTTAAGTGGACAGCGGATGAAACTCTAGTTCTCAAGGTTTTTTTTCTAGTCGCAGCCTTGATTTCCAGTTCATTTCTCTAATAATTAAGCTTTGTAACTGATGTTCGTAGTTACTACTGAGATTTATCTCATAAATTGAAAAAATCACAGACAAAGAGAGAGAGAGGCAGGGGCAAAGACGTTGAGTGTGTATCCTTAAGCGTTAAAATTTTATTTATTTCTGTGTGTTATGTTTCTTTCTTTTCGCCTCTTTTTCGCTCTTTCTGCGTCTTCCTCTATGCTTTATTTCCTCTGTGTGTGAACAAAATTAGTTTGTTATACTGCATGCTGACGATCTCTCCATGATATCCATATTGTTCTTTTCCTTTTATTTGCCTTAATTCTTGTCTCTTAGAACTTAACGTGAATGAAATTTCTATTTACCTAAATCGTGGTCTCTATGTGATGCTGAAGTACTTGTTATTTCTTGCTTCAAATACAGAAATGTCTTGGCGTGTCATGTTTTGGCTCATGTTTGTAGTATCTTGTTGTTGTCCATCTGATAGGCCTCCAGGGATATATTTTTTGTAGAGATACTATTTCTTACAACTATAATCTGCAATTTTTTGGTCAGTTTTTGAGCAGTGACAACTATATATAAAAATACGTACGAGTATACTAAATTTTGAGAGAAGAAGAGTGTGGAATAACAATTACATCGGAGTCTGAGGGAAAGAGAAAGAAAGTGGAATTTGATTCGAAATTCATGTGGCTGATTTCAACCAATCGGGAGCATGGATTCTTTTTCCAAAATGGCTTAGAAGTAGAGGTTACGGATTAAGTTTGAAGTCAGACTTGCTCTATCGCTGACTACTTTTTCAGGACCAAAGGAGAGCTACTTCTGATCTTGGCGATCGAGAGATCGAGGTAAGGTGTTATGTTTTTCGATGGGTTTGCCACCTAAAGGGCTTGTAATGAGCTTATTTTCACGATATCTCTCACCGTTTCCTAGATATTTAGACCCATTTCCCGTTTAAATTGTCAAAATTATTATAGCCGATGAAACTTGATACATATGTGTTTTGAGGTAGGGTTTAACCCATATGCTATACATGGTCGATTTTGGAGTCAGCTTAGCAAATTTCTTCGTTTGTCATAATTGTTACTGTAAGTTATGTTCCATGTGTTCAGGCGTTCGTGATACCACTAAATGTACTGGATCCGACCTAATGGAGTACAGGAAACTATTCTTGCTGCATTAAATCTATGTCAAGAACATCTCGCTATAATTCTTCCACCATGACGATCAGTGTTGGAACTGGAATTGGTAGTTTCTGATCACGTTCGGTTTATATTGAGGGCTAAAGATCCAGATGAGAATCTTCGGATGCTGAATTCATATCATAAATCATATTTTTACTGTATTGAAACGGAAAGTGATATAAAATTTCTAAAAGAGATTAATACTCAGATATTAAGTCTATTCTTAAAGTACTGAATTTATCCTTCTTGCTAATTATTACTGTGTTTGCACCACGGTGATCAATACTGAAACCGTAAGTGGTATCACATTTCTACCATTTCTTTTTCTAGTGCTTAAATAGGGATGGAAAATAAATACATTCTTGAAGCTACTACATATAACTGCTTTTGCTTTGAAGTGATCTGCTTTATGGCCAAAATGATCTTAGGTACATGGACGCTGAAACCATTTAGAAAAGCCATTTCTCGCTATCACTTACAATTTTACTGTATGGAGATGGTTACACTAAAGAAATAAAGGTTTAAATGGTGTTTATTCTTGGAATACTGAATAGATTTTAAAAATCTGCCTCTTCTGTACTTTGCCATCTGTGTTCTGTGGTGATCAACGATGTATTCCGAAGTGCTAAACTTCTAGCACATTCAAACTAAATACAAGATTGGTGGACTAGATTAATTTATTCGTGGTGGACTAGATTCTACTACGTTATTCAGCTTTATAGACGAGGTAAATTATCTAACTCTGTCTTACAGGCAAAATCCGAAGTGATTGGAAATCGGTACGGCACGATTAAGTTCCGGCTCTAGTACCGCAATAACCTTCCAATGGCAGCACACTTCAGACATAGGTTAGTACGCAACAGTTTTCTCTCTCTCTCTCTCTCTCTCTCTCTCCCTTTGCAGATTTTTGATCATCGTGTTCTTACAATATTTTCTAAACATAGAAATAAATTCAAAAACATTTATTGGGTCTATTATGTTACATAATAAATCCTCTCTCTCTCTCTCTCTCTCTCTAAAATTTTACCTTTACCTTACAAAAGTAATAGTCCACAATAAATGAGAAAGAACAATTGTTGACCAGAAATAAATTTATCTACTTACAGTTTTGCAGAATCTTACATATGAACATTAAACTTATTACTCAATATTGCCAATCCTGCCTTAAAATATGTTGGAAGAATATGGTAAACCTCTCTCTGCAAAGAAAAAAAAAATAAACCACAGAAAGTTTCTTACATTTATTACAAGAAAAGAAATACATAATAAGTTTCGTTATTATTACCAATGTAACGTCTTACATGGTAAACATGACGTTTAATTACATCACTAGGATGGTCACATTTCCTTAATCAAAGTTTGTTTGAGGTAGGTTTATTAATAATCTCAAATGGGCTATAAAATAAGGAGGATGACTTAGGTGTGTAATGTTTCATTAATGAAGCCTTTTCTTACTAATACCTTTTGACCATCAGAATAATTACAAGCTTCTCTACTTTTATTATAACATATCTGTGTTCTACGCGATGCTTTATCGAAAAAAACGAAATCTTTGAGTTTTACATCCCGCGGATATGCCGGTTAGACTAAAGGAGACGATGATGATGAATAAACAATGAAATGGTGGAATGAAGAAAGTGGGAGGAAACGGCAAAACACCGAGGAAACCCACGCACTCGGTGTTTGTCCACCACAAAGTTTACTTGGAGGGGGCTGGGATCGAACCCGGACCCCAAGCACCAGAGGTGAACGCTCTACCACTGAGCCATCGCGGCCCCATGCTTTATCTATATTGATGATTATTCTTCTCAACTTCTCTTGTTTATCCTACGCCTTTGTTCTCTCTTCAAAATCTATTTCCCACAACACATCAGGAGGTGTATAAAGTTTTCTTCCCAAAACAGCTCAAATGGCCCGTATCCAGTATTTTCACTTTTACTGATGTTTAAAGTAAACTGGATTCTGTCCAACAGTTCCGCCCAATTATTTTGCTGTTCGTTAACATAAACACGCAATATATTCTTGAGAACTCGGTTCACTCTATCACAAAGGTTACGGCTAGGATTGTACGGCGCTGTACTCACATCCTGGATACCTAAACTGAAGGGAAATTGCTTCATATGGTGAGTACATAACACTTGAGCACGATCATGGATACTTTTCTGAGGTAGTTCTACTAACATGAACAATTTCATAAAGTGTTTACATATAACTTTGAATTCAGGGAACGTAAAGGTTCAAGAATGACGGACAGTGATGCTGCGTCAGTAATGACGAGGACATGACGGTAAAGTCCCGAATTTGGGAATTGACCAACGGTATCAAGGTACTAACTGTTGTTCGTTGTGATAACCTTCATACTGTAATATAAACCTGGCCTTTTCCTGTTGGTGTCCTTGCAGAATTGACATCGCTGACATCCCTTCACGTATTCTCTGACGTCACTGAATAAGGTCTTCCAGGTATATCTGGAGGCTATTTTCGCTATTGTCTTCGAATAAGCAGCATGAAAAACTCCCATCTCATCTGTATGGAAATACTTCATTATGGGATACATCATTTACTTTGGGATGACTATCCTCCAACCATGGTCTCGTCTGCCACGGGTCTTCTTCATTAAGATTCCATTCTTAAGGCAGAATTCGTTCACTCTTTGCCCTCGTTGCACTTCGTGGATAATATTCCGTAGTTCAGGATCTTCCACTTGATGTTCCTCTAACGCTTGCTGAACAAGGGTGAACTCCAAAAGTTGGCGGAACAAATGTTGACTGGTTTTCCTTCGAATTTTTCAAGCTTTTTAAATAAAGGATCATTGGTATAAAATTCCACACAATTGTTCGTGCGCGAAATAAAAAACGCGAAAAAAGTTCTGCTTACTTCTGAGATAAGCAACATTAAATTAATATTTAGATAGTTTTTCAATTTATGTTCCATACTTACGTTGACTCTTATGGTTCCGTAACAACCACGTGACTGATGAATTATCACAGAAAACAGTAAATGATTTTAAATTTTTCCATAGCGAGATATTCGAACGTAGTTCAAGTTCATATTCGAGTGCACTTTTAGACCTATCCGATGAAGAAATATCCTTAGATATAAATGGCACTGGTCTAACAAGGCCGTAATCATCATATTGTGAGAGAATAGCTGAATGTTTTTTTATATGCGCTCTCCACATGAATAACAAAAGATTTATTCATGTCCGGTAATTGTAATATAACATGATCAACAAAGGCTTGCTTAATATTATTATAGGCTTCATCTTCCATTTCAACCCATTGAAGTTTTACCTTATTAGATCCTAAACGGTGGAGAGGTTCCAATATTTCAGCATAATCCTTAATATATTTTCGGAAATAATCAAAATAACCGCAGATACGATTTATTCCTTTTTTAGGTTTGGGAAATTTAACAATAGTTTCAGTCCTTTCCGGATCAATCCTTATTTCTCCCGCTTCGACTTCATACAATAGGATTTTTTTTTGAAAAAGCTATGTAATTTCTTTTTGAAACAGTAATTCCCCATTGTGTGAAACGTTCAAGGATCTCCTCCAATACTCTTTTATATGTTTCAATATCTGAGGAAGAATGAGGAAATCATTTTGAAAAATTTGAATATTTCTACCTACTAAGTCCCCGAAGGTTTTATACATAAAACCAGTGAGAACGTAACGGCTGAAATGGAAACCCATTGGTAAAACTAGATGTTCTAATAAACGGTTAGGTGTACAAGATGTAGTATATTTTCTACTACCCTTGGAGATACAAAATTGATAAAAGAGGATTTTATATCCAGCCTTGCGGAGATGGTATCCTTTCCTAAATTTACTATCGTAGCCTCAACATGCGGGGAAGGATAACTGTTAACCCTATACTTTCTTATTTATTTCCTAATATGCAATAACAAGTCTCGGAGTCCAATCCTTATTTTACACAAGAAAGCACAGAGACGAATAAGGAGAAAAATAGACCTCAAGGAGCACTCCCTTGTTAATAAGCTGATCGATGTATTCATTAATTGCTTTATGTTTAGGGCCTGTAATTTGATAAGGGGGAAGACGTACAGGAGTTTCCTCCCCCATTTCAATCTCATAAGTGAACCCCTTTATTGTCATTAGTTGTTCAGTGATAACGTCCCTGTATTTTTCACAAAGATTTTCAACATAACATGGTAAATCTGGATATTGCTCTACAACTTTAACTGAAAGTGAAGAAGTATTATCAAAGTTACAATTATCGGAATCACAATCATCAAATATTTCATCATTAGTCTTTAATTTATTATGGTAATAAACATGACGTTCACTACCTGGTTTATTTGATGTGGCCTGGTCCTTCTGTCCACCTGAGTCAGCTGTCATGAAAGAATAGTGCTCGTTGATTTTCTGCTGGGCACCCTGATTGTTTTAAGTTGATTTCTAGTGTCCCTCCCATACGATCCTTTGTCTATTGCACCTCTCACTAGAGTGATTCATCGGAGACGCTGAAATGAGATATAGGACGTGTAGTTTCCATTGGACGCAAGTAACCCATCCAGAAAAGAAGAGCAGTAAATTTCTTCTGTTCTATTATAAATTGACGTTGACTAAGTCTAATGTCTGCCTTCCATTTTAAAAGAAAGTTATTTCCTAACAGCAAATCCAAATGTGAAGAGTTTATGATGTAAAAAGTTTCACTAAATTCACAACCTCGAATTCTAAACTTAATTTCTGCATTCTCATCAAGATCAACCAAATGACCATCTACAGTGGTAGTCACTAACTCTGCTGATATAGTTTTTATAGGAAGACGACACATAATTTGGCGTAAGTATTTTCTGCTAATTAAATTGACGGATGAAGCTGTGTCCAATAAACATGAGTTTGTGATGCCCACAATCAGAACTATAATGCATAATATTTGTTTATTACGTTCCATGTTGATTAATGTTTTTGAAGGTGAGACTGATGAACAAATATTTTTTTCACTGTCATAAAACCGTTATATGTGTCCAACGCCATCACATTTGTAACATCTAATAAGATTACGTTTCACAGTTTGTAATCCTGATACTTGTTTTTGAGATGTAGAGAGTATTCGATTTTTTAAAAAATGCTCTGTATATACCTAGCAGGTGATGAATGATCTTTTTATATTTTACAAAATAATCGTAAATTTACGCAATGGTCAACAATTCAGAAACTGAAGAGAGTATGGTTTCCCCAAAACAATTTTGGTATATTTTTGGCAAAACCAGACGGGTTACAATACTACAGAATATTTGTTCAGTGTATGTCATTCCAAGGACATTGGCAACACTGATTTTCTCTTGGAAAAACATTTCAAGTTCTTCCACTTCACTCATTAACAGGTAGAAAAATTTTCGTACATACTGTGTACGACCTACCGTAGAAATGTATTTACATAAAAATTAGAACAAATTTCCTCCCAATCATTACAACGAGTAAGGAAAGAATGAAAGTTCTGTTAAATTCTCTCCTAGTTTAGGCTAAACTTGTCAACAAAATAGTTTCCAATTTCAAGTCAAACCTTCTTATCAATTCATCTAACTTAACCAGAAAGATGAAGCAAGAATGGCTATCTGTGCCATCAACTATAGGTAATGACTTAATTTGTTGTTCCAATGAACGAAAAGCACTTTGTCCCAGCAATTTATCAAAATTGCATGGAACAGCAGGAGGTGACATATTGGTCTTCAATAAGTTCATCTGTGCCAATGAAGACGGCACTCTCCCTTCATTATTAATGTACTCTTTACATTGTTTCAATTGCAATCCTATAAGAATCAGTTCGTTCATTTTTCATGAATTGACCCTGCCTACCTTGTACATTGAGAGTACTTCTATTTTCATATTTTGAAAAATTAATGTTACATTGATGTACATCTGAAACTTGCCCAAGATTACTTTGGCCTACAGACTGTACATTCACACCACGTCGCATCGGAACCTTGGTCCAAGATATCTTTTATTGGCCTACATAAGGTTCACCTGCGATGGTAATATTTCCACAACGCGGACATGGGTACCCAACTGCCTGTGAAAAATATTCTCTCTTAAACAGCTCTTTTGGAGGTTGTGTAGTTTGTTCAAAACAGAATTCTTCTGTGGCTACTTGCCCATTTTGTTCCATAAAACATTATTCTCTAAATGCGTGAGCATTTAATTCCGCACAATATAAACAACTGGCTGATCGTGCATTTTGTTCATCACAAAATGGCTCCCGTGATCCTCGTAAATTTTGTTCAACACGATGTTGCTCTCTGAAAACCTGTGCATTCGGGTAACACACCAACTTTATTTTCAGCATCAACACTTTGATTAAATTAATTTCTATTACTTTCGTTACTTTCAGAATTATTATCTACCTCATCATCATCATATTTAAATGTAATTAAATTATCATCACTCATTTTCTACTCTTACTAGGATATCTAATTTTCTCACAACTTGTCTTTTTCTTTCTCACACGATATATCATCAAGAAGACAGCTGTATTATTGATCTTGCCTTCCTTGATGGACTTTTGATTTCGCAGCTTTATAAATATTTAACGTGCAATGCCTCTAGTAAATTTTGCAATTTGACTGAAGCCAGTACATGTCAAATAAGTATATATCGTGTGAATTATAAGATGAAATTTGAAACAAACAAATATTTATTAACAAGTAAAAGAATAACTTGAATAGCTTTGAATAACAAGCCAACCCTGTTCGTTCCATTCAACAACAGGTGACACGAAGTAAACAAAGTTCAGAAATAGTAATAAATATATCCTATTCTTTATATAACTATTTACCATAAATATTCTTTTTTATACCCAATATTATAAAACAATAATTGAACTAGAATATGAAAAGTGAGCACAAGATTACTAAGCATGGGCCTCGTAACAATTTAACGTTAGCAATACCTAAGTATATTTGGAAGATTAACAAGACTATATATAAAAGTAAATGAAGCCTTTTCATACCGGGATGGTACCTTATAACTTCCTTTAACATTTACATATATATTTTAGGAAGTAAACAGTTACTACATTATATGTTATTGACCTTTATAGACTAGATAAATTATCTATCCCTACGTCTTACCTGCAAAATCCAAGTGATTGGAAGTCGGAACGGCACGGTTAAGTTCCGGCTCTAGTACCGCAATTTCCCATCAGATGGCAGCACACTTCATGCACAGGCTAGTACGCAACGGATTTTCTCTCTTTCTCTGCAGATTTTTAATCATCGTGCTCTTACAATATTTTCTTAAACATAGAAATAAATATAAGGACATTTATTGGGACCATTACGTTACAATCCGTTCTCTTCTTAAAAACAAAGTACACATTGAGACTCTCTTATTGAAAAAAAGTTACAGCATTTCTGCTAAATGAAACCTTTCTCAAGCACACTGTTTCCTGCACTATCCCTCGATACATCTTATTCCGTCATGATAGTCACATCCCAGCACTTTGAGCCAACGGAAGTAGGTTGCGGTAGGTTTTTATCATTCAATTCGCTTCCGATCACACCAGTGTTGTCTATTACATATCTCCGAATACGTCATCACTATCTTATATTTCAAACATATAGCTCTTACTTTCGCAACAATCTCCTTTCTTTCACAAATCTCTCAATCATATAAACACTTTATTATTCTCGGTGACATCAACTTTCATAGTCGTTCTGAAACAGAGCGAGATGACTTTACGAACTTCATTGCGGTTCACACCACCAGCACTCTGATTGCACTACCGTCCGCAACTCGTCTTATCAGTAAAACTACACCCCATTTAGCATTATTCTCCAACACTACCATCAGTCGTTATACTGTAACTCTTCTGGACTTAATTGTGAGAGCCCCCGCGTCCATTAAGCTCGCTTATCATACCGATCTTACGTCTCCTGCATCATCACCTTCACCATACATATCACCACATTACCATAAAGCAGATTAGCCATCATATCGCTCCTACATATCGAAGGAACTGGCAGATTACGAATATCCAACTACACAAGAAGAACTAACGCACCAGTTCGATACCATCACTATTACAAATCAACATGCTTCTTCTCTATAAATTCCACAGTCTGAATCCATGCTGTACCTGCCGAAACTCCCACCACGATATCTATCTATTGTACGTCGCTCACGCCAGTCATGTCGGGAATTCCTGCGCACGCGGAATCCTGAAGCACTTCGCTTTCATCGTCAACTCCAAAGAACAATTTACAAATACATTTGGGCTTATAAACTACGCCAGTGGGTGAAAACCTGCAATCATCTCTCCGACGCAGCACATCCTACCTTGTACTGGAAACGCGTCAATGCACTCTGTGGCAAACACACCAGGAGCCCATACTCCCTTCTACTACATGATGCTTCATTTCATTCATACACAGATAACGCAAACGCTTTTGCTCACTATCTGCAGGGAATATTCACCCCATTCGAGTCGGACAACATGGACATATCTCCTCTAGTCGATAACGTCAATCTTAACTCTAGATCTTTGCAACCAAAGACCACTCATGTACTTCCCGACCATGTTCTTACGAGTCCTACCACAGTTTCTGAAATCACATCTGTCATCCAGCGTAAACGAAACACTACACCTGGCTTCGATTCTATCACTTACAGACATATGAAAGAAATTCCTATAGCACTACTTTCCATTTTGGCATTTATATATTCATTATACTCCGAATGGGATTTTTTCCTAATGACTGGAAAGTATCTAAAACACTCACGTTCTCCAAACCTAATAAGCCTCCATTGAATGTCTCGTCCTATCGCCCCATACAGGTAACGTCTTACATTCAGCAAAATATTCGAACGGATAATTGTAACACGCCTACATCCTTATTTACTGGACTGCCAACTACTACCTACACCCCAAGGTTTTCGACCACCATTAACAATCAATAATCAACTACTCTGCGTCACAACTCTGATCACTAATAATTACAACTCCAATCAACCCTCCTGTCTTCTCTTTGATCGTGAAAAGGCATTTGGCAAGGTTTGGCACCTAGCATGCATATACAAGCTCATGAAATCTAAGTTTCCAATAACCATTATCTATCACTTCCTACCATGTCGCATTTCATACATTGCCATTAATGAGCAGTTTTCACATCCTATTTTTCTTATGTGTGGGATACCTCAAGGATTTGCTCTTTCCTCTCTATTGTACATCCTGTTTGTTGCAGATCTTCCGCAGTTCCTGCCTGAGGTTCTTCTCTTCCAGTATGCTAACAATATTGTTTTCCTTGCTCTATTAGAAACCATTCAAGCCATAAACATGTCATTACAAGCAGCTATAGTTTCACTCACTGTTGTTCTAAATGGAAGCTCAAAATTAATTCTTCCAAAACTCAAGTTATTGTTTTCGTCGTAAGCGTACCAAAGTACATCGCAATCAATTCCTTCTATCGCTCACTGTCTATGATACCTCATCAATCCAACACGCACTGTCACATACTTAGGCATTATCTTGATAGCCATCTCACCTGGAAACCACATCTCCAAAGTATCAAAACTAAAGGCTTCAACCGCCTGAACTAGCTCAAACGACTAACCAGAACTACCTGGAGTCTTACAGCCAACGTTATACTGAACACCTTCAAAGTCTTCCTCATCCCGGTTCTTACGCATGACTTTCCGGCTTGGATTTCGCTTCATTCCCCTATTATGACAAACTAGCTATTTTGGCAAAGACATGATTTTCGCATTGCCTTTCGAATCTCTGCCAAGTCCGACTCGTGATCTCTATTCCTTGATCTCATTTCCTACCTTCCACTATCACCTTGAAGCACTCCGTTTAATGTTTATAATTTAGCGTTACACACACCATCAACCTCTCCTCTTTGAAAAAATGAATCATCTTGCACTTCACTCCTCTTCCACATGATACCATTATACTCTACGTTACCTTCTGTTTAAATTATACTGCTACCCTGTACCATCATACCACATCGATCGTCGGTTCCTCGAAAAATGTTGTCTGCATGTCCATTTCCCTCATATTTTCCATCATTTTATCCACAGTGATTCCATACTTTACTAATAGAGTTCACTACGTCCTCATTAGCCTGGAGCTGTCCCTAGGCAGAAGATAACCGCATTTGTTCTTCTCACACTATTCGTTATGTGTTCTGGCGTAAAGTACACCTCACTTCATCTTTCATCTCCATCGGTGCTTATGATTTGTAATTGTACGTTAGATTATACTGCATTTTTGTTAGCCTTCCGTTTGTTGTTTCTTGTTATCAGTTCATTTATTCACTACATTACTTACATTATTATATATTCTTAAATTCGATAGTTTGTTATTTCTCGTTTTTGTTTTGTATTCTTCCATTTACTATCTTATTTTCGTTATGTCGATATTTATGTAAAAAGTGTAGCTCCTTCTACCTTGTATGTTTATGATCAAAAAGATCATAAAGACCTCAAAATAAAAGGCTGTAGCCAGTGCTGTCCCGTGGAAAATCAGAGCCCGGAGCGAGAGTATACGATGCCCCCCGTACATATGAATGATGTCGACAGACCAGAGGCAAAGCGTCACCATAATTGGTACCAATCGTAAAACAATTTCAAAAATGAACCCAGCTTTGCCTTGATTTTGAGCACTTTTTATTACTTTTCCTATCATTTTTTATATATATCTTTTCTCTTTTGCTTCTGAATTTTGCTCCGCTCGCCCCCGTACGGCACGGCCCTGGGTATAGCCATCTGAAAGATTCTAGGTGATGGCTAGCCTTTGAAAAAACGTGCAAAAACCAAGATGCTCACTCAACGACAACATTACCAGTACTGTTAAGACATTTTTCGAAATGTCACACTAAATGAACTTAAAATTTGGACATACTCCCGATCATTTCAACGTGCTACAAATGCTTCCAGAGCTAGGGTGCTACAAGGGCCACAAAGACTGACTCAAGACCCTCAGCCGCAAGCCAAAACTTTCACTGACTCTCTATAAGAAATGTTCCTGCCCAATAGAGCACGTCCTGTTCCCTATTTCAAAAACCACATCGGAAGTACACTGTATATCATAAGTATACAAAATTTTCCACATGACATCATCTTAGTTACTCTTTGGAAAATAGAAGGACATATCAAATGTCTCCCGGCAAAGACAGGATCTGGGCCCCATGGAATTCAACCTGAGATCCTGTAACATTCAACTAGAAAACTACTCGTCTTTTTAACCTATTTATTTAATGCGATATTTCAATTATGCTACTTCCCAAAGACATAGAAAGAAGCTCGTATGATAACCAGCCGCAAACCTGAAGGGAATCCACTACTCACTTAAAACTATAGACCGATAAGTCTTTGTCACATCTGAGTAAACCCTTTGAACTGTGTTTCTCTCGAGGCTGAAACAGCATGTAGTTACTAGAAAATTTGTTCCATTCCATCAGTTTGGGTTTCATACTGAACATAGCATTACTACAAAACTCGTACGAGAAGATGATAACTTAACAGTGGCTTTCAATAGAAAACAATACACCCTTGGAATCTCACTGGATGTCTCAAAAGCATTTGATAAAGTGTGGTTAGCAGGACTATACACTCAAGGTTTTCCTAATCGTCTTCTGCATTTACTTCGGTCCAACATTATTGGCAGAAAATTTCACGTGTTTGTTGACGGTGTCAAATCCACGTCTAGACCTATCAAAGTAGGTGTT
This sequence comes from Thermobia domestica, assembly GCF_964235325.1. NCBI lineage: Eukaryota > Metazoa > Arthropoda > Insecta > Zygentoma > Lepismatidae > Thermobia > Thermobia domestica. The sequence continues at coordinate 161,257,553 of NC_137467.1, read as the reverse complement.
GCATAGGGCGCTGTATATTCAAAACTATTATATAACCATTACACGGCAGATCTCTTGACCTTTCCACATTGCTTTTCAGCAACGTACGCAGACGATACTGGCTTTTCCACGACCAGTAGCTCACTTGCACAGTGTTGCATTTACATGCAACGTCTACTTATATGTTTCCAGGAATGGGCAAGACGTTGGAGGATTAAAATCAATGCAGACAAAAGCTGTGCTGTCACCCAGAGTAGGCGGCGCATCCGCGCCCCTCGAAATTTAACCTGTGAGAACGCACGCATTCCTCACGCTACGCACGACAAAAACTTAGTGTGACTTTGAGTCGTGGTCTATGGTTCGCCGCACATATCAGAGACATAAAACAGAGAGCATTACGAAAAATCTCAGCGTTTTAGACCATCTTGCGCTGTGCTTCCCAATCTCACGGGATTCGAGTTCACATCTTCAAGATGATAGTCCTGTCTACAATCTTTTATGCATGCCCTGGCTGGCAACATGCTTCACACAGTCACATACAAACTCTTGAAAATGTGAAAACTCGAGCTGGTCGTACAATCACTTGTCACGACAGATATACGCGAAACAGCAAGATCCTGGAAGATTTAGAGCTACCCACTGTTAGAGATGCTCTTACGCATCCTCACAATAAGTTACTTTACTTACCCAGACACACCTAGTGTAAATTTAACTATAGCTAACATCGGCACCGAATGCGCTCTGCCGAACGTCCATCCAACACCATGTGTTTAACATCTTTCCAGAACTGGTAATGAAGTCATAATCAGCTACTCTGCGACAGTTGCAGATGTAGACTCCCATACATAACAAAACAAGGGCAATTTCCAACAAAGCACCAGCACATCTTCATACAATATTTATACCACATTACTCACAGAGTCGAGGGCCCCGGCCCGATAGTCTATACACAACTACAACATTACAGTCACCATGTTGCATAGCATAATAAAACTGTTGTGGTTATGATTATTTTGATTTTTTGTAGAAGCAGAACGGATTGGCTTGCTCCAAGCTTGCATATGGCTTGTTTGACGAGTCTTTCGTTTCCATTTAGTTTAATCAGGCTTGCATTGATGAGCTTCGCTTAAATTTGGTTTGCGTTTGAGATAATTTGACTTGCGTTTCATTTGTGAAAACACAGCAAAGCTTACAGGAATCCTTGCCTTGATGTAACTAATTACCTTGCCACAACCTTGCAGCAAGCAAATTGGCTTGCATAGTAGAGCTGGCGGCAAGTCAATTGACCTGCAAAAGCAAGATTGGTACAACGTTGCAGCATATTTAAATTGCTGTCTGGGGTGTTTTTCCAACTCCTTTTTTATAATTGTGACTGTAATACTTAAGGTGAATATTACCCCTTTTTGTTAAAAGGGCATGTGTTCAATAAACGAAGTTTTCTGGAAATTACAAAAAAAATGTTTTCTTACGAGACTGTTTGGTTTATGAAAAAGAAAAAAGCCTTATATTTTTATCACGTTTCAAGAAACACACATGTTTTAGCACATATTGTTACATGTACCTCTAAATATTCATTTCTTTAAAAAAGTTTAAAATGTGAAAAATGTTACATAAGCCCTTTTAACAGAAATCGATTCAATTGCTGAATTGCTAAGATGAAGGAGAAGTGGCAAGTGAGTGTTATACGAGTTTAAGTCAGAACACCTCATGTGTTTTGACATGTACTTCTTAGAATTTGACCTTTTCCAAATTCAAAGGTGAACAATTGTCTTTCCTGCATCACAGCAGATCCCATTGAAGCGGAACTCGAATTTCAATCGCTGAGAAACAGGTTTCCAGGAACTGCAACTAGTAAGTACAACACAGTTTTCTGCTAATGAAAATAAAAATAGATTTCTCGTGTCAAACAATGTGAACTTGACAAGAGCCGTGAAAAGTTCAAGGTCAGACTCAACTATGAAAACTGATGTGTTAAATTGTGATATAACAGTACCATATAACCAGCATCGCACTATTAAACTTTCAGTGTATTACCAGAATGTTTGTGGTCTCAGAGGTTCAAAAAGTCAAAAGTTCTTTACAAGTATTGTATCGAATACATACGATATAGTAGTCATTAGTGAAAGTTCCCTAACTGCTAGTTACTCAGACTCTGAAATATTTGATGATCGATATTGTGCTTTCCGTCAGGAGAGAAATTTTGAGCTAGTTAACAAGAGTAAAGGGGGTGGGGTAATAATAGCTATTCTTAAAAAATATAATGTGTACTATGTAAGTTCCTGCGATACAAATCTAGAGTGTGTTCTTGTTAAATTAGTATTACATTCTTTAGATGTATTTGTCTGTGCCATTTATATTCCACCGGATTCAAATTTAAAAATTTACGAAGAGTTTTATCAATTTATCGAGAGTAACTGTCCACTAGGAAGCACAATTCTCTGAATCGGAGATTTTAATATTGCAGAAATTACAAATTCTTGTTTTGATCTTATGTCCTCAACAACCAAGTGTAAAGATGTGTATAACTTTATGTCCATATACAATTTATCATCATTCAACGACATACAAAACACAAATGGCCGCACATTAGACCTAGTACTTTCTAATATCAAAGATGTAGTTGTTTCTAAAGAGTATCCACTTGTTCGAGAGGATAGACATCACCCAGCAATCCTAGTGTCTTTAACTCTTAATCATATTACTAAATTAAAGCAAGTTCCTAAAGTAACTGGTTTCAACTTTAAAAGGGCTGATTTCACAAAATTATATATAGAATTGTCAAACTTATCTTGGGATTGCCTTTCTCAAAATGATTATGTTAATTGTACTGTTTCAAAATTCTACGAAATGATTTATAACGTATTCAGCCGATGCGTCCCTGTAAAAAAAAAAGCACGTCAATGCCAGTTATCCGTGCTGGTTTACCTATGATATAATCAAAAAAATCAAACGGAAATCTTACCATCGTAAAAAGTGGAAAGAGGGGCTAAATAATATTTCATACCATCGTGAACAGTTCCTGAAACTACGAAAAGAAATTAAATCAGAAATTTCGAGTGCGTACAAGGAATTTATTTCACATTCTGAATTTACTGTAGAAAAAGACCCACGGCAGTTCTGGTATTTTATTAAAAGTAAAACCAAGCATCTTTCGTCAGATTCTCTAACATACCTATAATGGTAACGAATTAAAACATAACAAAGAGATTTCTGAGGCATTCGCGCATTATTTTCAGTCGGTATATAGTAGTGTAATCGCTAAATACGACACAGATTATCTAATAACAAATAATTCGGAATGTAGTATATTAAACACCTTTCATATAAAGGAAATAGAATTAGAAGAAATTGAGCAGGCTATTAAAGCGCTGAAACCCAAAACATCTTGTAGTATAGATGACATTCCACCGTATGTGGTGAAGGGCTGTTTAGATATATTCAAGCATCCACTCCATAGTATCTTTAATATGTCCATTAAAACCGAATAAATGGAAAGAAGGTCTCACATGCCCTATTCCTAAATCTGGAAACAGGAATGGAATAGAGAACTTCAGACCCGTAGCCATCCTATCTCCCTTTGCAAAAGTTCTTGAAACCATATTATACAACAGAATTTTAAACCATGTTAAGCCTGTCATATCTGAACATCAACACGGATTTTTAAGGAATAAATCTACAACAACCAATCTAGCAATAATAACGGATTACATAGCAAGAGAGTTAGACAAAGGCGGTCAAGTGGACGTCATTTATACGGATTTCAGTAAGGCTTTCGACAGAGTTGACCATGACGTGCTACTACAGAAATTGGTATCTTTCAATTTTTCTAAACGAGCAATAGAGTACTTCGCTTCCTACTTGTGCGATCGAGAGCAAGCTGTCTCTTACAAGGGATATATTACCATGAAATTTACCACATTATCAGGTGTTCCTCAAAGATCCCATTTAGGTCCGCTATTATTTCTTCTTGTAATTAATGATATCTCAAACTATGTTAAAAACTCTCACTTTCTGTTGTTTGCCGATGATCTCAAATTATATTCTAAAATAAGCACAATAGATGACTGCACACAACTCGAGCAGGATTTACAGGGTGTTGGGCAATGGTGTTCCAAAAACAAACTTTCATTGAATATCTCTAAATGCAAGTCTTTATCGTTCTCAAGGAAAGAAAATCCCATCAATCATCTGTACATAATTAATGGCATATCTCTGTGTAAACCAAATTCAGTTAAAGATTTAGGAGTAATTTTTGATTCATAATTGACCTTCTCTCATCACATTGATGCAATCTCTAACGCTGCATTCAGAAACCTCGGTTTTATCTACAGAATGGGTAAAGAGTTTAGAAACGAGTCAACATTCATTAAACTTTATAATTTGTACGTAAGGTCCCGATTAGAATATGCGTGCGTTATTTGGACACCGAAAGCAAATAAATACTTACAAGCGATAGAAAACATACAATTTAAATTTCTAAAAATGCTTACGTACAAGAAAACAGCTTTCTATCCCAAACAGATTCCCTACGTGGACTTAGTAAGGAGTTTGAATTTCCTAACGTTGACGAATCGACGAAAGATGTTTGATTTACTATTTTTATATAAAGTATTAAATAATAAAATTGACTGTCCAGAGCTACTCACGAAAATATATCTGAGCGTTCCAACAGGCAGAACAAGACCAGGGAATACTGGTATATTTTTCTGTGAAAGGGCACGAACAAATATTCACAGTAAATCTCCGCTGTGGAGAATGTGTGACTCCTACAATGAATTAGGTCATAAAACTGATGTATGAGATATATTCAGTATGTCAGAATATGTATTTAGAAACAAGATTATTACCGAGTACCTGACACTCGAAGTGCATTGATTAATTATACGGGTAAAAGTATATAAGTATATGTATGTATTATACGACACTATAATTAGGCATTAAGCCTGTTGTGTTGTTTTCTAAATAAATAAATAATAAATAATAATAATAATCATTCAGCCTACTTCCAGCCCAGAACAGAAAATTGTTGGAATCAATCATAAAAGTATAAGAAAAATGTATTATATGCTGCCAACCTTCACCTTTACTTTATCCTTACTCGAAAAATTAATACCAAAAAAATCTTGAAGAATAATTTGCAAATCGTTTGGCTTCAATGATTGGCACTGGGCGTGCTCAGCTATTTAGAAAAAGATAATCTGAAAACTACTTACCAGTCTTACTCGCGAAGGTAGGAGAATTATTGTTCCAGGTTTCCATTTTACTTACTGTCTACAGTAGATAGCAGCATAGTAAATTGAGCATGTGATTGCAAAATGTGATAGCAAACATGAAGTGTACTGAATCATTTTTCAACTACTTACTTCCCGTAATAAAGTTTCTTAAGATGTATGCGTAAAATGCAGATTCGTATGTGTGAGTTAATGTGCGAGCGAGGATCAAGTGTAGCAATACGCATTTGTGAGCATAGCACACGTACTGCACTCAGAGGATTGACGAAAGTTTTCACTTTCGGAGGGCAGCTTGCTTTTTGAACCTCATCTTATCATACTTTCTTTCACCTTCATCCTGATTTGGGCTTCGGCCCTAGGGCATTTCATCACTATGGCGGACTCTGGCAACTCACTTGGACAATCGAGACTCGGACGACATACTGGTTTACCTCAAACTATTCATTCTAATCCAAGTACTTCTCTAACACAACCGGCACACCGCGGGCCATCCACTCGCACCCAGCATTTCTCATGGGGAAACGAGCCTTTGTCAAATACATCTAAAGATTGGCATCCATCTAACGAATCTACTCAGTCTGCGAAACGTATACGCTTCCGTTCACCACTACCTTCCATGGATATCGAGATCGATCCACAACAAAATTCTACTCCGGTGTCTCCAAATCTTTCATCACAAGCTAATCTCGAACTTTATCATTTCCTTCTCACTGATTACGACGCTAAATACACCAATCCAAAAATGATCTTTCTCCAAATAATGAAGTATGTTCCTCGCGTCCGGGATACTTTAGCTCAAATAGTGAAAACCAAAAATGGTTACATACTAAAATCGAAAGATCCAAACTTTGGAACAACTATACGTAATAAAGCTTCTTACGAAATCTTTGGTAAGAACGCTAAACTTACTAAGCTAACGGATAAAAGACAGAAACAATCTCCTCCACCTAGAAAGCCACCTTTTCTATCTGTTGTAATTAAAGGTGTTTCACCCGATCTAACAGATGCGGAAATTCAGGAAGAACTTAAACAAGAAGGGATTTCAGTTGATAAATGCATTCGCATTAGAAATAATAATGGTCCGACATACCTAATACGCGTTCTATCTCAGCGACAGGACACTATTGATTATCTTCTTCGATTTGGCGCACCTATCTATAAGCGAATACATCGTGTTGAACCATCTAAGACTAACGGACCTTTACCGCTTCGCTGTTAAAAGTGTCAGATATACAATGATCACACTACAGCCAACTGTCCTAATCAACCGAAATGTGGCTATTGCTCGGGGCTCCATGACACCAAAACTTGTCCTAATCTACAAGGACCACCCAAATGCAACACATGTGGTAGTGGGCTTCATCCTACGTACAGCTACCGTTGCAAAGCTAAACCAGCACCAACACCTGAACGTCCTGAATTAACTGTACCATTAAAAACAACAGACACTACAGTGCAACCTAATCAATCCATATTACCTCCACTCACAGTAGAAGATTTCCTCCGCTTTACCAGTTTAGTACTTCAAAACATCTTTCCATTCCAGAGAGCCCATATTACCCAACATATCATTTCTGCCACAAAATCAATTTTTCACATAAATCTTCATGCCACCTATTCCAACAATTATGTTCATTTCCATGTTGGATCACTGGAAACTGCAGTATAAACTCATCTGTATATTTTTCACTATGGAGATTAGTTTTCTCTTTGTTAATATACGATCATTTTTGCAACACAGACGTTTGTCAGAAGCTCTGTTACTCGAGAAACATATCACTGTATTTGCTCTCAACGAAACCGCATTAAAACCAAATATATTAGCTCGTATTCCTGGATATCTATTACTACGTCACGATTATCACGACCACATGGCTCGTGGCCAAGGTGGAGTCGCAATAGGACATTCTCCAAAATACCCAATTAGGACATATACAACACAAGCTTTCGATAATATCCCGGAGTACCTTCTTTGTTCCATATACTTCCCATCAATAACCATAAATTTCAGTACAATCTATATTAGACCACGCCAACCTTTACCGTTAGAATATTTCCGATATATAGCGAATACCTTTTCCAATATCGTTATCATGGCAGATATTAACATCCAAAGTAGGAGTGCTAGAGAAAAAGATGAATTTCAAGAGTATATAACTGACCATCTTCAGCTCTATATTCATGTTCTTCCTAAGCACACTAGACCTATAAGCCAAACTACACCAGATGTTGTTATTACATCTGTGAATCTCATCAATAAATGCCAGCTTGATGTGCTCGACTCTATTGGTAGTGACCATCATCCAGTAAAACTAACGTTAACGCATGGCCTGCCAACTCGTCCTGTACTTGCGCCTCGCTCTGTCCTGAGATATGATAAGGCTCATTGGCCTGAATTCCGACAAGAAATTGAGGATACACTTCATAGTGTAACACCACCTACCAATGACACTGACCTCGCTTCTTGTATCAACACAATCACTACTGCAATACAACGCAGCTCTCAGCATCACATTCCGGAAGATCAAGTACATCCTTATAAACCGAAATTGCCTCCTAAGTACCTTGCACTTGCACAGAAAGCGCGACAACATCTTCGCGACTATTATCGAACAGGAAACCGTGAGTCTCTTCAGCGCCACCGTCAGTGGCAACGCACAGTTAAAAACTATCTGGATGCATATAAACGTAGGAACTGGATTAAAAAATGTAATAACTTATCTGAGGACGCACATCCTTCTAGATATTGGAAGCGTTTCAATCAACTTGCTGGGAAGAACACCAAAACTACCTACCCTCTCATTAACCATGGCACACCTCTCTTTTCGGATCAAGATAAAGCGAACGCCTTTGCTACTCAGTTACAGACGGTATTTACTCCTTCTGCCGCTTCCACACGTTCGGAACGGATAAACCTATCTAACATCCCTGCTCTGCAACCTTCCACAGAGCATGTCATTGATCCGGAGCATCCTCTTACAGCACCTATCACCACTTCCGAACTTCAAATCGCACTAAAACGGAAAAAGAATACAGCACCAGGAATTGATAACGTATCTTACCGTCATATTCAAGAAGCTCCACAATCGCTGCTGGTCCTCCTTGTCGCAATCTACAATTTCACCCTAAAAACTGGTCTCTATCCATTGGAATGGAAAGTATCAAAAGTCTGCATGTTTCATAAACCAAATAAGCCTATACATTCTGTCAGCTCTTATAGACCAATCCAACTTACATCAGTGTTCAGTAAGCTACTAGAGAAAATTCTCGTGTGCCGGCTTCATTCATACCTGGAAGCACGTAACAAACTACCTATTCATCAAGCAGGCTTCAGACCACGTTTCTCAATAAATGATCAATTGCTTCGCCTTAGCACTATCATCACAAACCAGTATAACAAAGCATTCCCCTCATGTCTTATACTCATGGATTTAGAAAAGGCTTTTGATAAGTTTTGGCATTGCGGACTAATTCAAAAACTTCAGTCGTTCCACCTTCCCATGTGCTATTTGAGGCTCATTCACTCTTTTCTTACAAATCGTATTGCTTATGTCACTGTTGGTAATGTGCTCTCTTGGCCTGTATTTCCGTTTACTGGAGTTCCTCAGGGATCAGCACTTAGCCCCTTACTGTATATACTTTATGCTTCCGACATACCTTCAACTCCGCACAATGTATTCACTTTTCAATATGCAGATGATACGGCTTTCCTCGCTCTTGGCAAAACTGTACATCAACTTAATACTGCTCTTCAAACTACACTCAATAATTTCATCACCTGGTGTAAGAAGTGGCATCTGACTATCAACGAAGAAAAAACACAAGCAGTAGTGTTCTTACCACCTAAAAGACGTTCCATAGTTCACAGGAACCCAACTCTTCTCCGAGTCACTATTGATGGATATCTTATCCATCCTACACCCACTGTCACCTACTTAGGCGTGGTCTTCGATTCTAAGCTCACCTGGAACGCCCACCTAAAGAGGCTAACAGCTAAGGCTAAAAATCGATTGAATCTCTTACGCCGACTCACTGGAACAACTTGAGGCTTAAAAGCGGATGTCTTGCTTCACACCTATAAGGCGTTCCTCCGCCCTATCCTCACTTAGGGGCATACTGCCTGGTGTAATGCTTTTGCTTCTTATTACGAAAAGCTCTGCATACTGGAGAGACATGTTATTCGTCTAGCTTATCGCCTTAAGCTACCATATCCCACATGGCTCACCTATGAATATATCTCGTTTCCGAAAATTACAGAACATCTTGCAGACCTCCGTATTAGATATGTCACTTCTCGGATAAACACAGGTCATCCGGTCTTTTTAGACATTCTTCACTGCGATGCTCTCACAGACTCCACCTACCGGTTCATACTTTCACAATTAAACATATTTATATCTCTATATATCAACAGCACACACTTGACTCCGGACGAACGAGAAATCTACGACATTTATTTCATTGCCGATCACATACCTCATCTTTTTCCATCATTGTACGAAGATCCTCACCATTAACAAGGGCTTCCCACTGTGTTCATTAGTCCCGAGTCGCCCCGGGACAGAAGATATAACCCTTCATCTGTCTGATTAACACATTTATGTTTGTGACGTGCTAGCACTTCATCTCATTTATCATTTTCACTTCTCATAATTTCATTGGCCACATGTTGCACCTACTCTATATTTTTGATTTTGTTGCACTGATGATTAAACATGTTTGTTTTTTTTTCTTTTGCATTTATTTCATATTTCTCCTTTTGCACTATATACTTATTTAATCTTACAGTTATTGTTGCACCATATATTATATATTTCAGCATAAATTAAAATAAATGTAAAACGATAACATAAAATTAAATGATGATGAGTTCACAACCCCTTTAATAGATGTTTCACCTCAGCAGTTAATAAAGAATATCTCCTAGCCCATCACCTACCTTTCCTAGCGCCTATTTTGTGTATAAGAATCACATGCCAAAGAGAGGGCGTAACCCTCTGAGAGGCAGGAGGATGAAAATCGTTTTTATCATAGACTTCAACTCTGCTAGTGAACCATATTGTCACTTCCTCCCTAACAAAAAGAAATATATCGCATAAGCAACGGCAAGGCGTTGTAATCTGGTAACTGATTCGACTTTTTAGAAGGGCATGAATGGGCAATCTACGCCTTTGCCCTATAAAATAAGTAAACACAAAGATAGAATTTCTTTATTACGTATATTGTAAAGTATAGCTACTACCAACATTCTTTGTATACTTGTTTTATTTCGGAAATCTTCAGAGAGATAACTTAAACTTGTTCATAAAATAACTATATTTTAAACAGCCAAACTTAGATTGCTTATGCCTTAATCTCGATGTCACATTCCCAAGAAACGTAAATTAAAAAAATGGAGCACACTATTTGAAGATAAATTTCTCCGTCTAGGTTTGTGCTGTATGAACTGTAGAGATAAATGTTTTGTTTCATTGTTTTAATGCTGCAATTCAATACATTTTTTCTTAGATTCAAACTATGGTCAGATTCCAAAACGGAAATCCATGTTTCGACCATTAGCTTCAATTCATGTTTTTCTTTAGAAAAGAAGGCAGAATTTGACTGTCACATGATATGTGTAGAGTTTCATTTATGTAATTAATGCATTAATATACTATTGGATAAATGACATATTTTCCCAAAATCAAAAGGAAGTACCACTTAAAATGTCACGTCATTTCTGCGTCTTATTTTCTTAAATATTCACTGGAAAATGCATATAAAAATACCATGACATAACATAGTTGACGAACAATATTTTGTTAATATATTCCTTCGGCTTGCTAATATGTTAATATGTCGACTACGAAAGCAATGTTATGTTTCTGAAAAATAAATGAACTTTCACTATAGTCGAGCTCGAATTTATTGATGACCAGCTCTATAATAAACCTTTAAAATATATTGTACTTATATTATAATCACCAACACACACACACACACACACACACACACACACATATATATATATATATATATATATATATATATATATATATATATATATATATATATAAAGAAAGAAACAAAGAAAGAACTATGCTGCTACACCCCTGGGGTTATCAAGTATTTTTAATCATAGACTCTACAAGCAGAAGCCTGCAACACTGTCTGAAGATGCATATTTTATAGGAAATTGTCAGTTCGTTATTCTATGACTGTGACTTATGTGGGAATCTGCATCAACATTGGAACAATGGCAACTCTTGCCTTTCAACAAAGTTCAATTGGGAAAGATCTTAAAGAACTTTTAAATGTATCTGACATAGAAGGTAGTGAGCTCGAATATAGCAAAGACAGTGATAACCCTGTCAGATTTGGATGCAAAAGACAGTGATTTGAACATTATATTTGATAGTGCCAATGGAACAAATTGAAGCAATAGGTGCAAAACCCTGGACAGGCTTTTAGAAAAATTGTTGATTTGACAACACTACTTCACTGGTGACATCCCCTATAGTATCCAACCGAACGTACCTCACACTGTTTATCCTTTCGCTAAAGTAAATTTGAAAGAATTTCCATGTTATAAGGATAATCAGGATGGAATTATAAAAGATAATCCTGAATCCATTGGAATACTGAAATATAACCCATTCTACTCCACTTTACTGCACCACCACTAAAACGTTCTTAGAAGCCGCCTTTGTACACATACGACACTCTACTTAGTCGCTATTGATCTGTTTGATCGTTTTTCTACACAAACAAATAAAATAAATAGGTCATAGTTACTTATATAAATAAAAAATGGTAAACAATTACACATATATAGTTGGTAACACTGTACTCAATAACCTAGTAATAATAGAGGATAAAAATAGATGATGTCTTAGACATCCCAAGTTTATATCAGACAAGGTAAATTATTTTCCACGAGAAATAAAGACCTTTATGCTGTGGGGCTCAGAGGCCCCCATGGGTTGGTGTTCCTTGTAACCCAAAAACACCTTGATGTTCCTGGGATTAAGGAAAAAAGAGTAGAGATGAGGTGCGACACCAAATCTTTAGGCTACATCACTCATTTCACTACTAAATAATTATAATTTTATTATGAAAGTGTACAAAGGTATGCAGCGTTAAGAAGTTTTGAGGGGGAATAAGAAGCCGGTAGATTCTGCGTGTGTATACTGGCCATACTGGTTAAATGCAGCATGGTTTTAATTTATTTATTACTTATATCTCAAATATGTTACAGAATTCAGGTTCACTTCTAATTTCCCTCATATAAAACGCGAGAAATGCAAAACCATGATATTTTCATTTTATAATCTGTCAACCATTAATTGCTTTAAATCAACTTTGAAATTTCGACACAGTTTAGCTTTCACCTCCAGATGATAGTTAACTTCGGTCGATTATGTTATAACTTCTTTCTAAACTTTCACAATCCATCAGTTCACTAAAAGATATACATTAGTTCGCAATCTCTCAACAGAATCCTCTACAAAATAGGGTAATGATAAGATTTTTGTTACAAGAAGTCTGCCGAAACATAATTCCGTACCGAAAAATGTCTTAGAATCACTAGTACTAAGAATTTTTTTTAGGAAAACCTAAAACTATAAACCTATCAAGGAGGGTATACGAGAGTATACGGAATATACCCACCTAATTTCTTTATAGTTCAGCATATATGTACTTTAATTGAGAGATGTAGTAGAGGTATAAGAGCGGATATAAACTAAAGTTTTAAAAACGGTCGAGCGTGTACCTACCAAAAGTTCTAGCAGTACATAGCTGATGGAAATTATGGAAAAGAAATTTTAAATATACTACTAGGAATATACCATCACACACTTCTTTTTTGTCACTTGGAAATACACTGAGAGAATAGTGTTTTTTGTTATACAGTACAATTTCCATGTAAGTTATGCCCTTCTAAAAAAAAGTCTTTCCGCGTTTTTCCAGAAATGTCACAGCTGAACTACGTAACTGCAAGTACCAATACTCGTCTTTTTCTATCTTGCATGTGTTGAAGATGCGTGTTGAAATTGAAAAATCAGTTCCAAATTTTCCTTCAGGTACCCACTATACAGAAGGTAAGATTTTACCATTGTGGCAAAGTACAGTAGATTTTGATAAACTATTCGCTTTTCTTACAAACATTCAGTTTATTTAGGGAAGAAAACCGTAGTCTAAAGAAAAATTAGAGCTCATACTATGTAAAAAGAAGTTTTGAAAATAAATCAAAATTTACTTTTCTTCTGCATTAACGAAATAATCTCTGGAGAAGTGTTCAAAACATCCTATTTACTCGGTAGTACCTCAGAAAGCTGTAATTTTGTTTCAGTTATCTCAAAGATAAAAAGAAATGTAGATAACTGATTGAAAGAAAGAGTTATATACTACTGTACTTTTCTATTCTGCTCACGCTTCTCTTCTGTACTACAGAGACAGCAATCGATCATTTTCGCAGTTCTGTTGTGAACGAGGTGTAATGATGAAATGATATACGCAAGGGATAAAGCAAGCGGAGAATGGAAACAAAACGACAATGTAGGCCTAAGAGCATTCTAAATATTATTAAATATCTTAAGGAACAACCAACAGCGCACGATATTTGGCGGGTCACATGCTCTTGCTAGGAACAAGAGTGTGACACTCTCATTATTGAGAAATGTAGATAAGTAGATGAGAATGTATAAAGCGAAACGAGAAAATATAATGTTACTTTCCTTATAAATGAGAATTGCCAAATCTCATTTCTAAGAAAGTATTGTCTCACAGTCAGTGCACAGATAAGAAGCAGTTTCTAAAATTAAGATATTATTTTTAATAGTGAATACATAGGTTGAACAAGAAGTAGTGGAAACACAAAATTATCGTCAGAGAGCTGTCCCTTTGCACCCCAGTAGTTCCTTAGATGAAAAGGGAATATGAGACGAAGTGTAGTAAAAGGTAACGACTGTGCGTTATCCAGTCAATTGCAGCAAAGCCGTAAAGTAGAGAACGAATGGCTAAAAGCATTACAATACTTTTCAGAAAGACGGAAAACATGCGTTGATCAAACCTGAGGTGAAAGAAGTAATGGCAATCTAGAACCTTATAAAATCCTATCCTCAAAATCAGAAATTCCCAGTTTGCTTTTAAATTTTCTACGTGTTATATTAATTCTAAAATTTTCTAAATTTACAAAATATGGAAATTGCAACTACTGTATATCATTTACGTTCTTAAATCTTTGACAGAATTTTTCGTAAAATCCGATCTTTTAAGTTTTTAATAAGTATTTTCCTTAACTAAAAGAGATTATTGAAATTTTTAATGAGAATAACCACATTTTATCAGAATGTAGTATTTACATCACGCTTTAATGCCATAGTGTTCTACTGAACGTAATGGAACTACAAGTGCGCGAGGGAAATCATAGGGAATTCAAATAGTGTTGCTAACTGCTGCAATGGTAAACTAGAGTTCGGCAATCAAGGATTTTTTTCTTTCCTTAAAGAATGACAAAACACACTTTGAATCAATCTGCATTCTCCCTTTTCATATCTTCATTTTGAAAGATATGAATAATAAAATGGAATTAGTCTATTTATTTAATAAGATGTAAGGGAACATTCGGTGCGTTAAAGATTTCCTTATTGGGGCATACTTCCTTTTTCCAAGTAATAGTTGCATGAGATAACATGATTTATAATTATAACCGTTTAATTATAGGGACCACAACTCATGCACTGAGAAAAATCCATTATCCGGACAGCGGTATATTGTACAAATACAAGGATTCGTTATGTTTACTAAGGAAATCTGTACGGAGCGTACTTTATCCATATACTACACAGGTACTGCCTTTTACCCGCTTAGATTTAATATCATGTCGCTGCAGGATGTCTGACATGTAACAATCTTCCGTATTTTACATATGTATATAAATGTTTCATACGTCAGCTATATGTTAGATACATCCATCTGTGAGTGAGGTCCTGACCGGCTATAGACACCTCTTTCTTGCACCATAGATGACTCATGAAACAACTGTCGTTTGCTTGCGAGTTCGGTTATAAACGAGGTTGTTTAAAAACGGAAAAGAAGAGAGGAAGGAAACAAAAGCCTGCGTAAGTACAATAGTAAACTATCACTTTAGTTAAATATTCCATTAATTATTATATATTCCTTTAGTGTAACTTGCTTTAATATAGTACTAAACAAGCAATGTGGTTTATGACTAGAATTCTTACTATTGTAACTCGTTAATGGTTGAAGAGAAAGGAAACGGTGAATCTGAATTTTGAGATATCTTTGAATAATAATGTTTTGTAACTTTTTACATTTCAAGGTACGGTAAATGAATGTTATGTGTTTATTCATTCCTTTTCATATGTGACGATATATTACTTTATGGAGATTTACTATAGGAATATTTAATATAATTGCTAAGAAACCGTTTTCAGCGCGAATATTTTCTTGTGTAGTGAAGATTTAGTTTTTAGATTTCTGAGCTTTCGGCATCAATGTCATTGTTAGTCCGTCACGTATGAGTTATGACGTCCCTCGGCGAGCACACTATCCGGGGAAGGGGAAAGAAACAAACGGTCTGGGACCTATATGTCAGGTACCACCCGACACTTGCCTCCTATGAAATTAGGAAAACCCAAGGAAACCTCATTCAGGTTGGCTGGACTTAAAAGCTTTTGATACTTTTTCCACCGAGTGCCCCTACCAGAATCGAACCCGGGACCGCTCGTACCGAAGGAGAGACTGTTAGCAACCACGCTACTCGAAGTCACTTGTGTAGTCTAGAAAACCTATTTTTATTAAGATATTTGCAACAAAATTTATTTTCATTATTTCTTTCTTTTTCTTTTTCTTTCCTTCTTTTTTTGTTTGTTTGTAGTTTAACACCCCATGATTGTGCATCAATGTAAGGGAGAAGGTGACGGTGATGTACATGAAACTGGTGGAATGAAGACAATGGAAAAAAAGGGGAGAACATTAAGAATAACCACATCTACAAGGTTTGTTCACCAAAAGCCTATTTGTCGGGAGCAGAAATCGAACCAGGGATCCAACAAGTCAGAGGTAAGCGCTGTACTGCAGAGCCTCCTGTTGTTTAAAGAACTCTATTTACATTCAAATATAAATGATTTACGAAGATATTGACATATTTCACAGCCTCACTGAAATTTAAAAAACATTAATCGAGGATAGCTCAATTTTCAGGACTTTTTTTTTTGCTTATGTTCTCTAGTTAATTAATGTTTCGCTTACTGAAAATTAAAACCTTTTATTATTGTTATTTCATCATTTTAGAAACAAAAATTTATTTTTTTTTCTTGTGTTGTCTTCATATAAGAACTTGGGTTTTTTGTACCTTGACATTGATTTGGTTCTAAAACATAGTTGAAGGTCATAAGTTGCAGGCCACGTGAAAGAGCTATAGCACAGCTCCAACAGCTTCGAGTGCCAGGCGTTTGAATTTCAGTTTTCGTTAGAACATGTCTACTTCACGACTCGACTGGGTGCACATTCTATGACTGTTAAAAAACAGTATATCGCTTTCGTGGTGTGGAAACAAATACAACGTAAAATTAGATATAGTATATGTAAGTAGTTTAATCAAGGTAATATATTTAAATAATTATATGTTTGATACTTTGTGAAATACTTCCACATTTTTTCTTTTAGATTTCTGTTAACACTTTCGATCCGAGGGGGTATTTAAATTATTAAAGCCCTGTGTCCGGCACAAAATAAAGGTTAATTTTAAAAATCATATCTGCCTAAGTTTCTATTCGAAACTTTTGCAACTTTGGGACATGAAAGTAGAAATAGCGATCTATCAGAAGGAAAAGTATCATGTACTTGCAGATTTTGTGTTCCACGCAGCAACAGGCCCATTTGATAGATATTTTTCCACTTTATCAGACACTGAATGACCACACACATATGTACACTTAAAAGTTTATAAACACTTCTCAACTGTTGATTGCTCAATATAAACAAATTACATTGTTTTTTTTACCACACTACATTCAATCATCCCAATATTTGTCTTTTGTGTGAAAAACTTCAAAGCACCTTTCTATACAAAGCGCAACGTCGCACTTAGGACAGTAAGTTGGTTTCTGTTTTCCACCGGCTTTCCCTGTACGCAATCTCTCGCCATCTGAACACACTTTACACCTTCGCTGTCCTTTACGGCTTGGATCTGCAGCCTTTGGAGGTAAGTAGTATGGGTAGTGTCCATAGTCTGAAAGTCTACCTGAGGTTGATGCCTGGGATTGCTTCTGGATTTCCAGTCCTACATTTGAGACCAATCCTTTTGCCACATCAATCAAAAACTGCCGAAGTGCAATTTTGCTCGTTGCCAGTTTTCTGTGTAAAATGTACGAATTTACAATGCTCAGATCGAAGAGGCGAAAGAATATTTTTTCCCACCATTTTACAGATTTCCTTTCAAAGGAGTAATACGACAGCATTTGATCTGACGTATCAATACCTATTTTGTAAGTGTTGTAATCAACTACAGCACATGGCTTTACCTTTTGATGCTGTCCTCTTGTGGTGGGCTGCTCTATCATTTGATGGTTGTGAGCAGTACTAATGATATAAACATCCCGTACATCTCGCCACTTTATAGCCAGAAGATGGTCCCGCTGCATTACAATTGTTTCTCCTTTCTTCAGTTTTTTAGCAAATGGTGCACGCGGCATTTCTTTTCTATTGGGCATCACAGTACCCACTGCCATGGTATTACAAGCCCACAAATGATCAATCGCGCTTGCGTGTGGAGCGATAGTGATAACGAATGCTTTATTTCTCTCCCTACGATGAATGAAAGGCATTCTTAGACCAGGGTTGCCAGTAGATTATTCACAAAACACCCAGAATTACTTTCACTAATGAAACAGCGTACAGAATTAATTTTTTATTTGGTATTTTAAATTTTAAATGGCCGTGTCGTTCCCGAACGACGCTCGGATTTAACGCAAGTTTACAGCGTGTCGTTCTGGAACTACAATCGGATTGAAAGTGTTAAAACGTTCGACAATACTAGCCTTTATATCAGGGTTTTTAGTTGTAACATGTTTTATTTTGTTTTCCTCTAAATACTTCTGTATTGTTTTATTAGTAAACTCACTTCCTTTATCTGTTCGTAGTGTAATTGGTTTTCTGTCTGAAAATAATTTTTAATCCTTTTAAGACAACATTTGTACTTTTAGATTTTAATGGTTCAGCCCAGGCATATCGACTGAACACATCTATCACTGTAGGAATATAACGATTTCCATAATTAAATTTATGAAGAAATTGAAGATTATTAATATCACTTTCCCACTGATCATCAATATTATTCACTACATAGAAATCTCTTTTAAAACGACGACGTACAGGTTTGTGTAACGTATATGTTGTTTGCTTCAGTAACCACTTTCTTATGCAGTGTATAGAAATTTTCTTTTTTGTTGTTAACCATAGTTTTTACCAGTTGAAAACGAAGCACGATGTGAAGGATTGTAGTAAATCTTGCTTAATTGTTTGTTTATGGTATCCATCCTGACCACACTGGATGTGTAAATGTACGTTTTCTTTTCCGTATAGGAGATACTACTTTTTCCTTTTCTTCTTCTTCTGCTTATTCTTCGTCATCTCCTGCAAACGACTTCAGAGGTATTTTTCCCTTGACGATGATGCTACTGGTGATGCTTTAGTTAGTCGTAAAATATGACAAACATTTTGGATTTTCAATAAGTTCTTGAGGTGTGTTATTAGAAGATAAATAATTACAAAATTGTTCCCATCCAGATGTATTTGTGTGTTTCCGTGGTCGTGGCACATCACAAATTAAATCTACAATATGAGATCCTTCTAGTTTATCGCCTTTGATTAAAACAGTTCCTTTCTTATCCCACGTGATATCATCATGTTTCATACTATGTAGTAGTAATTCAGCTTTTTAACGAAACATTTTCGGTATAGATAACAATATTTCTTCTTCTACTTCAGGCTTCTCTGGTTTAGTTGACGTAATCGAAAGTGTCACAGGTTCTTCTTGTTTTCGTGTTAAATGTAAATATTTTTGAAGAATATTATTATATTGATTCTGCTTTTCTTCATCACTAAGCGATGATAAATGTAAATTCTGTTGCATTTCTTCATCCAAACTAGTTTCACGTTTATCCAGGGCTGCTGCTGCTGATGATGTTGCTGGTATTTGCATACGATTAAGAACTTCAGGTGGAACTAAAATCATTTTATTTGCGTGCTCCATTGCACTAGCGGAATAGTAAACTTGATAATGCACCACTTAAAATAGGAGCTAATAATGCCGGTAGGAATCCACCCTGCTGCACTAGTAAATGCTTCTTCTTCTTTTGGATGGAGTTTCCTTTCTTCACAAGATATCGAAGCCTCCTCTTGTATCGCTTTAATCTTGCTTTCTGTGTCTTTGTAAGAGGTACATTCCTTTTTAATACATTATAACAACATTCGCAAATACTATGAATCACTGAAGAGACTGCATCTGGCACTGTAGCATTACGTAATTTAGAACTTACTTTGCTCAGCCTACGAAGAAGATCTCCGTGTTTTACTCTTGGAGGCATATTGCCAGAATAAACAAACACACAGTTTAAAATTAACATTATAAACACATATTATTATTCTTCTATTTCATTGGAATATAAACGTGATGATAAATATCATCAGGAAAGATATTTGTTTTAAAACGAAGTTCATCTGGTTTATCCTGTTTTAAATAAATAAATAAATATCCAATGCTAACTTTGTTGCGTCATTGATACCTTATTGAAGAAGTTTTGGATTCTCAGGAGTTAGCTGATAACTCATGTTTAATTTGTGATTTTCCTCTTGGTTTTTTAAATAATACGAGATAAGAACAATTCAAGCTCATATCTCTGCTCCCTTTTCCCTGGTGAAATATGTTTTGTGTAATAAATAGTACACTAAGATTTCTATGATGAGAACCCTTTGTAAAAAAATCAACTATATTGCGGTTCACTTCACACATATGATCATCAATAATAATAACATTAGGTCCAGTTTCAGGTAAAAGGTCTTTTGTATGAGATAATCCTTCAATAAAATGTACTTTTGTCGAAATTTCTCTGTATGCATTTTGCCATTCTGCATAGAACCAATAAACATGACGAAACGATATATTAACCATACGTGATAAATTAGACACGAATCGTATTACAAAGGAAGTTTTTCCACATCCACTGGTCCTGCAACAATACATGAAAAGGGATGTTTCCACATCCTATCCATGTTAAAAAATATGATAATTCTCTCTTCATGCTTATATTTATTAAGGGTCGAATTACATTTGTCTTGTTCTTTTGCTGGAAGGAGTGTTGCCATATGGAAGAGTTTCATATAAATTTGGAATTCTTCGTCGTTTTATATAACTTATCTTATAAACTTTTCTTCCGGGCATGCTGACAAAAGTATGATCCTTCCTGTGGCAATTTTTTTTTCTCGTTGATAATTTTGACTTCAGTGGAACGAGATTCTTCTTCTTCTTCTGCCTTCTTTTCATTATCTACTATCATTTTCTTCATTACATCAAAATTTAGGTGTTTAGATGATTCATAGTTTAATGAAAAACCCCGTATCTTGCATACTTGAAACTCCTTCCACGTTCCGGGATCAAAAATTCGTAACGCATAGTTCTTGGGTCCAGCCGAGACGTATTCTGAAATATAGGCCTCTTTAACATATACGAGCAAATCATTTGCTAAATCACCTAAAAAGTCACCAGTTGGAATGGTACTTTCACCAGGTTTTTGCGTATAAATTACTGAATCAGTATCAAAATACAATACTCTTTCTTGTAGTTCATCTAAATATTTATACAATTCTAATCTTGCTTGTGCTGTTGTGTACGCGACTATGACGACGTTTACCTTTGGTAGTGAAACAGGAACTTCATATGTGTATTGCCAATATACAGATGTCATGTCATCATTTACTGGAAATATTTGATGTACGTCTATATCATGAGATGTTAATTTATCACATAATTCCTTGGGGTCAGTAATAATGGTATCATGCCCCATGTTCTCACGTTGATCAAATTTTCCCCAAAATGAATTTAGCATTAATTTAGCTAAACCCTAACTGGTGGATTATGTTTAATTTTCTTTTCATCTAAACATACTCCTTTCTTTTCATAAAATTGCTCAATGTACTTCTGCTTTAGCTCATCTGTTTCACACCATGATGGCCAACCACTAGCTTCCGTTTTTGCTTTCAGGAAGGTGATTATGTACTCTGCAAATAATGCGCCATTTTTTGTTTCTTCATTATATTGAACAACATCATATGCCCAAATTTCATGAATATCTGTTACTTTGTATCCTTTTTCTATTGCTTTTCTTATTTCATCTGCTACCCATGTACCATGTAGAACTCGCTCTTCATCGCTGTGATTACAAGGTGTCTGGTTTAGTTCATCACAACATGTACGACAAAGTGGAAACATCAATCTATCATTTGATTTGTAAGGTTAAACCGCATGAAAGAATGCTTTTGGAATAAGAATACTTAGTTTAACTGATCCTTCTACTTCATCAGTGCTTGGAATATTTGAATCTCTAGGCAGATAGATAGTGGGATGACGAATAGAAAATTTCTTAGCCTTAGAGATATATGGATAAAGTGAAATAACATCTTTGTAGGAAACAGTTTCTCCTTCAGACTCTTGTGCTTTATGATACAAACGTATGGCATTCACACGTCCTCCATAAAAAGCGTCACGAGGATTCAACGGTGTTTTGTTTGTGTATGAACGATTACTAACATACTTCTTCATCTCTTCATTTCCTGCCAACTGTTATTTTAAATTCACAGCCTCATATTTCGCGCACTTCACAGCCAAAATCTTTTAATTTTTGAATTTCCTTCTTTGTTGCTTCATATCGAAATTCCATGGTACCTGTAACATTGTTATATATGGGTTTATCTCTGTCGTTAAGGTAACAGAAAATACAGCCATGGGTCCAATCCCCTTCATTCTCCCACACGTCTATTCTTCCTGTATCGGGATCTGTGCATTCACCATCTACTTTCATTGATGCAATTCGTTTTCTCTTACTGTGTGCAGCATTGGTAATTTGGATGTTTCTTGTTTATTCTTCCCAAGCTATCCATTGTACTGCTTCAATTGATTGTACATGTCTCCACCGATACCCGTTCTTTGGTATGATACCAATCGTGTTTTTTAAGAAATTTCTACGATACACAAAGTTACATGCACTGGTGATTGTAATGCATTCAAGTAAGGGCTTTACATTTGTTTCAGATTCAAATGTATTCATAAAGGAAATCATGCTTGTTGTAAAACTT
Organism: Thermobia domestica; assembly: GCF_964235325.1. Classification (NCBI taxonomy): domain Eukaryota; kingdom Metazoa; phylum Arthropoda; class Insecta; order Zygentoma; family Lepismatidae; genus Thermobia; species Thermobia domestica. The sequence continues at coordinate 161,234,985 of NC_137467.1, read as the reverse complement.
CAACATCCTGTACACAATACTTGATGAGTTCTTTTATTTTATAGGTTTCGTTTCGATGTTCAGTATACCATTACAGAAACTTGAGTCTTCCGTCTACTTTCATAATATCAGCTCTATAATACCTAATGTCTGGAAGTATTCCTTCGTATGTTTGGTTCTCACGTCGATTGAAAAAGTGTGGGAAATATCCTTTGCAGGATTGAAGACGAAACGTGCCACTTAATTAACTTACGGGCATAGGAAGAAAACTTAGTGAACCAATGAAAATTACGTTCCCTACTTTAAGAGAGTATTTTCGGCCCATTCATGATCACATCTGGAGTACAATCCATCTTCTCAACCATGGCCTTAAAGATGAAATGTGCATCATAGCCCTTAGAGTTGTGTGCAATACATGTTACTGATTTAAAATTTAGACGTTGTTTTTCTAAATGTTTTAGAAAGTCTTCTATTACATTTTCTCCATCAAATATATTTTCTCGTTTTCCACAAAAGATACAATCATTTTTATGTTGTTCTCTTCATAACAACGGTAACATGCATGCTGACTAACAAAGACATTAGGTATATGCTCATATATGTTGACGTCCTTATGTATTTTCGTATCTTGTGTACATTCAATATCATAAAATACAATCATTGCTTTCTTCTCCATGATAATTTTTTCGTTGACTTTTTTGTATTTTCTTCTTTAATTTACTTTCATGTAACATTCATGATTAGGAGGTACTGTGGTATAGCAAATATTGCAATACGTTTCTCCACATACGTGAGATCCTTTTTCTTTCACCACATAAATTTTCAAACACTGGGCACAACATTTCACAATGGAACATAAAGGCTTTCCATTTTGATAAGGTGCTGACTTGTGATAATCATAACATGACTGGTCATAAAATTTTCGATTACAATCATTCCATGTAATATGAGCTTCTTTAAAATGACATGGTGGTTTTTGATGACAACGATAACATACAGCTGTACAATTTTTCAAATATGCATGCTTGTTTTCATATTTCTTATAACACCTTTCGCAATAATAACTACAGCTAAAACATTTTGTCAAGCTTTCAATGACTTTGTAATGGTTATCTATGAAGAGTAAGTTTAAAATTGTTCTCTCATTATCACTGGGTGGTGCTTCAAACATAACATTAGTTCCTGAAACATAACATTAGTTCTGCTTTTTCAATTCCATTAATTACATTTCTTTCTTCTTCTTCTTCTTGAGCAAATGCATTTGTTCGTAATCCTACATCTTCCTTGTGTGTTCCTTTGTTCTTCTTCCCTCCATCGTCTTCTTCTTCCTTCCTTTCACGATGATCACCATCTTCTTCTTCTATCCCGATTGTGCCATCTATTTCCCTTAGCAGATCTCGAGTCTCTATATTTACTACGTCATCTTCTTCTTCTTGTTCTTCTATGTCATTAATAAAGACCTTATCTCTTTGAATAATTCTTGTGTACTCATCTTGTTTTCCATTTTATCCCCCTATATGTATATTGTTAAATAGAAAGGATATTTCCCTATATGTATATGTAGATATTTAGATAGTATATATAAGTATCCTGTAAAGCGGAATATATATATTTAAAAAAGGATAGATGTACTTTAAAAGAATATATAGGTATGTAAATATATATATATATATATATAGGTATTTAAACAAAAGGAGTAACGATATTAATAAGGATAAGGATAACGAATATATACACGTATCGTCGTTTATTTGTATTCAACCTAAAATAAAAAAGAAATGCATCTCGTTACTTATAACCATATTCCAAATAAACATAAACAGTATATATATATACATAGATTACAATTCGTTATGCGGAAAGACAGAAATTTCAAGGAAAAAATAGCATACCTTTTGAGTAGTTAAAATTATTTGTAACTTTTTTTTCGTATTCCAAGGGAGTGAAACAAATGTATGTTCACAGTTTGCTTCAAGTGTGCTGTCTAATGTACAAACGTTCTGTACGTAAATTTTATACTTACTCTTTCAGAGTTTCAGCGACCACAAAATACATGTATTTGACACTAATAACATCCGTTTTACAGCGTAAGGAGCATATTTGTGGGACGTTAAACAAAGATTTCATCTCTCTTTCTCTTATGACGATATGATGTCTCAATGATTGCGAAAACTATCACTTAACTCACTATGATGCTCTCATTCTCTAAAAAATACGAAAAGTCGATTTAGGGAACCGTTCAATATATTTCAATCAAGAATGATCTTATACAACTTATATCTGAAGAACTACATATACTGTAAACAGTTCCACGATATCACCCCTGGGGCCCCCACTTCATCCCCTCTCCGATGATGTATTACTGAGTTCGTAAGTTCATTACTGAACACAGCGACCCCGAAAACTATGGATTTGATACTAATGTCGAACATTTTGAATTATTTTTAAACACCTCGTTATCACCACCTAGGCGCCCACTCCAACCCCGTTAGATGGTGTACTAATGAATTCGGAGTACCATCATTGAACACAGCGGTCCCGAAAACTATGAATTTGACACTAATATCAATCATTTTAAAGTATTTTTACGTGTCTCAATATCACCCCTGGAAACCCCCTACCCTAACCTCCTTAGAGGGTGTACTAATGCGTTCGAAGTATCATCATTGAACACAGCGACCCCGAAAACTATTATTTTGACACTAATATCGATAATTTTAAATTATTTTTACGTGTCTCTATAACCCACCCTCCTATTTGTGGATTGTTCCTTACCGCTTGAGGGTTGAGATAACTTTGAAAGTAACGTAAACTCGAATTTACCCCCCAAAACGCTTCGTCTTAGTCTGAGACCATGACCAAAATTTGGTAACTTTTCAGCTGCTTTGTCTGACCACCCAGATCACAGACAGACAGATACACAGACCGAAATACACTTTTATTTAAAGTTGTTATATAATATCAATGGCTAAAACGCACATACACATATCTCCGCTTCGTCTTGGCAAGAGATCAGGACCAAAATTCTGATCACTTTTCGCCTCACTTCTCTGATCCCCAGATAACTTACAGACACACAGACAAACAGACAGACAGATATACACTTATTTATATTTCATACGTATAGGAACAAATGTTCATTGTTAAAACATTCATGGGATGCCAAAACAATTATTGCATGAGTGTTGTGGTTTGACATCTCTCTCGTTCCAGGGGATCTCGGTTGCTCAGCGGTTGAGCGTTCACCTCTGGTGCATGGGGATCACAGGTTCAAAATCCTGTTCCCACCAAGTGAGCTTTGTAGTGGACAAACACCGTGTACATGGATTTCCTCTGGGTTCTTCCCATGGGATGCCAAAACAATTATTGCAGGAGTGTTGTGGTTTGACATCTCGTTCCAGGGGGTTTCGGTTGCTCGGTGGTAGAGTGTTCACCTCTGGTGCATGGGGGTCACAGGTTGAAAATCCTGTTCCCACCAATTGAACTTTGTGGTGGACAAACACCGTGTACGTTCATTTCCTCTGGGTTCTCCCGTTTCCTCCCACTTTCTTCATTCAAACATTTCATTCATTTCTCATCATCGCCGTCTCCATTAGCCTAGCCGGCGTAACTGTTAAACGTAAAACTTAAAGATTTCCCATTAGACTAATCGTCATAAGCGTTGGACGTAAAACTCAAATATTTCATTTCATTGTTTCTCTCGTTCCACACTTTTTTATTCTATCATCATTCACTTAGGGGACACGGTGGTTCAGTACTTTGGGGTCCTTGGTTCGATCTTAGCTCGGAGGCCGCGTTTCTGACCATATTTTTATACCTTTTCATCAGGGGTCTCGTTGGCTCAGTGGTAGAGCGTTCACCTATGTAGCATGGGGTCCTGGGTTGAACCCCCCAAAACCCTTTGTCTTAGTCTAATACCATGACCAATTTTTATTACTTTTTGGCTTCCTTGTCTGACCCCCAGATCACATACAGGCAGACAGACAGATATACACTTTATTTAAAACAACATATAATATTATCAATGGCTAATACACACATATCTTCGTTTCGTCTTGTTCTGAGACCATGGTCAAATTTTGATACCTCTTCGGCAGGGGGCCTCGGTGGCTCAATGGTAGAGCATTCACCTCTGGTGCATGGGTCCCAGGTTCAAAATCCTGTTCCCACCAAGAGGACTTTGTTGTGGACAAACACCATGTGTGTGGATTTACACGGAGTTCTCCCGTTTCCTTCCACTTCCTTCATTTCAACATTTCATTCATTTCGCATCATCACCGTCTCCATTAGCTTATCAGGCATAACTCTGAAACGTAAAACTCAAAGATTTCCAACCGTGGGACGTAAAACTCAAAGATTTCCCATTAGCCTAGCAGGCATAACCGTGGGACGTAAAACTTAAAGATTTCATTTCATTGTTCGCACCGTCAATGTTTGCTGGCCCTGAGCACATACTACAGACAGATAGACAGACAGGTAGACATAATATTATCAAAATTAAAATACATAATATACCTCTTCTTTTTATAATATTATTTTAACATTAAACTATAAGTGATACGCCTTTACGTCCACTATATGCTTTATACAAGACTCCAGACATTTCTTACGTCACCTGTAAGCGAAATGCAAGAATTTTTATCTTAACATTTCTCGGAATACAATGTACAGAGAAGAGAAGAAAGCATTCAGTTGAGATTCGCTTTTATGTATGTGTTTTTAACGTTAGAAATCTGTCTCATTATCAAATACGGAAACGCTAAGTAAATGAAGACATAACATACTGATTTATTCCTTTAGGGATAATGATGATGAACCTTAATATTTTTTAGTAATATTTTTGCTTACCTATTGTAATAAAAACGTCCGATGATAACACTCAATCCTTGACATCCAGCGCCACAAGCACACATACACGCTATTGCAAGTTTACAGAGAATGACGACGAAGATTTAGCACACCTCTCTATGTTAACTCTCTTACATCTATTCTCTTTCCGTATTTCATAACACACACACACACATTCGTGAGTACCTTCGACAAACATGTCATAACAGGTTCACACCTGTCTTCAATATTCGGGGTCGCATACTAGTCATCGAAAACATATCTCGTTACGATTTCAATACAGACATAAGATAATACCTTTCACATCAGGACTTAGGAAAGTCATGTTTCATTTTGTTTATACAGGCATCTCCATGTGAATGTGTTTCAAAGCAATATCTCATTACGAGTTCAACATAAACAGGATATTCGAAGGTGAAAAGTGATTTCAATTATTAGTCATTTCGTTCACGTGATCCTTCATATAACACTTTTCACATCTAACACAAACATCCTTGTCGAGTTGGGTATACAGGTTTTCATCCTACGTTGTGAAAACATTATCAAATGATATGAGAAGCTTTCTTTATTAAATTATGTTCAATCAATGGAATCCAAAACGTTTTAAAATAATCTTATTCATTTTAGCAACCGAAGAAACGTTCCCAGGCGGAACTTTTCCCACATGGGTCCTATCACTTAGCAACATGATTTTGTATGGGTATGTGTTTCGCTATGCGAGTCGTATATCGATTCTCATCCCACCTTTTAAAAAAATCATAAAATACAATATTTACCTTACTAACTAAGAATAATTTCATATAATCTGCTGAGAAGCTTCGGATCGTTTGAATATCACGCCTCCAGTTCATAACCTAAGGCATTTCGTGGGAATAGGACCAAGGGGCCAAATCGCTTATGCTCTACGGCTTTCCAGATGGAGCGGGAACCGGGGGGTTGAAATAACTAGACAATACAAGACGAGAAGAATAAAAAAATGCTTCATCTTGTTTCTATAACTGTTAGGCGTCCAAGACTATGAGCTTAGCAACAGCGGGTTCCCACAACCAAAATTTTCCCACAGGGCTCAAACGGGGAGGGATCAAATTTTTTCCATAGTGCCTCACCTCTACTATGTGTTTTCAATTATACGTCTGCTGTACGTTAAGTACAAAAACTACAGGAATTACGCATGTAACCTATTTTTAAGTACGCCACCTAATTTTTTTTCACAGTGTATCTATGAGTTTTTCTTACATGGCATTTAACGTTAAAAACAGGAAACAGTTAATCGCTACAAATTCCTACTTTAGATGTAGGTTAAGAATAGAGATGATATTTATTCTTAGGACGCTTAATCGATTTTCAAAAACCGCTTCTAGCTTTCTACTAACGTCTTTTGCTCTACAGTAATTAATCTTAAACCGGAAGTCGTTCATTTCTGCCACTTCCAGTTCAAGAGTTACCTCCATTAATTTTAAAACATTTTCCCTGCACAATTATGTAACACTAGGTTTAATTCCAACTAAACTTGATACATATATGTCTTACAATTTGGAAAGAAGTACTCTGGAGGGCCAGGAACCCCTAGCTTGGGGATGAGAAAAGTGACCTTTTAAAAATAATTCTAATGATCGATATTTGTATTGAATCCATAGGTTTCGGGTCAATCGCTTAGATGGATAATGATTGTTTCCATGCCGTTCAAGTTCATCTCTGAGGAATCGGGAAGGGTGACATTTTAAAAGTAATAAAAAATGACGGATATTAAAGGCGAACCCATAGATCTTATTAGTGCTAAGACGAATAATGGCACTCTTGATACAATTTAAAAGGAAGTTAGAATGCAATTTATGATTTTATTTAATGTAAACTTATGCATTAAGAAAAACCTAGACTATTTACCATCCAAAGTTGTAGGTGCGACTGTAGTTTTCTTATTATTATTTTAAAAGTATACTTTTTAAATAGCACCACGACATAGGAGGGAGTGAGAGTGAGAGATTTCTGGCCTTTTCAACATGTTTTTAAACGTTTATAAGGATTTTCTTACGTTTTTCGTATAATTTTAATTTATGTTTTTTCGTATATTGCAAGTACACACAACTTGTAAGATGTAAATGCAACTTAATTTTGAAGAGACTCGAAAATGGTGACGCCTTTCCGTTGTTCTAGTACCTAGAACGTGCGCCTTTCGTGCAAGGGGTCTCACGTTTGATTCCTGGCGGGAGTCCCTTACAACATTTGAACGATTACTGTGTTCGAATTTCATCTTAATCTTTGAGTCCACGTCTCATATAACGTTGATGCAGAAAGGGAATCCTAAACTAAAACAATTAACTAACTCGAAACCGATGAAAGCACAAAACACAAGGTTTCGACAGAAAACTAGTACAAAACTTTGGCATAGAAAAAGTATCAACTGTCCAGTTGGAGGGGGAGGGAAAGGATGGGAACATGGACATAAGACCATAAAACGCATCATTGAAATGGCAGTCAGTAATGATTATAGAGGTTGTTCAGGGGCCTAGAGCTTCGAAATTCCCTCTAGGGCATTTCCCGGGCGTGCTTAATCTGAGTTAGCATAATTTTAGCAGTACTATATTCACCCATCGTTTCTTCAATCCCTCCGCACTGGAAAATCTGAATGAACAATGCCTCCTATAGTGCTCAATATAATTTACAAGTATTTTTTGAGTACTGTTTTCACCTCTAGTTTACTGAAATTCTTCCACGAGAAAACCTGTAATCAACATTGTCAGCAGCTACGGCCTCGACTAATATACATTTAAAAGTGCAGCTTTATTTTCGTATTTTCTTCAACAGTAACTAATTTAAAATTGTATTATAATTCAAAGTCCTTATCATATTTCTATCGTAAATAAGAATATATTATCAACTTCTTAAGCACTTCGTTCCGCAGGAACCGGTTCAGCGCATGTAACAAGCAAAAACAACAGGTTAGGCGTCTCAGAAATACCAAAGGAGAAAAAAGAAAGGAAAAAGCAGTACAGTACTGCCTTATCGCAGTCAGTGCTAACAACATAGTTTCGGTCGTCACTTACATCGCTAGAGCTACAAGCGGTGTACAAGAGTTATACAGTTTCAATATACATTGTGCCACAGTAGCGCTACAGGCGGAATGTGCAAGAACTACAAATGAATATTTTTCTCACAAGTATCCATCACTGTTGCACTCTCTTTACATTCTACACGTGCTTTTTCCTCCCACTTTTTGATCTTGCCAAACAGAAGTACCAGGCTTTCCAATTTCACATCCATAAACTGTTTGTGTACAGAGTACGTTTTTAGGTCTTCGAATGACTGTGAGCGCGATGTACAAGAGTAATGATCGGACAATCGCATACGGCAGACAGAAACTCCCGGTTGCAATAATAATTGTAAAATACAAATACAGAGCCTTGGCAATACCGTAAGGATATATACATATATATATTAGAGAATTATTCCCGTATTTAAAATTTAATCATATTGTTTTTTATAGTTATTTAGCCTATATCGTTGACATTTACATGCTACTTTTTTGCCTTTTAGACGCCTGTCAATGGAGGCCAGCAGACAATTCCATTGTGTTCAGTTTCCCTTGCTTGGAATTTTCCATTCGAGTAGTTGGCACTAAACATTTTCAAAGGATTTTGTTTAGCTTTTTTTTTAGGACAAAACATATAAAAAGACAGCCTCCCTTACATTTCGTCGCTGTGCGTTGTAGGAGTTCTTGAGTATGTGAACTAGGCCACGCAGTTTGCTAAACTGGAAATGAGTAGTGCAGTTTGTAGAGAATCCCCTGTTATTAGTTACTGTACGTACTCAAATTAGAGATATTGCTACAATACAGATGCCCCTAAAGCAATTGGGTGTTGGCCGTAACATAGCTTAGGCAATGCTCGGGAATTAGGAATTAAGCTTGTTTCTTATTAGCTTGATCATACGCGTATAAAAGAGGTAGCATGGGACATTTATTGGATCATCAGAATGGAAGTATATAAGCTTCCTATGGATTCTATGCCGGAGGTGAGTGAAGCTCGAATAGAATTAGAAATTGGTTCCGTCCTAGTGGCGGAGGAACTTTTTATTTGAATGCGAATGCGTTTAGGTTAGATCCCCTGTGTATTTATTAGCACAATTAGGTGCGGTGAATGATTAGAGATTTCTCACTGCAACTTTCAAGCAGGAAAGTGTAAGAGTGAGTGCTGAACAAACTCCTCATTCCTTGAGTGCAAGGAACTTTAGTCAGAGCCATGGAGTGAAAACAGACAACCTATCCCAAGACCAATCTATGCTACATATATAATTTAGATAGATTCTTTATTGTAGACTTAATTAGGAATCTCAGAATCAGGGTAGGCCAGACTGTGTCCTGTGAGTCAAAATCTAGTCTTTGAAATGTAAGGAGTACGGGCCAGGATTAATTGATTACTGTAAACCGTATTTCCACAGGTCCCTTCTAAATTAGAGAGACATTGAATAATAATTGAAATTAGGAAAATTGGAAATTAGCTTGAATTCTTCCTTTCTCCATTTGTTATTGGGGAAAAGCGAGCATGAGATTTGTATGTGTATAGGGGCGGAGTAGTGCCTTGAGATTGTAGTCTTTATCCCACCTCCAACATTAGAATATTAATTTGCAATAAAATTAATCTCCATTCAAATTCCTCGATCTATTCATTTAATTTTCTTTGATATGAGCCAATACTAGACACAACGAGCAGGTATTTATTAATGGTCGTATAGATATATAAGTATTGAGCAGATGGTTGTTAATACGAAGTTTTCGTAATTTTAATTTTTATTTTGTTTGGAGGAAAAATAATAATAGTATAAATTCTTGAAGGAAGTGAAGGTTATTTCAGTACTTTCATCCCAAGTAGAGGCTTAGCCAATTATAGATATTTAATTTCTAGTTGTATACAGTTATATCAATAGAGACAAGAATATTTACCGTACGGACACTCGGATTGACAGCCAGATTTTTTTTTTTTAATTTTTCTTCCTTCCAGTCTGTTTCCACCTTCCCCTAAACCCAAAAAGATAAAGATTGTTTACCTTTGATATAGTCTTTCTTTCAGTGTAATTCATAAGGTGGGTGTGCTTTGTCGCTGGTCTATAACCCTACTCAGGCCGAAACGCTTACAGGATTTGTGCATTCTGTAAGGTATACAAATACCTGTATTACTTCCCGGGAAAAAAATGTTACAAAAACACTCTTTTGGAAGTGTTATCTTTTAATCATTTAGAACATAGTGTAGTGTGCATGACCGGAAGTACTGTACGAGCAAGGGTGACACATCAAGAATATGAACAGCAAGTAAGAAACACAATCTAAATTGTAGGTTGAACATAGGTATTTATACATAGTGTTCCGTTTGAATTTTAAGACATATATTTAGCGCTTTCATAATGACACATTTGTAATAGAAAACAAGTGATATCACATCAAAAATTGAAAAATCGCGCTTTCATTATTTTCTAGTTAAGCTTTAGGGTCTTTATTTAGTCAAAATCTCCATAATAGCTTATTTATCATGAATATTCACAAAGTATAATATATATGTAAACGCATAAAGCTATATGTAACATGCCCACCCATTATTTCTCTACTTTCAATAATAAACTAAAATGGTACACATTAAGAAACAATAAATAAAATTCAACTACTTTCATGTAATTTCAAGTCATCATAAAAACTGGTTTAATCTCCAATATTATCAGAAAAACAGCACCGCTTTTGAAGAATACTAAACCAAAACCTTCGCATAGCATAATGAAATCCAAAGTCGGGTCGAGTTTCTGCTCTATTCCCATAATTTAACTGACGTTTAACACACTCTCCTATTTAATTATAATTAATTCAACACTAATTTTTGGTGCGACAATTTTCGAATCAGAGAAGGAGTTGATTCGGCCAAACTTCCCTTACGTACCGGCAGTTTTAAGTACCAGGGGAAATTACAAGAGTTTAGGAAGTGGGACTGATTATAGCTACATTTCTATTTGCCGAACGCATGGTAAGGATTTGGGTATCAGATTAGTCCCCCAGGTCGCCATTTTGGCCTCACCGCTTTATATAAACAATAAACCACGTTCATACTAAATCATTCATGAAAGCATCAACAAACACCAATACATTTTTTTCTAAATAGAACAGGGACACTAATAATAATATTACAAATAGATAGAAACTTTGCATTATATCAGCAAGGAAAAAACTGTATCGCTCAGACCCCGAATACAAAGGATAATCATTTTACACCACCCCTGGGAGTAAGCAATAATTAGAAATACTAGTTTTCTGGGCTTTCAGCATCTATGACAATATTAGCCCGTTACGTATTAGAGATGACGTCCGTCCGCGACCACACTGCAGGTGGTATTGCAGAGCGAGAAAGGAATCAGAGTTGAGTTGAGTTGATTTTGAGTTTAACGTCTCTTTCAGTAGAGAGGCTATACAGACGTGGACCTGCTGATTAACATGGAATCCAAACCACATGAGCTCCCTCCGGAAATCGAACCCGGGTCTCCCACGTCAAAGGCGCGTAAGCTAACCGCTTAACCACGAATGAGTTCAAGAAAGGAATCAGAAAGTAAGGAGATACCTGAAACCATTATTTTAGGTTCGATCCTGGTGTGAATGAGAAAGAAACAGGAAAACTTGACTCAGGATGACTGACCTGAGTTTTAAAGTGTTTCAAGCTAATGTACCTACCGGAAATTGAACCAGGGACCGAAGGCGAGATTCTTTGCGTTTACGCTGAGCGCGCAAACACCTACGAATTAATATAACGTGCATTAAAATACATTAATTTTAAAGGTGGATCCAATCAATAATCCACCTTAAATGCTCTTTTATTCATCAAGTTTTTCATATTTCCATAAATGCTGACAAAATCAAGAAATAATATTTCTTGTACTAACTTAGCATTTATAAACGTTTTCTCTCTCTCTCTCTCTCTCTCTTTTTTTTTTTTGTTTTGTTTTGTTAAGGAAAACGACGTTTATACTAGATACATTCATACGCGTGTCCAATAAAATGTTTCTTCGTGGACAATATTGTGATTTATACAGTGAATTCTATTTTGAAATTTGTAGAAAAGTACTCAGTGGAATTATAACATGCATGTTTCACTTTTGAAATATATTTTAAAGGTTTAGAATGGAGCTGGTTAACAATAAATTCGTGGTCGACTGCAGTGAAAGTTCATTTATTTTTCATAAGTATAACATCATTTCTTTAGTGGATACATCCTTTTAATATATTAATAAAATGTTAACTTCTATCTTGAGAGGTGTTATGCCATCGCATTTTTATTGCATTTTTTCTCTCTTAACATTTAAGAAACATAAAGACGTAGAGTTGACGTAGTATTGACTAATTGACGAAGTTTTGCTGACCAAATCTGAACCAAAGAAAAACGTATTGAACTGCAGCATTAAACAAGGAAATAAAACTTTATCTCTGCAGGTCATAGAGCACAAACCTAGACTGAAAATTTTAACTTCAAACTGATGAATCCTTTTTCTTTCTTCCATTTCTTTGGCAATGCAACAGCGAAATAAGGACATAAGTGAAATAAATTAACAGTGCCATATCTTCTACATTTTACGTCACATAAAACAAATCTTTTTCTGCGTCTTTAAATGCATTATGGGCAAAGGCTTAGAATTCCTATTTATGCCCCTCCAAAAAGTATTATGGAAATCTGTACCCAAAAAGAAACATGGCGTCGCTTCGGCGACAGGAACTTTTGGGTACTAGTCTCCATTTACAAAAATTAAATTGCGTTTGTTTTGATGATCCTTCATAATACACTAAGATGCTAACAGGAATATCCATATTAAGTATACATTCTAACTAAGTCTATTACACGAAATAACAAATTTAAACAATTGTTCAGTACACTTTAAGATTTTTAACACATTTGGCAACCATTTACTAAATAAAACATGTTGCCATCTATTGTGAATAGTAAACACTGATGGAAACCTGAAAAAATAATTCTTCCACCTTCGCTAGTAACGTAGGTAAGTTACTTTTACATTACTGTCTCTTTCATGTTAATTATATGGTTGTTCTGCCTTCTGTAAATATCCAGAGCTTGTAAATAAATCTATGTCTCTCACCAAACTACATCTTTTTCCATAAGTAGGCTAGTAGTCTATTGTTTTCAACCTTAAAACGCCGAAATTATTTTTTGTTTTTAATTTCGGTGAAATTTGTAATTTTGAGTTATTTAGGTGTAAGGACCACTTACGAGAAATTTTGAGTTCATGACGTAAGCGGTTTTTTGGGGGTGCCCCGTGATCATATGAACACGCTAGGCGTTTAAGTACTTTCCTATATCATGATTAAGTGGTTGGCGTGTTAAATTATTACAAATATGGAAAAGAAAAGAGACATTTTCTGTCTTAGAAATTTATACACTTTAGAAGACAAAAATGAGGACAGTATTTGGACTATGGAATTGTCAGGCTATGAAGCCCATTATCTATGGGACTTTACGGAAATTGAAAAAAAAATGTCGGTAGGTACACAATCCCATGCTATATTTGAAACATTTCGTAGGTACTGTGCTTGAACATAGTGTCCTTGCACAAAGTTTACGCTTAGGCCGAACCACAAAATGCTTTCACCCATGAAGACAAACGTCATTCCTTACATGGTATTGTTGACTGCTGGACTCAGAAATGGATGGAAGCCCTGCATCTAATAGAATGGTTTTATACTTTTGCAACTTTGAACAATATGTCTTCCAAATTCTAAGTGTGAGATGTCTATTCTGGCTTTCTCAACATTAGCCATGCGTTTTGTGCGATACATCAATCATCCAAGAGAAAGGCGCCCACCACCACTTTTTGGACTTGATCAGTAAGTTCCCTGTGTTTGCTGATATTCTCCGAATTCATACGCACGCGTACTTCCTCTTTTCACTTTGGGAATATATATTGCTCGACATTAAAAACAGGCTGAAACCCGTTAGAAGTAGACGCAGTTGCGATGACAGAGTTGTCACATCATCTTCACCAAGTCGAGTATTATCAGTAAAAACAACTTCAGCACGACTGGTAAGTTGTCGCCATGTAAGGTTCTCGATGAGTCCATTTCCATTTCCTTTTCCTGAATCTTCATCCGAAAAGACATTAGGTTTCGGAGGTTCAGCATATATGTCTTGCATGTCTTGCACGTCATCCGATTCTAAAGAATCAAGAATTTGTTAAAGTGAAAGACCTCTGCATCTAAAGGGGAAACATTCAATTACCAGTAACATGAGTTGAATAATAATAATAATAATAATAATAATAATAATAATAATAATAATAATAATAATAATAATAATAATAATAATAAATTAAAGTAAAAAGAAAGTAACTCAACTGAAAACATGCACAAACTGTTCTAAATTGATATACCTGCAAAAGTTTACTGTATTATCGACACCTATACGCACGTACGTAAGAGAAAAAGCTACTTAAACGCCTTGCGTGTTCATACGATCACACTGATGGAAAACGTCAATAACCATGGCCCAAATATTTTCAGATGAGTAAAATGTAATCTGTAACAATTTTTGACAACTCTAAAACATAACCCAGCAGAAAATAATTTGAAAGGATAAGATATAAGATTGTTTTTCCATACTTACTACGAGGACGATGCCATTTTTCTTGTATTTCTGGCGCGTTGTGGATATCTGTGCCTCTAGGTTACATTCACACCAATATGTGGAATTTGATTTGTGTGAATATCTTTACCAGAACCTTCTCCTAGTAGTCAACACATAAAGCTTAAAAAATCTCTAAAAGTATCTTATACAAGGCTTACTTTCATAAATACTAGCTGCTGTGATCATATGATCACGCACGGCGCTAATGGGTTAACCTGAATAATGTGTGCACTGTGCACAACATACACATTCAAAGGGGGCACGGTGGCCCAGTGATTGATAGCTTATCTCTGGTACGAACGGTACCCGTTCCGATCCAAAATCAAGTAAGTTATTGGTGGATAACATCGTGTCCGTTAATTTTCTCGTAGTTCTTCCGTTTTCTCCCACATTACCATAGAATCAATTTCTCATTACCATTCACCTTTATTAATCTCCGAAAGGAAAGACTTAATCTCATTTTATGCATATATAGGGCCTATATATATATATATATATATATATATATATATATATATATATATATATATATGTGTGTGTGTGTGTGTGTCGTGCGACAGCGTTCATAGCGTAATTTGACTTGCGTAGTACAATGATATACTGCATAAATGTGCGCCAGCTCGTGCCGCATTCGTAAAAAAAATGAAATGAAATCTTTGAGTCTTACGTCCCACGGTTATGCCGGTTAGGCTAAAGGAGTCGGTGATAATGAGTAATGAATGAAATGGTGGAATGAAGAAAGTGGGAGGAAACGGGAGAACCCCGAGAAAACCCACGCACATGGTGTTTATCCACCACAAAGTCCACTTGGCGGGGGCTGGGATTGAACTGCCGCATTCGTGTACTAATGAGCTCCTATTTCTAGTGTGACAGTAATATGGAGCGATAGAGTGCACAGCATCGTGTCTTTGCTGTTGAAGGTTATTTCAAGAATAACGACTCTGTTACCCATCGTCTATTTAAGCAACATTTCTACTTAGGACGTCATGAGAAAGTTCCAGATGGACGGACCATTGTGAGGTGGGTACGTGCATTTCGAACAACAGGTTCTCTTTCCAACGGCAAACCGGGAAGAAGTGAAAGAGCTGTGTGGACACCAGAACCCGTGGAAAATGTTCGTGCTGAAATATTGCGTAGCCCAACAAGATCCGCTCATCGTCATTCGCAAACTTTGCATATGTTCGATCGCTCATTCAGGACAATATTGCACGATTATCTCCATTTTCATCCATATAAGCTACAGATTGTTCAGGAAATTAGGCCTCGCGATGGTCCTTACTTCTTTAAGGATGACAGCGGTGTGGCTGTAACTGTCACCAGTGAACGCTCCCTAAAGATGCTGCAAGACTTCGTTCTTCCCCAATTAGGTATTGTCAATGTGGATGTGGAACAATTATGGTTTCAACAAGACAGAGCGACCTCGCATACAGCCAGAATTTGCATGTATTTCTTGTAACATACATTTCCAGGTAGAGTAATTTCCCGCTTTATTGACATTTCCTGGCCGCCTAGCTCACCTGATCTTTCATGTGCAGACTTTTTTCTTTGGGGCTACCTGAAGCAAGAAGTGTTCCGAACAGGTTGTGCCACCATTCCTGAGTTGAAGGATCACATCAGAACTGCCATTGGCAATGTCCCAGGGAATACGTTACGCCGAGTTACGGAAAGCTTCCAACGCCGCCTAGATGAATGTGTTGTGCAGAGGGAGCATCATTTGACAGGAGTCATATTCAAAAAGTAATCCACGCAATGAACAATGACTTACACATTATTAAATGACGTACTTTTAACTATTAATTGACATAAGAGGTAATAAATAAATTAGTTACTGCATGATGGTGTACTATGAACGATGCATGATGGTTTTTAATATTCTACTATGAACGCTGCCGCACCCTGTACACACATACACACATATATATATACAGGGTGTTAATGAACTATAGGGACAAACTGTAAGTGGTGATTCCTTACATCAAAAGAGATAAAGTTTATATGGATTTGAGGGAAAAGTGCAGTTTCAGAACTAGGGCTGTCCAAAGTCGCGAAAAAGCCAATTTTCAATAGGCCCTGTTTCGAATTCCAGAAACTGTGGATTGTGGTCCTTATCAACATGAAGGAAGTCATGCATACGCAATCCAAAAGCATATTTCATTAACTTTCAATGGGTGTACAGGGTTAAATTCCCAAACATGCCATCAACCGAATTTTGAGATATGCTCGAATTTTATGATTGGTTCAACGTAGGTAAATTATAAGCGTTGATAGCAGTGAACACAGAATCCTTTGGCGCGATGTCAGAAGTGTTAAGGATCGTCAGCAGCACGGTTTCAAGTACTCGGAAAAACGCATGTTGAAATGGTTTCTTTCACACTTATAAGTGAAGAAAATATGAAATATACCGTGACGAAATACATCGCATCACACATTATTCCGTACACAAAGAAGCATGTAGCTGCCGGTTCCTAACATTTCCGACTTCCCTCCGAAGCATTGGATGTTCATTGTTGTCAAAGCTTACCTCCAGTCTACTTTGGACCCTCCATGAAATCAGGGTATATCTGGAAACTCTATTGAGAGCATATCTGAACATTACACATTGTATGAAATACCATGTATACTTATTGAAAATTGACGAAACATGCACTTTTAAATTGTGTATGTGTGGCTTCCTTTACGCTGATAAGGACCAACATGCACAGTTTCTGGAATTCGAAATAGAACCTATTAAAATTTGGCTTTTTCGCTATTTTGGACAGCCCTAGCTCTGAAATTATGCATTTCTCGCCATAGGTCCATATGAACTTTTTCTTATATCTTGATGTGAGGAATGACCTCTTCTAGTCTGTCGGTGTAGATCATTAACACTCTTTAATATATATATATATATATATATATATATATATATATATATATATATGTGTGTGTGTGTGTGTGTGTGTATTTGTATACTGAAACAGCAAGTGCAATTAACTCATCACCACACCCTTTACATTAATCGTCTTCGCTTCTCACACCTGGTTGGATTATAAAAGAAATGTTTCCATGTAAGTCCTGAATCCACAAAATCGTTTTCAGGTATGAGGTAACTTTCGTGAGAATGAAAATATACGAAGTGCGTAAAAAGAATGCTCGATGCATTCTGACACACACTTGGTGATAATATTTTTACGATACTTACCAGTTTAATGAAAGATACTTGTTAATACAGCTGTTCCACATTTATATAATACATTAATGAATATAATACTGTCTTCCTATACAGAAAGTGAAATGTAAGAAAACATAACAAGCAACGGCTTCTAAAGCTGAGAATCCATAAATGCAAATATTAAGTTAACGAAATTAAATCATTACCCGGAAAATAAAATGCACTTAATAATTTCAATATAGAAATAAAGGGTTCCAGCTATCGCCAAATATCATGTGTATTGTACGTGATTTCGTTAGGGATATCTTTTCTTTTTCTACTTTGTTCCTTGCATAATGCCATCAATTTTCTTTATCACAATCTCTCGCAACTTCGATGCACAATTGTGTGGTGTTAAACTAAATTAAAGAACAGGATCTTTGTATTTTTCAGAGATAAATTTATTCTCTTTCCAATACTGGAATTTGTTTTAGTTAGTTAATCATTTAGATTCTCGCGATACATGATCTGTCGTTATGTCTAAATTACAATATAATAAGACAGTTGGGCATGTAGAATAATATTTCTGACTTACAAAGCTGAAATTTATGCGGTTTTTACTTTTTAAATCTGTTTGAAACTCACTTTTCAATTAATATAAAGCTACAATATATTATAAATACATATTATTAAACAAAAGGCCTCAAATTTGAATGAGAGAGTATAAGCTTTGGTGACATACTATTCAAAAATAATTTTTAAAAAAATCCTGCCATCACTGGCTGTTGTAGGAACTCTTTGTAATATTATCAAATATGTCATATAATGCTTCAAAGCACAACTTGCCATGAGGAGCTCAATAGTGTTTCTAAAAAGCAATAATGCACCACTAAATTATCATATTGATATAACACAGAATAACATGAAAATTATATTACATGCCTCTAATAAAAAAAAAAATTCTTGGCACAACAGATTGCGTTACATGAGTTCCTATACTACATTCTAGCTATTACATTCAACATTCTAGCTATTCTTCATTCAAGTATTACAAATGCAACAGTTGAACCTAAGATCTGATAGCTTCGTTTTATGATGCAATTAAGAATTTAAACGATACATCAGCTAAAATTTGTAAACACTCACAAATTCTTCACAATCAATAAGTACTTAAGTACCTAATACACACGCACATATATTCTTCACTGAAATTATATTAAGTGAGAATATTTATAAACTAAGTTGAACTCATTTATTACTTATAAAGAATGGAGGAAATAACATATTTTGTATCACATAATTCCTGTATAGGTGCAAATTCAATAATACACAAGCGAAAATATGCACGACTGATCCTCGATTATACCCCATTCTCTGTTTTGCTGCGCGTTAACCACAACACTATCCAGTCCTAAAAAATACACACGAAACATCAACATAGATAAAGTCTGGCACATTTTTATTAAAATTAACTACCTCTAATCTTTTTGTATGTTTCCTAGGTAACATTACTGAAATTTCGGTAACCAGTAGCGTGGCATTTCAGGTAAGTATCCATCCGATAACGATATCCATGGAAAAAATAGTTGGTTCCCTGATCAGACGCGGTTTCAGTTAACTTAACAATGACTTCAGGTAACTTAATAATCACAAGATAATAATAAAAATAATGACAATTATATACTATTGAATAAACCAGAACTATTGTTTTCTTTTATGTTAATTTAAATATTTCAGTAAAAAAACACATTATTAAAACAAAACATGACAAAAATATTACAGAAACAGCTACACAAGTTTTTTTTTGTAATACAAACTGACTGCTTTATTTTACAGTATACCATATTTAAGAGAGTAGACACAAGAGCAAACTAAAAGTGCTATTAAAGAAAAAAAACTTTCATTACAAATACAAAATTAACATTTTGAGAAAAAAAATACGAACATTTTATATGTAATGACAATGTTGTCTGAAATATATCTGCTTTTAGTTTCGTTAAACTGACCAAATATATACAACGTAATCGCTACTATTCTACTAATATAGTCTTCACAATATAAATACTTCATGTTTTAATACAAGTTTGATCCTAGATATCATTCTATGCACATCAGTAAAAAGAGGTTTTAATATTTAAACTTCACTTAGATTTCGAACTTTGCGTCGTTTTGAGGAGAAAACACGTCCCTGCCCATGTATACTGAAAAATTATTCCTAATCATTTGTTATTTTCTTTCATAATATGGTCCACTTTTTCAAAAACGTACATTGCTTGAATAACTTTTTTGCATGAATTTTTCATCAATGACTTCTCGTTAAGTAAAATCTAAATAAGGCAACAGTTATCTATGACAACATTTTGACTTACACTCCTTTTAGACTCATATATCGACTACAAAATACCAGAGTACGTTTACAAGCTCGCTAACTATGGAAATCCATAGTTGCTCCACCTTTACAATAACTTACACATACATCAAAGGTTTACTTCTTTCCTAAAGAAACATTTTGGCTCACACAAGCTGACAAACTGTGGGGTGCTTTACTTCTATTCTTTCCACTTCGCCAGATGCCGTACGCTTTTTAGAATATTGGTGTTCAAGTGTGAACGAAGATTTTGGGGGTCTACCACTTACTACACACTTCCTTCCAGGCACACTACTTTTTCTTCTGGCAATAGCTGTTGGCCGAACTGGTATGTAGGTAGCATTTTTTCTACGGTAGTCATGAGCGCTGCCAAAATTATGCAAAGCTGATAAAATACCCGCCTCTGTTTTCAATTGGAAGTATTTCTTGTGAAAAGTTTTAATTGCTTGACAGAAGTGTCCTGGTTCGTGTTCGTATTTCTGCTTTAAATCTATGACTACTTCGTCAAGCATTAAAATTACATTTGCATTGTTACCACGTACCGGTAACTCTAATCTGTAACACAGTGCCCAAGCCTTAGCTCTTTTCAGAAGATGATGCAAATACTTTTCGAACTTGGGGTATTTTCTGATCAATTCGGATTTCTCCTTTAAAAAGTCTACAAATTCCTCTTCGCTTCTTGTATTTACTAGTGTCTTCACAAACGAAAACAATTCTTGTCTAGCTGGCTTAGGAATTTCATTGTTAGCGCTGCATAACCAACGCCATGTAGCTTGTAATATATGAAATATACAAAGAAGCAACGTAGCCTCAGGAAAACACTGGCGAAGAGCATTTTGCTCACTGGCGCTATCATCAGTTAGAAACAAAGATGGGCCTGCCGCACCACGACCACCAAAAGCCAAGGCAGACAAAAGTGAGATGTACGATTCTAACCCTACTCTTAGAACCTCCTCCGCTTCAGAGCTTGTGATGATGGTACCCACAGGAAATCCACCCACACAGCTGTCCACCATTAATAAAAATATTCTACAATTATGTCTGTCTGCATTTCCCGTACTGTCAACAAAACAAATATCACTGCTGCTTTTCAGACGGTGCACCCTATTCATTAATGGTGTACAGATTGAAACTGCGAAATGATTGCCAATAGAAACAAATTTTGCAGATATGCCTTGTTCTTGCAGCTGTTTAACTTTTTCATCTATACTAACTACAAGACCTTTAGAAGAACAGCCGTCTTCCTTTTGCACAACTTTATAGTATAGTCTATATATCCAGTGAAGATCGGGACACAGTTCTCTATTTGCTGCCGCGATGTAATAGTCATCGTGTTCCTCCATTAAATCTTTCTTATGGACTTCCAAAGCTTGAGATGGTGATAGACCTGTCCTTATTAACTCGAGAAACTTGACCTTCATTTGGCTCCTGATACCGCAAGGCTTCTGCTGCCCAAATCCTGTAATTGTGTTTATCGTAAATTGTAACAACCGTTGGATAATCCGGTAGAAATGGGGCCTTCGACCTACAAATCAAAGAAAGTAGATTTTAATATAAAGCAATTCTCAAGGTATAATTTTAAATTTTAAAAGCTAATCTACTTGCGTTTTTATAGAGGTTGGACCATTTATTTTTTAACACCCTAATAACTTTTAAACTAATAGACCAAAAAGTTGACATTATGAACTATTCAAATATCGGTAGGGCGACATTGACATACTAGCTAATATCACTAGAATTACAGTGTTGTCAACTCATCACAAACTTCTTTTTTCAAATACCTCGCGTCAGGCTATTACAAACTTCAAATTTACATCCGAAACGAAAGCACATAGTACAATATTTATTGTTCAGTGCTGCGAACTTAGGATGCCACTATCACAAAAACCATAAAACGATTCAATCTTGGAGGTCTCTATAACAGTAACAACGCAAATGAGACGGACGAAACATTGCACATCGAAGAATACTATAATCAGGATATAACATTTCTAAAAAGTAGAAACTAAGTTACAAGGAATTCAAACTTTGACTTTATTTCGAAAAAGTGTTCACATAGGTATCATATCTTATTTCTAAAGAGATATGATAATTATGGTTAAATGAAATGAAATATCTAGTTTAACGTCCAACGATTATGCACTGAAGCTAAGGGAACGGTGATGATGAGAAATGAATGAAATGATGAAATGAAGAAAATGGGAAGCGGGAGAACCTCGAAACAACTACGTACACGATGTTTGTTCACAGCAAAGCCCACTTGGCGCGAGCTGAAATTGAACCAGGGAACCCACACATCAGAGGTAAACGCTCTACCGCTGACCCACCGCGGCCAAAATTAATGTTAAAGTTGGCAGCACTGCATAGTCATGTAACTGCAAAAACATGTAGCAGTCACAAATACCAAAAATCATTGAAGTGTCAATGAAACAAAAGAGATTGTGAAATTTTATATGTATAAAATAGGATACATGACGAATCGCAAGTATAGATGGAAAAATTACTCTTATGCATAAATGGATGTAATATACACTAAATTAAACCTGCATTGCTACATGATACGATAAAGACTGATTAATGTAAGGTAAACTACAAAATAGCGGTATAAATAAGGTGGGATGGTGTGATTAAAAGTTATATAGAAATGACCAAAATAGATATTAAAGCGACAATCAAAGAATCATATTAGGGATATCAAACTAGATAATCCACTCTAAGGGCTCTCGAAACACCTTAGGAAAGTAGTACTCGGAGTTAAAAGAGTAAACCGGAGTACAACAAACAACTATTGGTATTATATAAAAGTAAGGGGAATCCGCAATTTAATTTACTTACTACAATAACTAGTAACGATCTACTTAAATAACTAATAGATCTATATATCAGGTGCCTCACGCAAATTCAAATGTAAACGCCTGTCATTGCCTTTCCATGTAAACCCTTCCTGTTATCCATTACCGTTCTCATTTTATGGCAAACACTGTTAAAACCGGAAGTGGATAATTTCTGTAACTTTCGATTTAAATAGAGCATAGGTGAAGGAGGTGGAAACTATTCTTTAAATGCAAAATCGATTGCAGAAAACAGCTTCTTTCTATCTTTCATCATTTCTGCTCTTTCTAGATTAATATGGAAACCGGAAGCAGTAGATTTCTACAACTTCTGCTTATAGCAGGAAGATACAGATCAGGATGGTATTTTTCCTTAAGATGCCGAATCAATTCCAAGAAACTGTTTCTCGATATCTGGTACCATTTTTGCTCTATGAAAATCAGTATTAAAACCGTAAGTTGTTAATTCATACCTCTTTCGTTTTGAACAGATTATCGAATGAAATGGTACTTATTTTTTACATGCTTAATCTATTGTAGAAAAAACCCACATTTTTCGTTTCTGCCTTTTGTTTATATCTTTTACCGTTTCTGATCTATGGGTCAATCTTGAAACCGGAAGTTATAGTGAAATTTAACCACATCCGGTTCTCAATTTACTGTTACGCACTTTGATAGTGACTACGATGAAGAAAAAAAACGCAGTGAAGTTATAGTTGCCTTCACTGGTAGGATGTCTCTATGAGAAAGGTTTGATCAACCGCTATTACAAGTGTCTGAACATTGGTGGAAATTTTGTCGCCTAGTAATATTAATTTTACTTTGAGTAATTCGTGGTTGATAAAAAAAAAGTTATGAAATTTAATTTGGTGACTGGCATTATGCAACATTTTGCTCAATACCATTCAAGGGGAAAAAAATAACGAAATCTTTCTTTTAACTTTCCACGTTACACACTGTACGAGTGCACCGTAATTGAGACATATTTTGGAATTCTGATTAACGAATTACTGGAATGAAAGTTGGCGAAAACTTAAGTACCCCGAAAAAGCACAAACAACAGTGTTCGTGTAGCACATACACACTATTGGGTTCGAACTGAGGACAGGAAGTACCCATTTTTCACAACTACTCCGTCCATCACCCACCAAACAAAACGGAGTAAATTCATACCTATTTCTGGCAGTCACTGCTTTAATTGTCACATGTATCTCTGCCGGACATCCTGTATGTTTCTTCGAAGGTTGCTTCCTTCCACGATATTCCGGATAGGTATTATGCTGACATCTGTATTCACACTAGAAAAACAAGGAAGTTTCACAACATTACACTTTCTATCCTCATAATGTAACACGTTAAAAAACACAATGTTCAGTATAATGTGAAGACGAAGATACGTGTGAATAATATGACAGTTTACAAAGAGAATAAACGAAAAACTAGTCCTACGACAGCACAAGCTGCGAATATACCCGATGTCATTTGATTACACTAGTTAACAAATTTAAACTTTTTGTTTGTTACATGAGAAAAATCACCTGATCTTAAAGGAACTTTTTGCGCTGAATTCGAATATGCACTCGGTTTCTCACCATCACGTACAGTTTTCCCGTAACAGAGGGATTTTCGGGAAATTCCCTCAAAAATTTCCCTTTTTCAGATATTTTATTCCCCTAGCTCCTGTCCCCTTACATATAGTAACATAGAAATTATACCTAAGTATACCTTGATTTATATTTAATAAACCCTAAAAGTTTCGTAAAAATCGCTTTGTTCTTTCTAGAGAAATAAATATATTTGTATGTATACTGTGTGCACTGTTTATTGCACCTGATAGTAATGCTTTCAGATCTCCTGAGTTGGGGTAAAAACGATTTGCTTTATTACTACAAACACAGACATAAAAATGAATATTTACAATAGTCAACAACACACTTGTATTGCTCTCTGTAAATACTTCCAACGTATATTTTTTTAAACGTACAGTATATGTATATCTTAATACATATATATACAACTCACCAAGTTTTTTCGTTTTGTTCATGAAATGGTTATCAATATTTGTTATCAAATGTAACAAAATGCAAAAGAAAGAAAGAATGGAATACAGACTCATTGTTGACAACAATGAACTAATGCAGTCTGAATTTTCCACTACGGTATCGTTTCCCCCCTTAACGGCATTATACCCAACTAAGACCAGAAGTTTAGTTTGTGATCAGTACAATGGCGTCAAGAGGACGGCGTTCGTGTGTTAACTCACCAAATAGTTTTTGTTATGTGTGTGGCCAGTTTGTAGTTAAAGGACAGTGTAGATCCATTACGCCATCGGTGAAACTAGCATATAATATGTATTTCGGATGTCGTGTGGGAGATCAGGACAAAACTTGGGCACCGTGCTACGTCACTTTACTTGCATGGGCCAAAGGGAAACGGAGGTTCATGAAATTTGCTGTACCAATGGTGTGGAGAGAACCACGTCTGTGAAGTTGTCCCGCCCACCTAATGAATTTTTCTTTTTCTTATCTACATCGTTAGTTTATCGTTAGTTTACGTTAGTTTTGCTAAAATTATCGTTAGTTTTGCAAAAATAACGATTTTATTAAAGAAATAAATGGGCAGGCCAACTTCACGGTTCCCCGCCCACAAACGAATTTCAAAAGTTTTTCATATCACATCGTTAGTTTATCGTTAGTTTACGTTAGTTTTGCTAAAACTATCGTTAGTTTCGCAAAAACAACGATTTTATTCGAGAAATAAAGTTTCCCGCCAATTGTGAATTAGCCTGCCCATATTGAATTCTCATAAAATTCCAACTCATATCGTTAGTTTATCGTTAGTTTACGTTAGTTTTGCTAAAACTATCGTTAGTTTCGCCAAAATAACGATTTTATTCAAGAAATAAAGTTTCCCGCCAACTGCGAATTAGCCCGCCCATATTGAATTCTCATAAAATTCCAACTCACATCGTTAGGTTATCGTTAGTTTACGTTAGTTTTACTAAAACTATCGTTAGTTTTGCAAAAATAACGATTTTATTCGAGAAATAAATGGGCAGGCCAACTTCACGGTTCCCCACCCACAAACGAATTTCAAAAGTTTATCATATCACATCGTTAGTTTATCGTTAGTTTTGCTAAAACTATCGTTAGTTTCGCAAAAATAACGATTTTATTCAAGAAATAAAGTTTCCCGCCAACTGTGAATTAGCCCGCGCATATTGAATTATCATTAAATTCCAACTCACATCGTTAGTTTATCGTTAGTTTACGTTAGTTTTGCTAAAACTATCGTTAGTTTCGCAAAAATAACGATTTTATTCAAGAAATAAAGTTTCCCGCCAACTGCGAATTAACTCGCCCATATTGAATTCTCATAAAATTCCAACTCATATCGTTAGTTTATCGTTAGTTTACGTTAGTTTTGCTAAAACTATCGTTAGTTTCGCAAAAATAACGATTTTATTCAAGAAATATAGTTTCCCGCCAACTGTGAATTAGCCCGCCCATATTGAATTCTCATAAAATTCCAACTCATATCGTTAGTTTATCGTTAGTTTACGTTAGTTTTGCTAAAACTATCGTTAGTTTTGCAAAAATAACGATTTTATTCAAGAAATAAAGTTTCCCGCCAAATGTAAAATTAGACCGCCCTTAAAGAATCTTCATAAATTTTCCCCTCATATTGTTAGTCTATTTTTAGTTTAGGTTAGATTCGCCAAAATTATCGCTATTTTAGCAAAAATAACAATTTTATTCAAAAAATAAATGTTCACTGTTTCCCACCCACAAACAAATTTCAAAATTCTTTCACATTGCAGCATTAGTTTATCGATAGTTTACGTTGGGTTTGCTAAAACCATTGTTAGTTTCGCAAAAATACAATCTCTCGCCAACTGTGAAGTTAGTCTTCTCATAAAGAATTTCCATAAATTTCCACATCACAGCATTAGCTTTTCGTTAATTTACACTTGTTTTGCTAAACCTATCGCTAGTTTCGCAAAAAATAAAAATTTTATTCGAGAAATAATGATTCCCGTCATATCTGAAGTTAATCCGCAAGTAAAAAAATCTCCTGAATTTTCACCCCATATCATAAATTTATGTCAGGTTTACTAAAACTATTGTTGGTTTCTTTTAAATGTTCCTTTTATTCGAAAATAAACGTGCAAATTATCAGAGATAGTAAAGCATCTTCGACTGTCTATGACAATAATACATGAAGTATACATTTCTGCTGTCTATGCAATTTTTAGAACTTGCTGTCACCTTGACATTAGCAACTAGTTTTCACAGCCTCTAACATCCATCCAACTCGTCATAAGAAATCAGAGTATATTTTTCTTAATAAACACACACCAAAAGATACTACAATAAATAAAATAATTAAATATTTCAGAATGAACATGAGATAAAATTTCTAACAGCTCTCAGATTGAATTACAGTAAATAAAAAAGTAAATAATGCAAATGCGTGAAAATGATCCTAAATCACATTGAAGTTTTTTCATAAGATGGTGATGTAGCTGTTTGTTGACGATACCATCATTTGACTCTACACACACAAAGGTTTGGCTGACTCCTCACGCTATCTTTACCTATCTAACTACTAAAAACTACTGTTCAATATTAAGGCGACAGATTTTCTGATATTACACCTGCAATTGTTTCGAATCATTATTTACTGTTGCCGACAGGTTTTTCGACTTGCTTATCACCCAGTTTTATCATGACTATCCTGACATGTCCAACACCTGAGCGATTTCTTTGTGAAAAAAAAATCAGCTGCTTATCATTAAAGCAAGTGGTACGTTTTGTTGACACCCTGGTGTTCAAAGAAAGCACACAAACAACAATAAATCTACATAAAGCGACATTTTTTGAGAGGTTCATGGTTAATAAGGAAAAAAAAATCACACTTCATTAAATAAAGCGTGTATTTTCGCCGATCTAATACTATTCTTATGCACTTAATTATCGTTCATATCGATGAGCGATAACCTTATTTTTGCGAAGCTAATGATAGTTTTAGCAAAACTAATGTACACTAACGATATGAGGTGGAATTTATGAAAATTCTTAGTGGGTGGAGTAACTTCACACTTGGCGAGAAAGATCGGCGTAGCCAAGGGGAGGTTCCGGGGGCTATGGATCCCCAGAAACTTTTAAACGTTGTAAAAATAAAACCTAAAATTGCCTTTCCAGTTTATATATTGCCAAAAATTTTCAGCGGTAGGACCCTATGGTTCCCAAAAATTTGTAGGGGTCCTTAAAATATAACCTAAACTTGTGGTCCCACTTTGCATATAGCCAAAACGTTTCGAGGAAGGGCCCAGGATCCTCCGAAACGAAATCCTGGCTACGCCACTGTCGAAAATATTGTTGAATTAAATCGTTATTTTAGCGAAACTAACGATAATTCTAGCAAAATTAAACTAAAATATCGATAAACTAATGATGCGATGTGAAAGAATTTTGAAATTTGTTTGTGGGTGGGGAACCGTGAACATTTATTTTTTTAATAAAATCGTTATTTCTTCGAAACTGACCATAGTTTTCTCGAAACAAACCTAAACTAAAAATATACTAAGAATACGAGGTGGAAGTTTATGAAGATCCTTTAGGGGCGGGCTAACTTTACATTTGACGGGAACATTTATTTCTCGAATAAAATCGTTATCTTTGCAAAACTAATGATATAAGTTGGAATTTTATGAGAATTAAAAAATGTTCGGGCTAATTCACAGTTGACGGATAACTTTATTTCTAAAATAAAATTGTTATTTTTGCGAAACTAACGATAGTTTTAGCAAAACTAACGTACGCTAACGATAAACTAACGATGTGATATGAAAAAGTTTTGAAATTTGTGGATGGGTGGGAAACCGTGAAGTTGGCCTGCCCATTTATTACTCGAATAAAATCGTTATTTTTGCGTAATTAAAGATAGTTTTAGTAAAACTAACGATAAACTAACGATTTGAGATGGAAACTTATGATAATTTTTTATGGGCGGGCTAACTTTACATTTGGAGGGAACATTTAAATCTCGAATAATATCGTTATTTTTGCAAAACTAACGTAAACTAAAGATAAACTAACGATATAAGTTGGAAGTTTATGAGAATTCAGTATGGGCGGGTTAATTCACAGTTAGCGGGAAACTTTATTTCTTGAATAAAATCGTTATTTTTGCGAAACTAACGATAGTTTTAGCAAAACTAACGTAAACTAACGAAAAACTAGCGATGTGATATGAAAAAGTGTTGAAATTCGTTTGTGGATGGGGAACCGTGAAGTTGGCCTGCCCATTTATTTCTCGAATAAAATTGTTATTTTTGCGTAATTAACGATAGTGTTAGCAAAACTAACGTAAGCTAACGATAAAGTAACGATTTGAGCTGGTAACTTATGATAATTCTTTATGGGCGGGCTAACTTTACATTTGGCGGGAGCATTTTTATCTCGAATAATATCGTTATTTTTGCAAAACTAACGTAAACTAACGATAAACTAACGACATAAGTTACAATTTTATGAGAATTTAATATGGGCGTGCTAATTCACATTTGGCGGGAAACTTTATTTCTAGAATAGAATCGTTATTTTTGCGAAACTAACGATAGTTTTAACAAAATTAACGTAAACTAACGATGTGATATGAACAAGTTTTGAAATTCGTCTGTAGTTGGGGAACCGTTAAGATAGCCTGCCCATTTGTTTCTCGAATAATATCGTTATTTTTGTGAAACTAACGATAGTTTTAGCAAAACTAACGTAAACTAACGATAAACTAACGATGTGAGATGGAAATTTATGATAATTCTTTATGGGCGGGCTAACTTTACATTTGGCGGGAAATTTTATTTCTCGAATAAAATCGTTATTTTGCGAAACTAACGATAGTTTTAGCAAAACTAACGTAAACTAATGATAAAGTAACGATATGAGTTGGAATTTTTTGAGAATTCAATATGGGCGGGCTAATTCACAGTTGGCGGGAAACTTTATTTCTTGAATAAAATCGTTATTTTTGCAACACTAACGATAGTTTTAGAAAAACTAACGTAAACTAACGATAAACTAACGATATGAGTTGGAATTTTATGAGAATTCAATATGGGCGGACTAATTCACAGTTGGCGGGAAACTTTATTTCTTGAATAAAATCGTTATTTTGGCGAAACTAACGATAGTTTTAGCAAAACTAACGTAAACTAACGATAAACTAATGACATGATTTGGAATTTTATGAGAATTCAATATGGACGAGCTAATTCACAGTTGGCGGGAAACTATATTTCTTGAATAAAATCGTTAATTTGGCGAAACTAACGATAGTTTTAGCAAAACTAACGTGAACTAACGATAAACTAACGATATGAGTTGGAATTTTATGAGAATTCAATATGCGCGGGCTAATTCACAGTTGGCGGGAAACTTTCTTTCTTGAATAAAATCGTTATTTTTGCGAAACTAACGATAGTTTTAGCAAAACTAACGTAAAGTAACGATAAAGTAACGATATGAGTTGGAATTTTATGAGAATTCAATATGGGCGGGCTAATTCACAGTTGGCGGGAAACTTTATTTCTTGAATAAAATCGTTAATTTGGCGAAACTAACGATAGTTTTAGCAAAACTAACGTAAACTAACGATAAACTAACGATATGAGTTGGAATTTTATGAGAATTCAATATGCGCGGGCTAATTCACAGTTGGCGGGAAACTTTATTTCTTGAATAAAATCGTTATTTTTGCGAAACTAACGATAGTTTTAACAAAACTAAAATAAACTAACGATAAACTAACGATATGAGTTGGAATTTTATGAGAATTCAATATGCGCGGGCTAATTCACAGTTGGCGGGAAACTTTATTTCTTGAATAAAATCGTTATTTTGGCGAAACTAACGATAGTTTTAACAAAACTAAAATAAACCAACGATAAACTAACGATATGAGTTGGAATTTTATGAGAATTCAATATGGGCGGGCTAATTCACAGTTGGCGGGAAACTTTATTTCTTGAATAAAATCGTTATTTTCGCGAAACTAACGATAGTTTTAGCAAAACTAACGTAAACTAACGATAAACTAACGATATAAGTTGAAATTTTATGAGAATTCAATATGGGCGGGCTAATTCACAGTTGGCGGGAAACTTAATTTTTTGAATAAAATCGTTATTTTTGCGAAACTAACGATAGTTTTAGCAAAACTAACGTAAACTAACGTTGTGATATGATAAACTTTTGAAATTCGTTTGTGGGCGGGGAACCGTGAAGTTGGCCTGCCCATTTATTTCTCGAATAAAATCGTTATTTTTGCAAAACTAACGATAGTTTTAACAAAACTAACGTAAACTAACGATAAACTAACGATGTGAGTTGGAATTTTATGAGAATTCAATATGGGCGGGCTAATTCACAGTTGGAGGGAAACTTTATTTCTTGAATGAAATCGTTATTTTGGAGAAACTAACGATAGTTTTAGCAAAACTAACGTAAACTAACGATAAACTAAGGATATAAGTTGGAATTTTATGAGAATTCAATATGGGCGGGCTAATTCACAGTTGGCGGGAAACTTTATTTCTTGAATAAAATCGTTATTTTTGCGAAACTAACGATAGTTTTAGCAAAACTAACGTAAACTAACGATAAACTAACGATGTGATATGAAAAACTTTTGAAATTCGTTTGTGGGCGGGGAACCGTGATGTTGGCCGGCCCATTTATTTCTCGAATAAAATTGTTATTTTTGCAAAACTAACGATAGTTTTAGCAAAACTAACGTAAACTAACGATAAACTAACAATGTAGATAAGAAAAAGAAAAATTCATTAGGTGGGCGGGACAACTTCACAGACGTGAGAGAACCCACCAACCATCTGGATGATTGTTACTTTTGTCTCACAGTAGTTAAGGGACATTCTAAAAAAAGCAAATACACAATAAGTTATTCCAACGTTAAATCCGCAATTAGACCTATTCCGCACGGGGATGAACTTCCACTTCCCGAGCCCACTACCAACTGGGAAGAGATATGGCCAAAAGACTCTGATGATGATCATGACCTTGATGAACCATCGACATCAACATGTACATCCAAGGATCCAACGTTCATCCCTGACTGTGTTCGCGAGCCACATTTCATCCGGCAATGTGAACTTAATGACCTAGTCCGTGATTTGCACCTGACAGAACAAGAAACGGAACTTCTGGGATCAAGGCTCCAGCAGTGGAACTTATTGGATGCAGAAACGAACATATCAGTGTACAGGAAAAGGCATGTTCAATTTTCAAGCTATTTCTCAATGCAAGATAATGTGTGCGTATGTACGGATATAAATGGGTTGATGGCGGAACTAGGAATTCCTTACGTTCCAGAAGAATGGAGGTTATTTATCGACGCGTCAAAGGTCAGCCTTAAAGCTGTCCTTTTACATAATGGAAATAAAAAACCTTCTATACCACTTGCGCACTCAGTGAAGATTAAGGAAATCTATGACACCATGTCAACTTTGCTAAATCTTATAAATTACAAGGACCATTGTTGGCAAATATGTTGTGATCTCAAGGTAGTAGGTATTTTATTAGGACTGCAGTGCGGTTACACGAAGTACCAATGTTTTTTATGTTTATGGGATAGCCGAGCTGATGACAAACATTATGAAGTGAAGGAATGGGAACCTAGAGTGAATTACGTACCTGGAGAATGCAACGTCAAATACGCTCCCTTGGTAGATCCTAATAAGATATTACTACCGCCACTTCATATCAAGTTAGGACTTATGAAAAACTTTGTCAAAGCCATGGACATATCTGGTGAAGGTTTCAAGTATTTGCGAGATAAGTTCCCTAACCTGAGTGATGCTAAGATTTCAGCGGGAGTGTTTATTGGTCCCCAAATTAGTTAATTAATGCTTGATGATAGCTTTGACAGCAAGTTAAACAGTGCTGAGCTAGCTGCCTGGACAGCATTTAAGTGCGTTGTGCGCAACTTTCTGGGCAATAACAAAGCTGAGAGTTACACAGAAATCGTACAGGACATGGTACAGAAATACAAAGAGTTGGGTTGTAGGATGTCTTTAAAAATCCACTTTTTGCACTCCCACCTCAGCATCTTTCCTGCTAACCTAGGTGCTCTCAGCGACGAACAGGGGGAAAGATTCCACCAAGATATAATGGCAATGGAGAAAAGGTACCAGGGACGATGGGATCCTTCAATGATGGGGGACTATTGTTGGGGTCTTGTTAGAGAATGCAACATTTCTTACAAAAGAAGGAAGTAGTGTACGTTTTTGTAACCCAGTGGAAGTTTCATATATTGTGATAGTTTTGATTGTCTTTTCATGACCTTTTGGTACATTTGTATTATTGTTTATTTTAAATTGTCACACTTGTAAATTATATTGTATTATATTTTATATATGTGTTTGCGGTAATAAAGCAAAACGTTTTACCTCAACTTAAGAGATCTGAAAGCATTACTATAAGGTGCAATAAACAGTACACACAGTATACATACAAACATATTTATTTCTCTAGAAAGAATAAAGCGATTATTACGAAACTTGGAGGGTTTGTTAAATATGAATCAAAGTATACTTAGGTATAATTTCTATGTTAGTATATGCAAGGAGACAAGATCTTGGGGTGTAAAATAAACGAAAAGGGAAATTTTTGAAGGATTTTCCCGAAAATCCATCTGTTACGAGAAAATCGTACGTGATAGAGAAAAAAACGAGTGCATATTCGAATTCAGCGCAAAAAGTTCCTTTAAGAACAGGTATTTCCTTTTATCTAACAAAACCTTTGTTAACTAGTGTTATTGCAAGCGATAATTCAATTCAATTCAAAGTACGATCTATCATTTATAATGTTGTCATTTGATATGTTCATGTTAGTGTAACACTTAATTCCGTCCTACAATATACAGGTACAATAATTATTAAAGAAAATTATCACCTGGGAGAACGTCTTTTTAGCACCACTCTTTTTCAACACGATCTAGTTAATTTGATTGACAAATCAATCTAATTTTATTTGAAATATTATTATTATTATTTGTCTAACACAGTATAACAACACTAAACAAATTTGAGTTGCCAGGATGAATTGAAGTTGTTCGTTTCATAGCACTGAGTAACGAAACCTAGAAGTTGGCCGGACATTCTTTTAAAGGAAGAACCACTGAAAAGGGAGCTAGGAAGAACCCTTTTTAGTAGCGGAAAACTCTTATAAACATACATCTCAACCAAGATTGGTAAAAAAAAAAAAAAAAAAAAAAAAAAACATAGCATAGTTTACTGAAAGGTTGAAGTGATTATTCTAATTACATAGTTAATTCTTTTTGCAAAATATATTATTCATTTCTTCACATATTTTCAAGTTTTTGATTTTGACGTTATAGCAAGGTTACGTTTAGTTCTGAATTTTGCCTTGCAACTATGAAATCATTAAAGAAAAAAAATTCAGCTCCACAAGTTACTTACAATATAGTTACGGGATTTTCGCATTAGATAATAAAATTCTGAAAAGTTTTTCGTGGGAAACTAATAACGACGTTAGAGGAAATTTAGTGCAATAGGTATCCTAGTGAGTTTTAGGGCCCCCTCAGTTCTATGGTGTAATTGCACGGTACCCCTATAACCGCTGGGTGTTCTAACTTGGAATACTTATCTGTAACGTCTTTAAAATTGTGTAAACAGTTATTTTTAGAATATTTTAAAATTCTATCTATGGAAACCCAATGGCATCCCTAATTCCCACTGGAATACCTAATTATATTTGCGTTTAGTTTCTCCTAAACTCGTTATTACTTTCGAATAAACCGTTTTGGAAATTTTACCACCTAATGTACAAACTCCATAACTCCATAGTGTTCCTACTTGACAATATCTCGTAGCATTTAGGTGTATGGAGTTTTCGTTTTCGTTGAACGCATGCTTGTGATGTCCTTCAGAGCTGTGTTGACATTTTAACAATTGCTTACCAATGGGGGGAGGTAGGCTCAGCGACTGTCCCAAGCAGATTTTGCTTGCTTGAGGCGAGAAAATCGCGAAAAAGGGATATTTTGTAAGAAAAATCCCTTTTTTGTACCTTTAGCCCCTTTAGACTCCCCCTGTTTTAACTCAGAGATGTGAAAAATACTAAGGGTGCACGGAATGTGTGTGCAAAATCTCAATCTTGTAGGTACAAAAGCCTGCCAAAAAGTAAAGTTTTGTGTTTCAATTACCGTCAGGTGGACGGTTCGTATCTTTTCCGGAGTTACGTTACTACAAGTACTTTTAACAATTTCCCAAGTTTTGTTCATCTTCACCCCACCTGACGGTAGTTAGTTTTAAATAAATAAATATGTAAATTCAGTGAATTAATTGATTTTCGAACTTGGAGCTATCAAGGATGAGTGCAGCAGGAATTTTTGCGGATGGCATTTAGTATCTCCCCCAAGTCCATCGACGGTTTCGAAACTGATATTACGATTCATAGTAAGCCGTTGTTATCGATCTCATTTATGTGTATAAACACTATCGCTGACGCGCCTGCTCGTACGAACGCACCCCATTTCTACCACTTGGGCCTCACTGCTGCGCTCCTGCCCTGGCTCAGTTAGGCAACATTCGTAGTAATAGTATAGAACGCCCTTTTGAGAACCCCCTGATCTGCGTTTCTTCTGTGTTCTGTTACCACTTCTACATGAAATACCATAAATTTTCTACGTAGTGCAATAGTAAGAAGTATCCATGTGCACAAGTCATGCGATATGCTTTAATTCCCCCCTCCCCACACCCACAGTCATAGATAAAGTACAACGGCACTATACATGCAGATATAAAGTACAGGTACGTTCTTTTTATTTTCGTATCAGTCGATAAGTAAATAAAAGTCGCTTTGTTGCCCCCTTTGTAAGTTCGCACATACTCAGTGATTAATCCCTAAAAGTATGAGCGTCCTGCTCCTTCGGGAACTGATGCACTTCATCTATACTATATCCCACTACTAAATGAGCCACATCACTAACAAGTGATTTGTGGAAGATACTAAACAATGCCCGTTCTTGCAATGAAGTCGTTGGAATGAATGATTGGCACTATAAGGGTAGTCACACCATTTTGACTATTAGAGCATATGGATCAGATACACAATGCATTTCAATATTGCTGCCAGGAATATTATTTGCACACAGGTGAATTAATTATTGCTTGAGTACCAGTATTCGTGTGTAAATGAACTTACAGATAATAGAATTTAACGAGGAAAGAATATAATCTGATTTAGCCCCCGCATAAAAGAAAAAGTCTATCAAAAAGACGACGCTTTGAATAATATGCTATTTTAAAGTATTCCACTGATACTGATAGTACAAGCATACGAAAACCTTTCTGGTGTGAATGTTGCCCTTTTGATCTTGGTACAAGATACTCAAGCACGTATCGGAAATATTGGACAGTTTTTTGCTACCTCTAGAAATACATTTAGGTGACTACTTTGCAATGTCATGCCCTTTTACTTCACGATATTCGGGTAAAAGACGAAAATCAATTCGATTTTACTTGATTTTCATACTCACATATCTTGATGAATACAAAAATCCTAAAGGGTTTCACCTGTTCTTAACACTATATAGTAGCTTTCTCCCGCTAAATTTACTATTAAAACCGAAAAACACATTATTTTCGGTTCCATTATAATTTATGCTACCGGTACATATGGTTCTATTTGTTCAATTTATAATTATTTCTAGTTCTTTTCGCATTCAAACCGTTCAGGTTCTGTAATTGGTTCATTTCCTTCAAATTTGTGCAGATGGTTCAAAATGATTGGTTCTTTAGTAATATTCCTGGTTTTCCTAGTAATATTCCTGCTTTTACTAGTTTTCCTATGGCAACAGGTGAAATAAATAATGTTAACTAAACGTGTTACCTTAAAGATGTCTGACAATAGTCTTGTGGCATCACTCGAGCAGGAGATTCTATAAAATTTTGAAACATTTCTTACATTTTCAGATTGGGTCATAGCTTGTATTTTTTTTGGCGGAGCATACACTAAATAAAAAGTTCCATCATTACTTGCGGATTCAGTTTTAGACGGCTCAGTATAAATACAGTGTGGATGTATAGCATAAAAAGTACAGAGAATAAAACACGAACCAATTTGTGCTAGGTGCCCACTAAAAAGAACGAATGCTATCTACCCGAGTCGGGTCAGGAGCGCAGCAAGGAGGCACGAACGGCAGCGACCGGGGTGCGTCCTTAAGGAGAAGGCGCGTCAACGATGGCGGGTATATGCATAAACGAAGTTTTTTACAACGGCACTTTCTATGTTACAATATCACACCATCCCTTCATTTAATCAAATCTCTTGCAATCGAAGATATAAATTGGAATACTGAATTGTGTGTCATAAACTATACTTCCTCCGCATCTTGTACCTATGTATAAAAACGGAAGTTAACCTCCGCTGGTATAGTGATTAGCGCGTGCACCTTTGGTGATCCAGGGTTCGATTCATGGTGTGAAACCACAAAACAATTTAAATTTATTTCACTATCCTCTAACATTAAACTGAAATTTCACTTCATCTCTCTTCAAAATTGGAAGTTAGTTAAAAATGACAAACACGGAAACTAACAGCTTCGAAGGTAATCATAATACTATATGTGAAGTATGATGTATGAAGTATTCCATTATAAACGTCTTTCAGGAAGCAATGTTACTTTTTTTAAGAAGCAATTAAGTTTTAGCAAACTAAACCTAACTTTCCCTCGTTAACTCTTACACGTAAACAACTTATTCGCCATATATTACTTTTGAAATGAATTGGCTTAAGTAAATATTTGCCATTTCAACTATATCGGCACGAAATTTAAGATCTGATCTCAGAAGTCAGACTTGCGCTCGACTGTCCATTCACAATGTAAAAGGCAATATTCCTATCGCCGAATTACCTGGTCCTCAACTGCGATCAGAAATTTTGCAACCAGTTTTAATGTATACAGTTCAATACGTAAAGACAAATAGAAGTAGCGGCTTAAGTTTAGAGTTGCCCCTCCAGTCTGAAGTTGCCCTTGGACTTTGCAACATACAAAAAACAGTGCTTAAAGTGTTAAAAATTGTTACATTTCACTTAACTTCAGTACTCCGTTTGTTTCACAAAAATTTAAAAGGTTTTCTTCATTATTTTGCGCATCCGTTACAGCTGTTCGCCATATTTTACAACTACCATGCTGCTGAAACCTTCCGCAATGCTTCCGCATCTGGCAAATAGTACTAACTTCCACATATCTTTTCTCGTATTAAACATAACTCTCCTGCCGATCTTACATTCCTAAACCTCAAATAAAAACTTCAAATTATCATTTCTTACCTCATTTCTCCTGTAAATTTTCCTGATTTTTATAAAAAGCGGAGGGGTAACTCTAAACTTAACCCGAAGTAGCAGAGCGATTTTAAATTTCAAGGCACAATCCATTTTTTATTTACTTCGTTACAATAACCTACCATTTGGATACCTTTTTTCGTGCTGCACAACTTTTCAGGAGTATGCTTAGCAGAAGGGGTCCAGGAGCATGTAAAAAAATTTAAAAAAAAACAGGAGAAATTGATGATGCATGTAGTTAGACGTAACATAACATAACCTAAACTAACCTAAGCTAACCTGAACTGACCTACAATTAGTAGAAATCAGAAAAACTCTATTTTTTTTTTTTTTGGAAAATTATGCTGGACCCCTACACTAACCTAACCTAAACTTACCTCAACTAACGTAATGTGAACAGAAATGACCAAAATTTTAACATTTTTTAGAAAAACAGAAATGGATCCCTCTGTTAAACATAGGCCCCTTTTTCACACTTTTTCAAGAATTACAACACTCCTTAGGATGTAATTTTAGGAAATGCGCTACCTTAAAAAGAAAGAAAAAAAGGCTAACGTTACAACGCCCGCTCCAGCAGGTATACTCACTGAGAAACGTGAAATTACACACTAATAATTTTATGAAAATAGATCAAAACTTACTCAACTTTAAACTAACCCATTCCTAACTCCTACCCTACTTATTTACATCTTACTCTACTCTACTCTACTTTTTAAAAAGGGTCCTACTTATCGATGCGCAGCTGGAGCATGTCTTGTAAAATCTACCCAAAAATAGCACCTCCTTTGAACTATATTAAAATGAAAATACTCACCTTGAACAGCACGTATTTGCCATTTATCTTGAAAGATCGAAGTACTCTAAAAATTACGTAGGACTTCTTTTGGTAGGATTTAAACCTTCTTTTGCCTTTGTTCTTAAACGAATAGTTATACTATCTTCATTATTGGCGCTAATTTTATATGCGTAATTTTCTGGTAATGCCGTTTCCATTTTTTGTTCAACCGTTCTTTGAATGCTTCCCGTTTCTCAAGTTTTTCAACTTGGAATTTTTCTTTAAAATAGGCTGAAAACGGGAAATTATGACATTCTCAACTTTTTTGGTATGTTTTATCATTCATTCATTTTTCTTCTTTTGCTCTTCTCCTTCTCACATGAACAATTCCTTCACTGACTTATCTCAATGTTGACCAACTAAGCAGGCATATAGCCAGCACAGACGAGTAGTAAAGACAAAATGAAACCAAAAGGGTCTGGTAGTTTGGACTCCTGCTGTGAACTGACCGTGAGTAAATACCTGTTCCTTCCGCAGTGCTACCCTTCCCCTCGCACACGTGAGATTGTTTTATTGTTTCCAAAACAAATGGGTTACAGTTGTCTGGTGTGTTTTTCGATGTTTTGGCACGCACACAGGTGTCACTGCTATGTTTCGATAATGAAAAGAATTATCAAACCCATCCGATACATATGATAGAGAAAAAGCAGGAATTGGGAATCGATACCAAAACTAGGTATAAACCTGTAACAGCGAGCTCTTCTGTAGTAAAAATGAGCTTCAGTATCACACAAAAAACTTTAAGCATCTAGTTAATGCAACGCAATAGCAAAATACCTTGTCTATTGTTACAGCTTTTTTTCTTTCTTAGCAAGGAACAAGTAGTGTGCAGCAAAACAAAAATCTTGTTAAGACCAAAAAATTGTATTGTGTTTCTTTGCCGAACACAACATTCCCTTTCAAAGCATAAAGAAAAACATGGTGTTCGTTAAATAAAATGTTCACAGTGTTCTTGATTTTTTTTTTTTTTTTTTAAATATTGTGGCAGCATCTTTGTGATATTATCATGCATTACTGTAAATAGTTGCTTTTACGTTACGAGAATGAGTTCAACTGCTCCTTATAGGTCCTCTAAAGTGATATTTTTCAAAATTATTTATCACTAGGTGTTATAAATTGTATCTATTTTAGTTGGCAGGAAATTTTGCTTCCAATCGGGAAATTTCATGGCTTCGGACGGGAAATTCTCTGTTACAAAACTGGCATCACTGCATTCTAGTAACCTTGAATCACTCTACGAAAGAAATACGCAAGCGAAGAAGAAAATGATTGGAAAAATAAAGTACTTTTCTGAAAGTTCTAGCGTTCGACAGTGGCTGTGCTAGTGAGTGCCTCGTGGCTGGTGATGCTCCGTGAGGAAGGAGATTAAGTGGACCCAGTGATACACCTACACTACACTTACACTTTCTGTTCCATTTACACGTACATACATTCCCTCCTTCTTTCTTCTTTTATCTACACTTTCTATTTCTCCTTTATCTTTTCATTTTATTCTTCCCACTTTCCTCTACTTTTGTGCCCTGTTCACCTTGGCTTTCGCCCTCTTTCCCTGTCTGAAGTCCTTTCCCGACTTTGACTTTTACTTTTTCCTGATTTTGATTTTTTTCCGACTTGTGTCCTTTTCCCGATTGTATCCTGTATTTCATTTTATTTTGCTTTTGAATCATAAATCCTCTGTTTGAGGTACACATTTGACCATTTTTGTATTAGTAGCACATATGACCATCGAGCCGGTGCACCTACCTATTTGACCGATAATGGTCTATGACAAGACAAGACAAAGTTCTCGTAGACGTAAATCATTTCATTAACACTGGCAAACAAAATATAAGGGAAGTAAAAGAACAGTGTTAAATTCTTATATAATTTGAATTCACAATGGCTGGTGAGGCGTCTGTTAGGTTGGAATTGAAGTGCAAAGAAGAAATTGTTTGTGACTTACCTCAGGAAGATCCACTCGAAGGGAAAGGGTGGACATACGAACTAATGACTGACAACAAAGAGTTAATATTATCTACAACTGAAGGAGAGCAAACAATAGACAAGGGTACAGCTATGTATTCTTTGGATGTGAAACTGACCGTTAATATGCTGAAATCAGAACTTGCAGAATCAGATCCTGCATTAGAAAGTAATATAGAAACGGTACGAAAAAAAGTGGTTCAGGAGACTTGCGCGTCGTACTCTAATGACTCCCAACAATTAACCACTAAAAATTTAAATTTAGTTCGGTCAGAAAGGTAATGTTCAATTTTTCATATACTAAATGGCTCAGATTGACAATACGGTTACATGGGTTCGGAAAATTGTTGGTTAAAAGAAATGCTTCACAAGAAGTATTTAGATATGGGAGATATCTAGAACATAAGTTAGTAATCTACAATTTGAAGATGGCGTGGCACACATACACTAGCTGTATACCAAATAATAACAAGGAATCTATTTTTTTGTCAAGTTATGAAGGAGTATTTTCTTTTTCAAGATAAACACTACTACTCATACAAATCTCTTGATAAAAAAAAAAATGATTCTTTTATTATTAATTACACGTTACTCACTAATTATTGCACATATATAAAATATAGGTGCTCGACGATATTGTTTTATTTATATAGAGACTTTTGTAAAATAACAAATTGCGAGAATGATATTCATCCTATAATTTTCCAAATTAAACGTGGAATGTATTATATTGGAACAAAAACTATGCACGTTTGTAATTTTAGTCAGAATTTAGCTCAAATGAGTCTAGCCTCATTTCTCCGGAGGGCTTAGAAGACATTAGCAAAATACAAAATAAAGAATATTTTTTACCAACAATGGATGTTCATTAATTATAGAGGTCCATACACAAATCCATTTCATAGGTGCACTAATTTCTTTCAAGGAAGTCAAGTTTTTATATTCCCAGCAATCATTTCAATATAGGATCACTTTAGGGGTCTAGTAAACGTACATGATATATGAATTATTGTCGAAACAACTCTAACGAGCATGCGCTAGATGGCCAGTAAAAGGAAGATTGCTATGTAGATTAGGGCATTACGCAGAATGTTGGTAAACGAGGATAGCGCAAAATACTTCATTTAGGATAAACTTACATGTCTTGCGTGTTGAATGTGTAATTGAACGTTCCTAACTATTTTATAGGTAACATTCTGAAATGCTTTCTCTGTTTGCATATTTGTGTACCGAAGTACCACAATACATTAGGGACGTAATTTCTTAATTATATGGATTCTTTCATTCTCAAACATTTTTCTAGTTCCGTGTCATGATTTGACTAATTGATTTTTGATACTCCATTTCGTTTACAGTGGTTACTGGATACCGTAACACGGGATTACTTTGCACATCGGTCGTTACTTTGCACGAAATATGAAAAGGGTTTCACAGTCCTTTGTCGGAAAACCATGAACTGTAAACAGGAAGTTTCAACTACGCTGTAAGATAGAACATGTAACTGTATTTTGGCTGTAATGTTGGGGGTTAGCATCAGTTCTAATTACCGGGAGTTTTTGTTCTAGTGGTATGGCAAGCAGTTACTCTAAAAACAGCCTAAATTTAAAAGAATTTTCGTCAAAGTTAAGTCAGTTGGTAGAATACTAGTGCATATAATTAGACTTTGATGCAATTGTTGAAATTGAAATGTGAAACGTTTTAGAGGTGAGGTTACTTTCAACAACATACAAAAAAGTATGTTGAACATGCGTTTCTGTGCAATGTTTTCATTCAGTATTTAAACATTTCACACTCTACACAAAACTGCATGCATTTTATTAACATCGATATTCTTAAAGGAAATTATGTGTTTTCTGGTATCGACTCTGGAACCACATTTTAATAGTTTAATATATGTCCCACACAAATGCCAACTGACGAACAGAAAAAATCATTTTTGTAAACTGATTTGATTTGGTTATTCCCTTTGTCCAAGAATATGATCCGAGCACTAATCAGCTTAAGATTTACGGGGTTG
Organism: Thermobia domestica; assembly: GCF_964235325.1. Classification (NCBI taxonomy): domain Eukaryota; kingdom Metazoa; phylum Arthropoda; class Insecta; order Zygentoma; family Lepismatidae; genus Thermobia; species Thermobia domestica. The sequence goes on along the minus strand of NC_137467.1, from coordinate 161,191,970 downwards.
GTAACTTTCAGGCTCAAACCCACCCAAAATTGCATGATTTTTTTTTTCTTAACGGCAAGTCTGCAATTAGACTCAAACAGTGACTTTAATCGGTTCTTAGAGATTTAGTCACTTCCTGGAACTGTTTCTGCGTGAGTCACTTGTTGGAACTGTTCGTGCCTTTGCTGTGGCGTATTAGTTCAGAGATTAGTGGTAGTTCATATTTTTCCCACTAAGTGTCTCTGTACAGTCATATGGCAGTTTGTTACTGTGGCGTCACATGTTCTGTCTGCTTGTATGTGTGTGCTGTTGCTTGTGGGATGCGGTGAGCGGGTAATTGAATTTTCGTTTCATGGCGACGATCCAGTGAGCAAGTGCGATTGAAAAACCGTAACATGAATTCAATACAAAGAATTTGAACTTGTCGTTTTTAAATAAGTTTGTATTAGATTCGGATATTAACTCATATCGCTTTTCAGCACTGTGTGGTTTAATTGAGTTAGAGAAAACCTGTGATGGTCGAATTCTGAAGATATTCCCGACCTATAGTAAAAGTGGGCGTTTGTCGGTTAGTCTTGTTTGTAATAATAACAAGTTTGCTCGCTTTAATAAATCGACGTCGTGCAGAGCGGAACATTTTTCAGTAATGTGTAGTTGAGTATTGAGCATGTGTTCCTGCTATCTTACTTTTTCGGGAATCAGCAATTATAAGTTCATTACTCATGAGTGGTCTGATATGGCGAAAGGGCGAGTGCTTTCGTTTTTTAATTGATATTTTTTTATTCTTAGATTTCCTTTGCATTTGAGTATTTGGCAAAGTATTTGTTTTACTGCTGGTTCCATTATCTTGGTGATATGTAATTTATTTTTCCTTGTGATGCTTCACTGATTTATAATTAGTGATGAGTTTTTTTTTTTTTTTTCCTTCTTACGATAGCTTTATAGTAGTGGTTTGACTGAATATTATTTTTTTGGGATGTTTCTATGGTGCTTGAGTAGGGTGGGGGTGGGGTGTTAGTCCCCATATAGATATCAATATTGATAGTCACCACTTCACCTGGATTGATTAAGAAAGGTGTTTAGTAACATTTTGGCACTTGTCTTTATAGTATAATTCTTAACAATGTATATTACTTTGACTCGGATAGTAACTATAATCGATTCAACTGATCCAGTCCCGGGAGCATATTGAAGCAGTTTAGAAATCATTCCTAAACTGCTCCCGACACCGGATCAGATAAATCGCTGCAGTCACTGTTTGAGTCAAAGTAAAGATTTGCCTAAGAATCCATTGCTAGTGACTGCAGGATTGCATCAAAGTCCCATTATACATGGCAGTATTCTACGAAACTAATTTAACTTCGACGGAAATTCTTCTAGATGATATCTGTTAAATTTTATCAGCCTTTATAGTGACTGCTTTTCATACCTCTACTAGAAAAAACTTTCCCGGTAATTTAAACTGAATTTGACCGCAAACATTATAGCCAAAATACAGTTACATGTTCTATCTTACGGTTGCAGTTGAAACTTCCTTTCTACTGTTCATGGTTTTACCGACAGAGTACTGTGAAACTCTTCTTCAAATTTTGTGCAAAGTATAAACCCCGTCTTATGGTACTTAAAAGCAGTTTTATGCAAGACATTATAGTTTTGATTAAACGGTAGGTTATATATCATTATTTAGTTTACGTTAACTGCGGAAAAGGAAGTGTTAAAGAAGATGTTATTAACTTTCTCTTTCTGTGTCATCACGTTAGGAGGATGAAGCTCGATTATTCGTATACTAATACATAACAGCTAGTTAATATACACTTATAACTAACATTATGGAGTAGGGTAGTATAGATGTGAAAGAGTAGAGATGAGAAAATGATCAAATAGGGCCGCTATCACTTTCGAATCCATAGTCCTCTGGCGCAGTAGGTGTTGCTCATTAGTATATATTTTGTTTAATTTTTATAATAATAGTTATTATTATAATTATGATAAGGAATTGAGAATGTACCGGAAAGGACATTAGAATCGCAAGATTGTGGCTTCTCTTATTTATTCTTATCAGTTTTTTATTTCAAAATTTTTTTATGCACTTTTTTCCCTGAAGCTAGTGCTATTTCGCCTGGCGCGTGGTAAAATACAAGTTTGTATAGTGTTATAATAAGAATTTATACATAATGCTGCCGAAAAAATTCGTAATGTGTATCATTTGTTTAACATAACATAAAAAGGTATAGCAAAAATATATATATATTAATAATCATAATCTATGGAGTAATCGTGGACAGTACATAATGATTCCAGTTATGTATAAAAATATTTATAATAATCTTTAAAATATTCAGCACTCGAAATCGAAAATGGCATCATTAATCACTACAGTTTGGAATCAAATAAATAAAAAAAAAAGTAAGAAATTGTTTGAGATTCATATATAGGTCCATTTTTTCTGTAAGACCCTCGAAAATTTTAGTCATTTCACTTGTCTTTTAAATGGTGTGATTTCAAATTATAACCCCTATGGTGAGAAGCAGAACGCACACTATTAATAGTTCCAAATTCTAAACATGTTACAAATAAGACGATAGGGTATAATTATATAGCTGTTACCTAGGATATTATTATCCCTTCCTATATTGTAGAAAATGATAATTAATTATTTCATTCATCGGGTAGCGATAAGGTGATTTGAAATGAAACATCTCCATCTTAGTTCCTCAGAGCGCGTAAATGGGAAGTCAAAATTTAGAGTAGATAAAAAAATAGAAGAAATGGATAATTTTAGTTTTTGTTATCTACGGACATAATTGTATGGTTTATATTGTATCATATAGCAACAAATGTGTTTCTTTCAGTTATTACGGATAAGACAATTTCAAATTATATCCTTTGTGTTGAGAAGCGAAAAACTATCATTATGAACCACAAGTTTGATAATATTTCAATATGGATTAGAAATATTTTCCTGACCTTTTTCGGATTTGTACCTTTTACTTGCAGCTATTCTACAACCAACTTTACGGAATAATAAATTTATTTATTTTCATTTTTAGTAGTTAAGTGTAACAAATTAGGAGTTCGTGCTTTCTACAATTTAGAAATTTGTAAGAATATCTTTAGCTGGAAACTACAAAGAAAGTTGTATTTTGTGTATTGTATTGTATTGAATTGTTGGAAGTTGTATTGAATTTTTATTTATAGCAATTGGAGGTTTAATTATGCAGTTGTGCTTTGAAAGTTCTCCAGAAAGAACTGCCCAATAAATATCGTTGTAGTGCATATTTAGAAAGTTAGGCCCGAGAAATATGGTTGTATATTTAAAAGTTTACTACTCAGGCCAGATGTGATTTATGCTTTGTAAGCCTGAATCCTGCCCGCGGGCTAATCATTTTATATATTAAGAAGAAGGGGTTGTAGTTATGGTTACTTTTACTTAAATATTACTTAATACATTCCGGACGGACTGCGAACATAGCTCGCAGTGAATGTTTTGTCCCTCTAGACGGGCTGCGAGCTATGCTCGCACTGTACTGTTCTTTTTTGTAGCAATGAAACGATGGGCGACACTCGCACCTCGTTTCGTGTATTTGTTAATCGTGAGTACGTGGTTCAGATTCGAAGTGCTAGGTGGCGTGTGTGCTCAATTTTTGTCACAACTCAGCTGTAATTACAACTTTGTAGGAATACGCGGTTTTTTGCCTTTTCTTGTGAAAATGGCGAAGAAGTTGAATTTTTCACACAAAGGCTAATTACACATGATTTTCGAGTTTCCATGTGGGCATAACAAGTATCATTATTGAAACTCTCACATTGTGTATTTTGTGTCTCGTTTCCAACTACAGCTTACATATTACATGCGTATAGGATATTTTTGTAGTTTTTGTTACATTGTAAAAATTTTTCTCGCTTTGCGTAATTGATAGAAGTATATATGCAGTAAAATGTTAGAAAATATATACCAAGTGTTGAATGATACACACCTATGTAAAGGGGAAGTTCTGTAGTTTATAAAATGGTATAATCAGTAGCATTGTGTTGAAAACTGTCATTTCTACGAATTTTTAAAATATGCCAAAAAACCGTCGTCTACAAGGAAAAATCAGGTATTAAAAGGCCCGTCCGGAATGGGTTAATTATGCACCAAGGCAGACGGTGATGACGGCAATGAATGAACGGTAGAGTGAGAAAAGTGGGAGGAAACGGCAGAATACCGCGAAAACCCACGTACACGTTTTTGTTCTTCAACTACAAAACTAGCTTCACGGAATCCAAACAAAGTAGCAGAGCTATACCATTCAGCCACCGTGTCCCCAGTAAAAATAAAATAGTACCACTTTACAGCTCTCCTACAATACATATGCTATACTGATATTAGTTTATTTTGGAATTCAGAATTTAACTACAATATGATATAATTAAGAACATGCTTCTCGAAACTATTGTCATAATAGATTTTGTCTTTTTTTTTCATCTAACTTCTGCGCTGATGACGGATAATTAATTAAAGAAGCTGATTGTAAAATTAATTTTTAGCACTCTTACGTCGGGAATCGAACTCGGTACAACATGCACCAATGGCACGCGCTAGCAATTCGAACAACGGCGAAGGCTTTATCCACATGCACAAACTGTCCTATGACGAGAACATAACAAGACTAGTGATGGGTAAATTCTTGGCAATATATTTTTCGGGAATGTTCCCTGGAAGATTCCCAAAAATGGGAATTTTCTTTGAATTTATGAACAATCACAAATAAAAATGCATTCTATTTCTATATTATCATTTCAAAGGTAAATTCTTTTTTATATCACAGTATATTATTACAGTTTTCCCCAGAGGAGTCTTTAAAATGTATATTCTGAATGATGTTATTTTATTAATATTTTATTATATTTAGAGAGTACGCATAAATGGATGTTTATTTACAATATGTTCTACGAAAGAAAATATGTTTCAAAAATGGTATAGTAGGTCCACATACTTTTAAACCGCTAAAAAGTTAGTTATAAACAAATTAGGTTGGGTAACTGGCAGAAGACACATGTCCCACCATTTTGTCAACATTTAGGCATAAATATGTATGTTCACAATATTTGCAAGAAAAATTCTTATCTTTATAATTTAGCATGTAATATTGCCACTCGACCTTTTTTCCTGCCCATTTCTCAAAATGTCATGCTTTAATTGACATGTAAGTGAAGTCCGACTACCTCTTCAAGAATTCAAGCCAGAGACAGGAGACAGACCAACGTCTATTGCTAACGGTGTTTGAGGGTTTATTAATAGCGCTACATCTCCATTTCTACGTAATTCTAAATTACTTAAAAATGGTTCCTTGTCATCATTTGTTATTTAGTACTTTGCTATTATTGACTATTGTTTATCTTTGGTGGACCAGCATATGCTCCTACTTTTTGCGATATTCTATTCTGATGCGGTTGTTTTATGTTTTCATATGTTAAATTACGTTACCGACATTAAATTCACACAGCATTGCCAAGCGAGCGTTAGCGAGTGAAGGTGGGATATAGCCCCGCAGAGCACGTTCTTTTCTACCTTCGTTACCAGCAATTCACTATCTTTTCTCACATAAATCACTTCCACTTACACTTACAGTTCGTGCAAATCCCCTACCGCCCTAAAAAATTGTGTTCGATACTTTGTGGATTACTTGAACATCACTACCAACTCATTTGTTCCGTAAATTGTCCTACGTTTTGCTAGTGTTTGGCCCCTATACTAAACAGTTACCCTACTTTTTAGTTCAAATGGAAATTAAACTTAAGAAAATCATATTATTACTTATATAAAGTACAGTCAATAGTTTTTGATTTTTTAACGTCCAAATTCTTTAAAACCTAGAAGTTATAACGAAATACTTTGGATAGATTATTAATTACCTGTACCTTGGGCAGAAAGTGTTCATACATGTGCACTATACTTAATAGAATGTTAATTTAATATTAACAAAAGAAGAATGTTTTTAAGATATGTAAAAAAATATATTACGGGATAGTATTATGTAGTTGTTACTAGGTAGTTGTTGATGGATACCTAATCATCATGTCTGTGTGCATGACAGTTTGAATGAAAATATATTATAAAGTGTATCAACTAATAAACCATTTTAGTACCGTTCATCGACTTTATAATTCTTATAGAAAAGGTGAGAATAATAGTATATATAATTATTAAAGATAATTTTACATGCAAACGATTACTACCACTCGAGATATATATTTTACTTAGCCGAACCAGGTTGACGACTACCCTTGGTGAGTCGTTGTAAAAATTTTGGTGCCGAAACCCGGGACTTTTCATAAATTCATATCCCGAAGCAAAGTAAGGGTGAATTTACTTTTGTAATAAGGTTAATGAATACAAATTTCACAAGACTATGAAGTGGTAGAATAATTATAAGAAAAATGAACGGTGAAGCAATGGAGAATGAATCCAATAATAGTGACAACGGTGAACATAGTGTAGCACCAGGAATGACATCAGAAGACCGAATCTTCCTAGCCTTACAGCGACAATTGATTCAGATGTCTACCGAATTAAAGCAGACGATAGAGCAGAAGTCCGAAGAATCCAACAAGCAATGCGAAGAATTGAAGCAGACGATAGAACAGAAGTTCGAAGAATCCAACAAGCGATACGAGGAATTAAAGCAGACGATAGAGCATAAGTCCGAAGAATCTAACAAGCAATATGAGGAATTAAGTAGACGAATGGAACAGAAGTCAGATGAAACGAAACAGTCAATTGTCCAGGCGATGAATCACATCACCTCGCAGTTCGAGGAAAAGTTAAAAATAATATCCGAGGATTGTCAGGATAAGCATAACCACCAAATCCAAGAAATCAGTGATGTAAAAAAGGATTTAGAAGTAATAGAATCTTCTGTTCAACAGCAAAAGATTCAGGTCATCAATAATTCTAACAACATACGTGCAAATACGCAATTGATAGCTACTCTACAGGAAGAAATTAGAACGCTACAGGTTAAGGACAACACATACCACAATAATATGGGTAGTGATCGCTTGGAGTTTCCCCACTCACCAGAGATGACTTCGCCTCCACCTGTGTCTGATGAGGATATTATTTTGGAAGAAATTCATCCTAAGAGTACAGATGTGCGGAAAAGGGATGGTGCAACGACACATCACGTCATGGATAGGAATTGTCACCCAATAAGTACACGGAATGATAAAAGGAAGGTAAAGTTAAGTGTTAAGATGAGTGAAATACGGGCTATGAGTAAATTCAGTGGTAAATGTAATGAGAACGCTACTTCTTTCCTGGAAAAATTTCAGGACGAATGCAATATAATGTGTATAGATAGATCACAATATATGAAATTAATCCCTCATGTATTACTCCCACCATGTTCTTTATGGTTTAAAGCAGTACGTGATCACATCAATACATATGGGGAATTTAAGGCAGCACTGATCGCAAATTATGAAAATGACTTTTTGCTTGCAAATCGAGATGCCACCATTAGAAATCAACATTTCAATCCTCGTTTGCACAAATCTGTTGTTGAGTTTGTTGTAAATACATACAACGAATTAAAAGTCGTAAATCCCTTGCAATCGGAATCTAGAATAATAGCATCGATTCGAAATTTGCTCCCATTTAAGTTACAACAGATCTTGTTTTCTACACAATGCATGAGTTTCAATCATATATTAATGCTTGTCCAATGCTATGAAACTCAATACCATGCTTTGAGTCAACAAGCAGGAGTAGGTAAAAGTAAAAATAATTCAGATCATTTTGTACCTGTTCGGAATCTAAATATCAGAAGTGTGAACGATACGGAACACAACCTAAGCCGAGTAATTTCTAGCAATCAAAACGAGCAAAATAGGCAAAGTTATGTAGGGAATCAGCCTAACCTAATTAATCGTGGTAATCCTGATGTCAGATCACCCAACAGAAGTAGACATAAAAACAATCGGAATATAGGGCGAAATTACAGGAATACAATAAGCTACATGGATAGACGTAATTGGAGGTCAAGAGATGGCACTTCGTATCAAAATCAGAATCACGATGAAATACATGTACAAAAGAGTGTAGAACCTAATCATGATTGTGCAGTACAATGTACTTTATTAGAATCATATGCAAGTATGAATGTAAGCTGATTACCGTTAATGAAATTAGGTTAAACCCATATCAGTTATAGATTCTTGTGAACTTTTATTTTTAAGTTTATGTGTTAATATCAATAATGAAAACAATTCTTATAACTTCGTTATACAGGCAATATGAGGAATTATAATTCGATTCATAATTGATTAAAAGCAAAGATTATTTATATTAGATTGACTTGTGTTGAAAACTTAATTGCCAAAGATTATGTTAAGTATAAGATTCATTCTATTAAGTTAATTATTCAACGACTGTCTTGAATGAGATTCTTCTATATTTTGATGCCTTATTGATCCAATGTTTATTTTAACATATCACCTAATATAATTATTATATAATGCGCCCTGGATAATGGTAACTCATGTTTGTTTCTTACGATTTTGACTTCGCACCCTTCAAAGATTAAATAAATGGGCGACGACATTTTAATAATAAAATATAATAATAATGTAATGAATGATAATGAAATAAATATAATTAATGTAATAAAAGATAAGTATTAATGAAGTGAAAGATTTGTTATAAATGTATCTATATCTATGATATGTAATGAAGATACATACGAGGGGCGATCAAAATGTGATGGACATATGTAATGTAAGACCATTATTGTAAACGGACCAGTGGTTCTTGAAGATAAAAGCCAAGCTCGCTTATGACTTTTATATTCAGTCCAATTGTCGGGCGACATTTTATATAACGAAATACTTTGGATAGATTATTAATTACCTGTACCTTGGGCAGAAAGTGCTCATACATGTGCACTATACTTAATAGAATGTTAATTTAATATTAACAAAAGAAGAATGTTTTTAAGATATGTAAAAAAATATATTACGGGATAGTATTATGTAGTTGTTACTAGGTAGTTGTTGATGGATACCTAATCATCATGTCTGTGTGCATGACAGTTTGAATGAAAATATATTATAAAGTGTATCAACTAATAAACCATTTTAGTACCGTTCATCGACTTTATAATTCTTATAGAAAAGGTGAGAATAATAGTATATATAATTATTAAAGATAATTTTACATGCAAACGATTACTACCACTCGAGATATATATTTTACTTAGCCGAACCAGGTTGACGACTACCCTTGGTGAGTCGTTGTAAAGTAAGTCATAATATATTAAAATAAAGGAATTAATCATATTGTTCTTATAATTTGGAAGATAAAGTAATGAAATGGAAATAAATTCCTTCCCGGGATTTTATAGGCCAGGGAGAAAAACCGGGAATATTCAGGGTCTCAAATAAAAAAGTAAGAAATTGTTTGTCATTCATATCTAGCCCCATTCTTTCTGTAAAATCCTCGAAAATTTTAGTCATTTCACTTGTCTTTTAAATGGTGTGATTTCAAATTATAACCCCTATGGTGAAAAGCAGAAGGGACGCCGTTAATAGATCCAAATTCTAAACATGATACAAATAAAACGATTGGGTATTATTGTATAGCTTTACCTAGGATATTATTATCCCTTCCTACATTGTAGAAAATGATAACTAACTATTTCACCCATCGGGTAGCGATAACCTGATTTGAAGTGTAACACCTGCAACTTAGTTCCTCGGAGTGCGTAAATGAGAGATCAAAATTTAGAGTAGGTAAAACAAATAGAAGAAATGGATAATTTTAGTTTCTGTTATCTACGGACATAATTGTATGTTTTATATTTTATTATATAGTAACACATGTATTTCCCTTAGTTATTACGGATAAGACAATTTCAAATTATATCCTTTGTGTTGAGAAGCGGAAAAAGCATTATTACCAACTACATGTTTAATAATATTTCAAGAAGAATGATTGGAAATATTTTTCTGACTTCGGATTTCCTTGTTTCGGATTTGTATCTTTTTAATTGCAGCTATTCTACAACCAACTTTACGGAATAATAAATTTATTTATTTTCATTTTTAGTAGTAAAGTGTAATAAATTAGGAGTTTGTGCTTTCTACAATTTAGAAATTTGTAAGAATATCTTTAGCTGAAAACTACAAAGAAAGTTTCAACTCGTTCTATTTCAAACGCTTTCCAGTTGGATTTTTTTTTTTTTTGCGTTGCTCTGATCCTATCGTACAGGTATATATTTGACATATTGCTATTCCTATTATAAGAGGCAAGTAATTCGTGAGTATTTTTTTTTTTTTAATGAAGAAGGAAGTATTAATGTCCGTACTAACAAACAATGAAAGAAATTTTGATCGTAGCGTTAGACTTGTTTCAAACTTGGTGATCAGAACGGCTCCTGCTCTACGGATGGTATAATTTGAGACCGTTTCTTTTAGGCGAGTGAAATGAATTGAGATCTTAGTTGAGAATATAAATGAATGTAAGAATATCCGAGGTACAAACTTTGAAAAAAATTCTAACCATTCTATTTGATACATCTTTCGAAATTTAACAGCTATTGCCAGTTATTTTGCTTCTAATTCCAGAGAATGCAATTTAAGTACAAGATATTTCTTATTAGGTGAGTGAAATAATTTTTTTTACTCTGCTTTTAGATTTTAGACAAGTGAAAATGGCTTTAGATACAAGTCGCGCAGGATTTTGTATTTTTTTATTTAAGAAAAGCTTTGGAATAGAAGATTAGGAATAGATTTATCAATACAAAATAACTATGCAAAGTATATTTTTTGACAAAATAGAATCCTAATACCTTTAAAGATCTGCCCAACTTCGGCTTGTTTTTAGTTTTCCTTTAAAGGAAAGTTGCCATTATGACTACTAATCGATTCCTAAGTGAGGTTAGTTTCAATTTTTGTTAAGGGGCAGCAGCATTTTTTTAGATAATGTTCTCGTAGTACATTTGAAAACTGTATTTTATAATGGACTTTTCGTTCTTCTATATAGAACTCCTGTAGCCTGACATCATCGTTATTATTTAATTTCATTTCAGAACGATGTTAAGTCGAATTTCATTGTGGGTTAATGAGATATACCTCATAAAATGCCAGCGAAACGTTACTTATTTATTTACAAATTAGCCCGGTACAGTCCAGATTAGGAATATAATCGTAAATACGAAATTATTAAGTACATCCCGCCTTTCGAACAAAATTTTTTAATAGCATAGAAAACTACACTGTCTAAGCTGAATTTCATTCTGGATTGCAGGTTTACATTAGGAAAGCACGATGATGGCTTTGAATCCAAGGTTTTATGAGAGAAAGATATAAACTGCTTTAAGAAAAACTATTGTCCACTTTTATTATATTTCTTACACGGGGGAATATATTCGATGATCCAATCGAAAATGTAGGAACGTGAGAGTACAATGAACCAAGACTGACGAGAAGGTTATGGAGCTAATGGTTTATAGTTTTCTTGTGTATCAGTTCTTTGATATATTTTGTGTTTCCACGTATATTTCCCTTTCTTTAATTTGCACCTTTTCTAAATTTTTAAAAGTATTTTCAGACTTTTCGATTGAATTCCACCAAGATATGAGTTTTCTATCATTTTGTCAGTACTGGTGTCTACTGATAGCTTTTATCATGCTTCATACTGCCTTTTTGCACAGTTTCATATTTTTGCACTTGAAGATGTAAACGCTGAGCTGTTTCATATAAAATCAGGAAGTTCACGAGTGAAGACTCAAAAATTAGAGTTAAATTTTACATTTCGAGTAGCGTTACCAATTGGCGAAAACAAGTGGAAGGCAGAGATTTTTTTCAAAGTCAGTTTTGAAATTACAGGCTCTCAAAATACTGATAATTTACCAGCAAAATATTCCATGCTTGACATTTGTTCGATTAGCACTTCCAAAGATCTCAAAGCTCATAGGATACTAGCAAGTATCAACATAGCACTTGCAACATAGATATTTTCATTTTGTATCCAAGTAGTATGAGAACCGTCAAGGTAATTTGAATGATATTTTTATTACTTGTTTGTGGTAATGAACAATTTGTTAAACAACTAATTTATATTTTAACTGAGTGTGACGTGAAAAGTCACGAAATATCAAAACTGTATTCCAGGTGGCAATAATATCATAGTGTCATCATTAGCACAACGAATTCACACCTGCGGAACTATTTCCAAACAAGCAAACGGAGTGAAATTAATAGTATATACCCAGTCAGGAATGTCCAAGGGAATGGTAACTGTATTCGCATCAATAGTAATTGTATTTAAGCGCAGAACTAAACTTTTACAAACTTGAAACCAGGAACTTAATGAAACGACATAATGATCCTACCTTCCTCCAGACGCTGTTATGTTTGGACCTTGAATTTACCATGAAACCATTGCCTCCAGGAATCTTAAAAACACACAAATCTTGATAGATAAGGTTGGTAACTACTCTTTACATCTCTTATACGTTACAACTTCTATACACTATTCACACAGTACACGGTGCAGCTTCTGCACAATATTCATCTTACCTTCTTCAAAAAGAAAAAAAATAAAATAAAAGGGATAAAACGCAGCGAAATGGTAGCTATTTCACAATAAGTTACTAGGTTTGGAAACACACCTGCTCGATACACAGGTACCGTAGTGAGTCATCGAAACTGGCAGAAGGCAATTTTATAACTTTTACGTTTGCATAGAAAAGTTTAATCGAATATTTCTGATTCAGGCCTACACATCCAGGACAGCAATGCTACCAACTTGAAATGTGCAAAATATAGCTACAGAACCAAATATTTAAACATGTACAAATTTTAGCATGAATTCCAAATTGAAAAGTTGAATATAATATAAATCAAAGATAGAGTAGTCACATAGATTGATTGTTTTATATCTGTGGGATCAAACTTCAGAAAAACAACCATGTGACATTTCACTATATTTGACCCAAAAGCCGTTGCTTGTAGGGAGCATAAACCCATGGCCGATAGGTTAGTCCGGCGTTTGGTCTACCATGCAGTAACATGTTTAATCATACTTGATATTTAATCTTCTAGTATAAAAATTACAGGAACCATGACCTGTAACAATTTCCATCGTTTCTTTGTGTAACTCTCTTTCCCCTTTCCTAATTTTAATAGTCGGAGTGTATTATTCCAATTTTTCCTTTTATGGTTAATTTTCACAATGTTATGCATTTTCTTTTGATGATTGCGTTTAGTTGCATTACTAATCGGAATTTTTACAATTAATTCTTAAATGTTCACTTATTTCTTTTTAATCCAATTTTTTATTTCTTGTCCTAGTCAGCTAACAACTAACATTTAAGGAGGCTGGCGTTCTAAGAAATAGTAGTTCCTTTATCCAGGTGAATTGTTTCAGTGTATGTCTTATAGCTGGACATCGAACATGAGACGCCAGGATATTTCTCCAATTGAAGCAACAAAGAATGAGTATTTCTGCATCACTTAGAGAAGCACTAGATAGGATAAATTACATTCACGTTCTAAGAGATGAAAATTAATGCAAACAAAATGAATATAATAATGTGCATCATGCTGAGACAGAGAAAGATGGACAGAACCACGAAATTTAAACTCTTAAGCATAGACAGTCTGGATTTCCCTCCTGCTTCATCTTTCTGTTTGTTTTTTTTCTCTTCCCTTGTGGAATAAATCGCATTTAGTATCAATAGCCAACATAATTTACAATGTGTAATTCATTGAAAAAAAAAACTGTAGGCAAATCGAACGGAGAATATTTAGAATGAGTCTCACATGCTGTCCAAGTAGGGGCACAATCTAAGGCGTATATTCAAAACAGCCATGTAACTGCACTCTGCAATATAGTTGTTTCCGGTTCCATTTCAATTTTTAATTTTATTTACGGTTTTTAGATGTCTATGGCTAAACATCTGGCTCCAGAAAGAAACCTTAGATCTGTAGGTCAAAATCAGGCAAAAGTTTATCCACATTCTTCAGAACTTACTGTTGCGTCTACATACATGTAGGATTAATCGAGGATTTGCATTGAGAAAAGCTAAAATATCCTAGATAGAAGCACTTTAAATTTGGTATTGGCGCAGAATGTTGCGTATAACATGGACCGAAAAAAAAAAGAAATGAACAAGGACTAAGGGACGCTAATGAAGGGCAAACTATGATGAAACTAATTGGAAAAAGAAGAAAAAGCATGCTTGGCCATCTTATTCGGCACTCCAATTGTATCACCATGCTGTTAGTTGAAAATGCAGTAGGAATACCAGCAAAACGAAGACCAAGGATATAGTATCTAGACAGTTACGAAGAAGTGACGTTATCAAATTTTAAAACTGATCTTTCATGGTAGAGAAAAATTTCATAATTTCCATGTTGCCCACCTACCTATGTTTGGAAGGAACAAGAAGGAACCGATGATTTAATTAGTGATTTCCCAAATTTACGATATTGACACTACTTCCTTAAGAATGATTAGAAAGTTGATTTCATAAATCTACGAAGCCAATTCTACCTCTTGAAGGAGGTCTCCTCACCAATAATCCATGCGGAAATGACATTTCGTAGCTTTGTTAGGTAATGTTCGTGCAGTGTAAATAAAACTTCGAATATAATATGTGCAAGCTCTCACAGGAATATATCGCCTGGTACAAGCTATATTTTACTCTCAAAACACATTGTTTTGTTATTAATAATTTGTTTTCTGCGTTTCTTGTAGATATCTTAATTTTATTGACTAGTGGTTAGTGGAGGCTAGTTTTGGTCAAATATCTTTACACTTATATTTCTTTCTTTTTACTGCACGGGTTCTTCCTGTGGCCGTGAAATCGTGTTTTTTGTCGTTGGTTGAATCTTGTAAATATAATCGTAACGTTCATATTGATCTTTACCTTTTTCCCAAAAGTTTACACATCCCTCTGTCACTTGTTTATTCCGTTTTTCCCAGCTTTGCTACGGCAAATCACGATTTCTTCTGTACCTACGTTTTGCATAGACCGAAGTTGGAGAGAACGGTAGACAATGCATAGATACCGTAAAAATGGAAAAGTGAGCAAATGATCAAATTAAGCTCAGATATTTGAAAAAACTAAAATTATCTTGCGGGGCATATCACGAAACCTGGTTAAACTGTATAGAAAATCTAATAATACTGAATGCAATTCATACTAATTAAAAGAACATCAAAAGGTTACAAATGAACAAGTAGCTTTTACTATATATGTTTACGGCCGTTTCGACTTCATTTCCACCTTTATTTTATTTTTTTCTTTTAATACAGGTGGCTGTGTGGCACAATTGATAAATTAAGATTTCACTTACAATAAACTTCGACTGGTCAACTCCTTCAGGAGCGTTGCAGTTATAACAATCTCAGACGTTCCACGTCGGATAATCCCATGGGTCCGCTGGAGTTCTCTGCTGATAGTAATAAACGATCGTCCAAGCCGGAACAATTATTCCTTCCGTTTCAATGATTTGGAGCCAGAGTTTGTCACGCAAAACTGAAATTACTAACGAATGTTAAGGTGCTAACACGTATGTACTAGTCACTTCACTGCTGATTTCTACACAATATTAGAAAAAATATTTTACCCAAAGCATATGCAAATGTAGTACAATCACTGATGGTAAACTAAAAAAAAGTTGGCTATCAGGTATGCAAACAGCGATTAAGCTTGCGAAGCTCAATCCGTACAAGGATAGCACTCATAAGAATATAACGTGTGTTTACTTAGGAACAATGCACCGCACTCGCCTTCGTGAGTGTCCTTCCGAGCGACGACCAGGCGTTCGTGCAAAGCACTGAAGGTTCTTTTAACAAACCAAAGCTTGTATATGGTCAGCCGGGAAAATCCCGATTTTCACTCCTGGCATCGGGACCGGAATTATCGTCCTATTAGCTTTTAGATATAACTGCGTAGGTGGAGGGTGATTGTCCCGAAAGTCAGATATAAGGAAACAATCACCAAAAATGCTGCACTCACGTGATCAGTGTCCCTGTCTCTTGAGCATATATGGCCGTAAAACCGGAGCTAGGCTTACTAACACAAATGTACAAAATACAAAACTGATGAGAAATGGTTCAAGATTTCTCTTCCATATACGAGGCTTGGTTAATAAAGTCTAAAATTAACTTTGTCCTATATCTTTTAAATTCCCAAAAATCAGCCTCAGGTCGTGATAGCCGAAACGTTGTCTTTATGGGGTTATGCTATGTATAGTACGGATTTTTTGTACGAAATAATTTACATCTTGATTTAATTTCGCCTCTTTGCACAGTAAATAAAACAGACAAACCAAAACTTCCAAGGTTGATTCGGTGGTTAGATGGTTAACGCGTTGCTGTCTGGAACAAATGGTCGTGGATTCAAGTCACAGAAGTTGAAATATTTTCATTCTAAATATGTTTCTGTATGTTCACATGTATTATTAATATTACTTTTCTTGCACTTCACATATGTTTTCTTAGACCATGTGTTCATGGATTAGGGTAGTTTACACGAGGTTTCGTTGTATATGCTTACAGTTTCCTATCTTCCCTTCAAAATGGATTTCTATATGTTCACATCTGTTAATATTTATTTAATAAGATAACAAGTTAATAATTATTTAACAAGTAAGAATATATATTTGCAGAAAATTTAGAACGATGCCAAAGCACATTTTTTTAACACAGGAATGCATTATTTTTCCTTTATTCCGAAAGTTACTGCGATTGTGTGCTATGCAGCCAAACCTTCCACTAACTGATACTGCCGGTGGCATCAGTTTTCTGGACGTACTTGCATTGTAAAATCAGATTTTCTCTTCAAAAATGACCTATGGATTATTGTTCTGATAAAATATAGAAAGTATCAGTGTTAAAATTGTAATCGTTTTTTATATATGAACACATTTTAACACTATTTTAGAACAGGAATTCCAAAACTGGGGTCGAATCTGGCGTAATATCACGACTATTTTTTTTTAACTGTATACATGTCAAATACGGAAGTAGTTCAAATTTACTATTACATCCAATTTCATTACTTACTTTCTTAGAGGAAGAGTGCTGAAATGTATCACGTTGCAGTTTCTTGTAATCGATTCTGCATTCAAATAGTATGTTCATTTTTTCCATTGAAATTCAATTCAAGCTGGACGTGGTTAAAATTATCCGTCTCCGGTTTCAACATTTATCACTATAAAACGAAAATGATAACAAGTATGTAGCAGCTGTTGTTTTGTAAGTGATTAGTAATCCTGTTATCTGATTTTCATAGAGAAAAACTATAAGCTGTGGAGCAGCTCTTCTGCGATCGGGTCAGCGTCCCAACTATACGTTCTGTCTTCTTCCTTAACTTTCTATTCAAATTAAAAGTGCTTCAAATTAACAAGTTTTTTCAACATTTATCTCTATAGAAGTGAAAGAGTACCGTATAACTAGTAATAGATATTTGAGATAGATCCAGCGTCCAAGGAAAAGATTTCTTCTTTGATCTTGTTAATATATGGGAACATGTTGTTACAGATGTACTACCTCATGTTTGAATATTTAATTCGCATATTTTGGAAGACGACTGTGAAACGATATTCACTTGTTTAGTTTGGGTATTGTATAAAATATTTAATAAACCCCACCATGCCATGCATAAAAAAGTTGTAGCTATGTAATAGATATTTGGCAGAAGTTATGTGAATGGTTAAAAAAAAAATGTACCGCCTTCACACTTTCTTTTTTACTGCCATGAATTTTAACCTTTATCCTGATTTGAAATATTATTTTACTACTAGGCAATGCGGTTATTTGGTCGTTTTCGAGCCAGTGATGTATGTTTTAATCACTACAAGATTTTACCGTTCCGACATTTACGTTGGTTATTTCACACATTCCGCTAACACCGTATCAGTTGTTAATAAACGCAGATATTTACGAATTTTGTAACATTTTGAACTTGTTCATTATAGTTACCTTAGTGTAAACCTAACGTTCGGCCGGTATTGTATATGTTGGCGATTCTACCTACCTGCACAATTGTGTAGGTCAGAGCTGAAAGTGTTAATGATGGTTATTAACAATACGGAGAAAGACGTTAAATTTTTAATAACTTACTTAGCGTGAGATAAACGAAAAGAAATTTTACGTGCTATATATTTAGTTAACATTTACAATAAGAAGACATCACATTTTTATACAAATAATGAAATCGATATGTCTACGATAGGCGGGTCACGTCGCTTGCGTCAGTAATATGCTTGTGAACTTAAACGTTTGTGAAATTTTGGTGTGTCAAAAACAATAAGATAATATTATAGGATACGATACTCTAAGAATGGGCTATAATGATCGAAGTTGGCATGGTTTAGTGTAGGATGATACCCAGTCGAGAAGTTAAATTTATGAGGTGTGGGACTTCGGGTTTTGTTAATCACTGGGTGAATGATTTTCGTATATTCTTGAATGTATACTAAAATTTAAAGTGAAATATATATATATATATATATATATATATATATATATATATATATATATATATATATATTACTTTTTAAGCTATTACTGCTAAAATTACACATTGAAAATTACTATGAAATCTTCAAATGAATGTCACGTTTCTTGCAATTAAGTTAGTCTTTTGACCTTCATTCACAATTTCGCGAACGTATGTTCAGTATGCTGTACTTTCTTCTAACCAGCGAAACAAACACCTGATCATGAGGGTGCTACCTCTGCAACAAAATGTGCAGAAAACCAATGCGTAACTTCAACTTTGTAATTTCACAGATAGTACAGAAAATACAACCGGGACCAAGCTTATGCCTATTGTCCCTGGTTCAGGATTTGTGCAGGAACTTGAACTTAACTTGTACTTTAATGAAATGTGAACTAGTTTCAAGACGCATTTATGCGAAGAAAACATATTTTGACTGAAATCTTATAAATAAAATATATACTTCCTTCGAAATGCGATGGTAGAGTCGGGAAAAGATATTCTTGAAAATTTATTTCAAGTGTTAATTATTATTATTATTTTGTAGTTTTTACGCTGTAAGTGTTTATAAGTGTCCAGTGTTCAATACAATATTATACGTATAGTATTACGTGATTTTATTCCTCCAAGTTTGTGTTTAAAGATGATGAATTATGTATGACGTCGTTAAAGGTACGTAGATATACTTAGTGAAGAGTGTCCGTAAGTGTTCTTTTTAATCGAAAGCTTTCCGCTAAAGTTTCCTGTAGGAAATATTCTATTGTAGGTTTTCAGGAAAACAACTGTAATAAAAAGAAATGAATATCACTGAACACTAAGGGTTATAATAAACTAACATGTGGAGTTTGCAAATGTAATTATATAAGCTTTGCTACAAAAATATATACACAGACCATATCAGTGAGCTCTGAAATACAAAGTAACAAAATAATGTATGATTCAGTCTACAGAGCAATTGTTACCTAAAGAGTAGTATATACTCTTTCGAAAATCGAGATGAGACGAGCAATGTTTACGATGCTTTTCGTCTCGTCTCGATTCTCATCTCCAAGGCGTGACGATATTGTGAGTTAGCCTTGTACCGTCTCAAATTAGGATGTTAACCCGCATCCTGATTTTGTTCGGTTTGTTTTAGAATCGAAATGGGAAATTTCCCTTTTATTGGACATCATTACAAAACCTAAATATTTTTTTTTTTTTGCCTAATGTCACGTTTCTGCTTGTAATTGTATGACCTGTGCGATAATAAGTTTTTATTGTTTAAATATTTCACGAGATACTTATTATTATTACTAGTATTATTCCTGAAAATTTGATACTTCAAGTATTGAAACAAACGACTATTCAAATATATGAATGTAATAAAATGTCTGTCATTGCCGATCAATCGTAATCGAAATTCCTAGAGTTAAAAAAAAATGTTGCTCGACGTGTATTCGGTGGAAGAACCTCCAGATTACTGGTCAAGCGTCTGGACCACTGAACCATGATTACTACGCTGTAAACGATAAATCTTTAGTCTGGTTACGTTAAATTTCTCTGCCTCAGCTTGGAAAGTTGAATGGTACTTTTTTTTTTTTTTTTTTTTCGTTTCAAAATATCTTCCATGTTCCAGTTATGATGATATAAGTGAATAATCTTCGGTAGTTGTTCTTAAACCTGTGGATCATAAGTTTTTTTTTTTTTCACGCGAAACTACAGATAAGACATTTAATTCTCATACTGTACATTTGTTTCAAAGCAGCCGCCATTATCTCGCCAAAGACTTATAATCGCCACGATATAAATGATTGTTAAATTTGATATAGTGAAACAAACTACAGCCACTTATCTTGAGAATAGAGAGATATGGAGACTTCTCAGTGGTACTCCATTTCATATTTTTAAAATAGATCATGTAATAAAAAGACTAAGCGAAATTTTATCATGAAATATAGCGTATGATTACATTTTTTTGTTGTTACTTAGTGATTGTCTGCATTCACATTTCCTTGTTTGTTGAATTTGTTACAGGCGCGATAACATATTAGCTGTCCACGGAGAAGGGGATACAGTCATTACATTAAAGGAAGCAGTTTCTCATTCAGATGAGGAATCACATACTTCGATGCAATTTGGCGAAGGAATTCATCGATCACGTTTGTCAAGATATATGCTGACAAAGGAAAGTGAAAAGCGTCATACGTACCAAAAGAGTGGTAAACGCTTTAGTCGAAGTTCAACCTTCTCAAGCGGTAACTTATTGCATACAGGTGAAAAAACCCACATCTGCGGAGTGTGTGGAGTGAGATTTAGTGTATGTTCAAGGTTGGCTACACATATGTTAATCCACACAGGAAAAAAAGCTCACACATGCCAAAAATGTGGTACGGGATTTAAACGACGTTCAAGTTTGGCTAGACATATGTTAATCCACACTGGACAAGAACCTCACACATGCCAAGAGTGCAGTAAGGTATTCAATCAACGTTCACGTTTGGCTACACATATGTTAATCCACACAGAAAAAAAATATTACACTTGCCAAGAGTGTAGTAAAGCATTTAGTCGACGTTCAAGCTTGGCTAATCACCTGTTAATACACACAGCTGCAAAACATCACACATGCCAAGAGTGTGGTAAGGCATTTAAACGACGTTCAAGTTTGGCTAGACATATCTTAATCCACACAGGACAAAAACCTCACACATGCCAAGAGTGCGGTAAGGCATTTAATCAACGTTCAAGTTTGGCTACACATATGTTAATCCACACGGGAGAAAAATATTACACATGCCAGGAGTGTGATAAGGGATTTAGTCTACGTTCAAGTTTGGCTACACATATGTTAATCCACACAGGAGAAAAACCTCACACATGCCAAGAGTGCGGTAAGGCATTTAATCAACGTTCAATTTTGGCTAGACATATGTTAATCCACACAGGACAAAAACCTCACACATGCCAAGAGTGCGGTAAGGCATTTAATCAACGTTCAAGTTTGGCTAGACATATGTTAATCCACACAGGAGAAAAATATTACACATGCCAGGAATGTGGTAAGGGATTTAATCTACGTTCAAGGTTGGCTACACATATGTTAGTACACACAGGAGAAATAATACACATGCCAGGAGTGTTTTAAGGCATTTAGTCTACGTTCAATTTTGGCTAGACATATGCTAATCCACATAGGAGAAATACTTCACACATGCCAAGAGTGTGGTAAGGCATTTTGTCATCGTTCAAGTTTGGCTAAACACATGTTAATCTATGCAGGTGCGAAATCTCACACGTGCAAAGACACCGGAATGGAACTTATTCAAAGTTCAAACGTGTTGACCCATACAGGAAGAAAACGTCACACGTGAAAAACTGTGGGAAAGAAGAGTCTACGCTCGAACCTTAGAAGACATTTCAATAAAGTAAAGACTACAGAGATTCAAAGCGTAGATGGCATTTACTCAAAGCTCACACATGGCGAATCAAATGTTAATCCACACAGGACAATAATCGCACGTGCGGAGAGTATAGAAAAACATTTACTGGCAGTTCACATTTGGCAAATGGCAATATTAAAGAAAACATTCCAATAACCAAACACATGCAAATGGTGTTGAATAGGATTTAGTCTGGAATCAGCTTTGGCAAGACATGTAACTAGACATAGGATATAGAACGGGATTTGACAAGATTTTAAGTCTAGTTTTGGAAAACATGTTAAGTTTACGAAAAATATCCTACAAAAGAGGTCTACAATAATATTAAATATTAATAGAAACAGACCACATTAAGTCCTTCAAATGATATACCTCTCCTTTGCAACGAAATGTCTTTTGGAATACAATTTTTAAGTTCGTAATTTTGGGGCATATTACTGCAAATTGGTCCCGCATCTACTCTACGAGCTGCCTTTCTGTCTTGCCGTCACAGGAATTGCAGTATAGTGAAAAAGTGGCTGACGCCGAGGAAGATTCGAATTGAGGATTCCACATGTGAATGTTTGTCTGAGAATAGTGACTCCAAATATACCCCTTCTTGAGTCTTCATATATGTAATGAAGTTAGGGGTAACAAGTTTAAGCGACATCGATAATGAGGGTGCACCTTTCTCATCAGCTACAAGTGTAGATCCGGCAGAACAAACATGTTTTATGTCTATTCCAACACTAGGGCCCTCTGGACCATCTGCGATTTGGCTGCATCTTGCTGGCCAATACATGGTTGCACAGGTTCGTTTCACCGCATATATTTATATTTCTCAAGACGTTTTTTCATGCTCATTGACGGAAACTTTGGGCAAATTGAAGGAAAGAAGCGATCAAAAAATCAAGTCCTCCTCCCTGTCACATGGGTTAAATTGATCAGACGAACTTCACTCAAAAATCGCATTAAGGTTGTATGTGTCAAAAGAACTCACTAACAATATTGAACATGATTTCACTCCAGTTCCTAACATCTTTGATTTCAAAGGACTTTAATGGCATTCTTATTTAAAGTGTTTATGACTTTAACGGAATTCGTGGTGTATGTTCGGAAAGAGTTTGTGTACCAAAAGCTCGTTACACAGTATCTTCTACTCTTTTTCGCTCACTGTCGTTTCTGAAGCGCGGGATGATGATGTAAAGTGAATGTGCATGTGGGTGGTTAAAAATACAGTTCGTACCTATGTTTTCTATTCCTTACCTATTCTTTATTGTGTACTCAGAAGTTGTTGAGTATACGACTTACCAACTTTTCATTACCTTTATAAGAAAAGTTGTTAAATCAGGTTTTAAATTTTATTCAAAAACGTTCTGCTTACTTTGTACGTATCTGGTATTGTAAGCAAACGTCACACCTGTCGAAACGAAACAGCATACAAAATTTTAGTCCATAGTATTAATATAACTGTATTTCAACACATTTCTATAAGGATTAAAGCGCAATACTGTAAAATCTAGCAATAACGAGCTAGCAACTTCTGATTCTAGTGTCATTTCATTCACGTTTAAGCTTGGCAAGACAAATTGTAATATATACAAGTGGAAAACTTCACACATACGACGAGTTTAGAAAAGTATTTGGTATACTCAAGTTTGCCAGGACATTTTAATACACAGATGAAAATCTCACACACATGACAACACACAGTTAAAAAGAAGATTTATATGGAGTTCACATTTTGCAATGAACATGTTAAAACACACTGGAGAAAACATATTAAAAACTAAAGCGTTCTAAGTGTGTAGAAATGACTTAATTAAAGTTTATATTTCGCAGCAGATATATTAACATTTGAACGCCCGGAAATTCGTTTCACCTAGATCGCCTGTAGGGATCAATTTGATCCCTAGCTTCTTTTTGTACATACCTACTTTTCTAACAAACACTACTCGAGTTTTTTCTTTTTCTTCACTGTGTAGTCATTACTTACATCTTATTACATAATTTATTTCGGAAGCTCTGTAACTACTTCTATTTATAGTTCTGCTTACAACTTTCCTTTATCTTTGTTCACGAATATGTTCAATACTGCGCCGGTATCACCGTGATTACACACATTTTCTGCATTTATAAGTTACTTTACGAACACATTTTCCACAAACTGCCTTTTTGCAAGTGCTACAGTTTGCAGACGCTTTGTTTCTCTTGCAGTTTACAACAATTTGACAATTACGTCGTTTACGCGGTATTTCTGAATTTCAATATGTGTCGTCTTCTGTTCTTGTGGCTTGTTTTGAATCCTCAGACCGAAGCTGCAGGTATTCTTTCCGGAGTTCTTCTGATAGCCTTTGAATAAATTCCTTTCGTGATATCTTCATTCCAATGACTGCTGTGTATATAACAACTACATTAATTACTGCAAGTTCAAGTACATTATAAAAAGTATGGATTGCCCATCTTCGTGATGACGCTTTCACTATATTGCTTGGCCATTTTGTCAACCCCATATTTCGTTTCATTACAATAAGCAATGGTTTCAGGAACTTTCTTATTATTGTCGATTATCTCCACGGTATCATGAAGAGAGGTCAATACCAAAACATTCTTACTTTTCTTACCTTGATAAACGGTCATTGTTACGTCCTTGCTTTTGAGAATCTTTTTCGAGTACAAAGGTGCTTTCTCTGATTTAATTTCTTTCGGTATTTCTCTTCTACTTTCATTCACTAGCCCAACAATAATAGATGACTTTGCTTTCAGATTGTCAGCGAGCTTTAGTGACATAAAATAGTTGTCTGTGGTAACGTTTCGAACTTTGCCAGAAAATGGCTCCATAAGACGCATGACAACGTACTCCGGAACTCTTGGATTTGCAGGGCGTTCTTCCTCCTTACTAACGCAAAGGAAGCCGTTCAAAATATATTTCCCATCTACATCTACAGCAGGCCAGAATTTCTGCCGGTACTTATCTGGCTTATTTGACATAAACTGCGGAAATGGACAACCAGTTTTACTAGGAAACAACTGTTCATCTATTGTAATGTTCTGTCCTGGTTTATAGCATGCAATACAATTTTCAATGAACCTACACCAAACTTCAGAGACAAGAGCAAGTTTATCTTTCTTTACACGAATCAATCTGTTACCTTTAATATCAAATCTTAGGAAGCTCATTATTTCGCAAAATCGATTTCTGCTCATAGTCTTGGGACAAAATGGCAATCCCCAAGACTTCGACCACATTGCATGAATCTCAATATTTTTACTGCCAGTAACGCCACGAGCATACAGAATCCCTATGAAAGCTTCGAGTTCCGATAAACTTAGTGACGAAGTATTGTCCTTCAGCACACGACGCGCTTCTGTTTCAGTATACTTTTTTTGTGTGTGGGTAAGTATGCGTTTGTCTTTGAATACGCGCCATGCACTTGACACAGATTCACTACTTACATTTCTTCTGACCTGCGGTGTTGGTCCTGGAATTTCTCTTAGAATGTTATGAAGACATTTTCTACCCGCGTTTCTAACATTAGCAGGTATTTACTCCCATACAGTACCGTTTGGAGCTGTGTACTGTTTCGCCGCCGCACTGATGCCTTCACTTGAACATCCACACATGTTTCCATCTTGTTCTGATCTCACCTTATTATGTACTGGAATGCCTGCAAAAAAAGGCAGATTCACTGCGACTGCTTTCGTATTTTACAAATAGATAATGTAAATTTATTACATTATTTTTATGAAATTAAAAAATATTCATGCAAAGATATGATTGGTCCATAAAATGTTACTTCGCAATTGACCAAATAGGAAGAAATGTTATTACTTTCGCAATGAGTAAGGTTGTTTTAGCATTTATAAAATAAACAAATAACGCGATGAACCTGGAA
This sequence comes from Thermobia domestica, assembly GCF_964235325.1. Taxonomy (NCBI): domain Eukaryota; kingdom Metazoa; phylum Arthropoda; class Insecta; order Zygentoma; family Lepismatidae; genus Thermobia; species Thermobia domestica. The sequence continues at coordinate 161,166,197 of NC_137467.1, read as the reverse complement.
TCGATATATTGCATAGGAAGGACCAGTCATATCTAAGAGATGATTACGAGTAATAAAAAAATAATAAAAATATATCAACGTACGTAATATTATTTTAGCGGCAACTCTTTACTTTGACCATAACCAATTTAGTGGCAGACAGTCTGCTTATTCTTGATTTGTATTTTTGTACAAGGGCGATTGTTACTTGTCCTAGTACTGTACATGCATGATAGGTAGCAGCTTTCTTCTTAGCATATTCGCCCTTGTACATAAAATTGAACTGCACAGTTCTGGTCAAAATAAAGATTTGAAATTTTAGCTAAACTTGATGATAGAATATATTATGCTTTTGGTATTACAGGGAAGTAAAATCTAAAAATTTACTGTTGATCCCAGTTCTATACAACGAATATTTCATCATATTTCTTCATTGACTTGTAAAGAATTTAAACTCATGTTGAATAAAAGAGACTGAAATAAAATGTACTCACCTTCGGGAATTTCATTTTCATCTGCAACACTAACTTCTTCAGGAGATTGCTCTCTGCAATAAGTATCCCATTCCAAATTGTCTTCTGAGTTCGATGACATTTCACCGCCATCAGATTTCTTTTCGGATATTCTTTGAAGCTCTTCAAAAACTTCATGAGAATTTAATTGTTTACTTTGTTCCATTTTCGTAGATGCTTCTTTACTATAACATTACTTATTCATAGATTTTATTTGTCACACCTTCGAACAAAGTGTCAACTACTGCATTGCGCCAACCACGTAACGACAAATGACGCTATGAGTGCACATTCTAACTCAATAGTGCCCAACAGATATCCTGGTACCGGGAAAGGAAGATTTCGTAACGTTTGGTTTGACAAATTAAATCATTTTAACTAAAAGCTGCCCAGGGAAAAGCAAAATAATAGTCGAAGCGAGAAAGTATAACATTTTCAACTTCAGGATCAATTTGATCCCCTGGGCGTTTAAGGCAAATCGATCGATATCAGACTATTGAATTGCACAACCACAATATCATTTTTTTTTTTTCTTTATGCGACATAAACAATTTAGGAAAAGTCAGGTAATCCCACCTTTCAATTCCTTAAAATATTATAGATAAGAAAAAATGAATTTCGAAAAAGGATCAAATTGATCCCTGTGGGCGTTCAAATGTTAATACACGTGGGGAGGAACTGCTCGTGTCAAGACCATGAAGAGTGGTATAGTCGAAGTTCAATTTTGGGGAAACATGCTATCTCATACAGGTAAAAGATGGCTATGCATAATTGTGAAAATCATTTACATGAAGTCCATATTTTGTTAGTGGAAAGATATTGTAAGATATGTGAAAAGATTTACTGAAAAATAATGTTTGTACATAAAATGGTATAGTCAAGTTACACACATGATAAAATATAAAAATGCGAAACATTTTAGTTGTCTTAAGTTTGCGATAAAATTCGTTAAATATCACGTTCCTTAACCTTCATCCGCTCACGTACTGTCAATTCACGTTTCCGCTCGCGACGACGCCAATTCGGCCGTCATCGATTAATCACGTTTTCCGGCATTGTGCATGTTGCAAAATGTATATTTTGGAGCATTTAGGTTTAGTAATTTAAGACAAATCATTGTTGACCAAAAGTATAGTTTTAATTTAAATTAAATTACAACACTGCGAAATATGAGTGAACACACTGAATAAAAGACAAAAGAACAGAATCTAACCTAATCAATATCCATGTCACTGAGCTAGCTGTTATAATTTTGATATTTATTGCAGGGAGCAGTAATCATTGAGTGCTTTTTGCACGTTTTTCCGCAATATGAAGACTCAAGGCGAGTTCAAAGTTAATCAACATCCAGGTCACTGCCCTCTTTCGGAGATCGCTGGCATGTATTGCAATAGTAGTAATTGTTGACTGCCTTCTGAACACGTTTTTTTCACAATCATTACATTCAAGGGGAGTTCTGTTTTCTCTTGACCCGGAGATGAAGCAATTATCTATTCGGATTGGTTAGACTAGTTCATCATCGGTAGTTTGCTTTCTGTATTGTGCCAAGAAGAGCAAGAATTTTTTTTTTTTTTTTTGCAAAGTTGAGATTTCAGAACGAGCTTTCAGGTTTTCATTTATTACTTCTAATGCTAACTGATACAGATATGGTCTTCTTGTATTATTTTTGATATTTGGGCTGTTAAAAATGAAACAACGACTGAAAAATAATGAAAGTTTTACTTAAAATGCGAAACAAAAAAATCACGTTTTGGCTCCCTCTGACGGCAGAAGGACCGTCAACCCTCCAATACCAACTTTGGGATTGCACTGAACCGGAAGTAATGTCTTTGATAATTTTCTCGTAGAGGATTGATATATTTCAGAGTAGCGAGATATTGCTTTAGGATGACACGTAACTATCTAATCCAGATTTATAAATGGGAGAGAAACGGGCTGTTTTCAAAGATAAGGGAAAACAGGTTTCCCTGAATCATCTATGAAAAATGAACGAAAGTGGAAAAGAAATAATAGATGACGTCGAACGCACAAAGGTTTAGCTTATATTGTGTGGCCAGAGGCTCTCAGGCCGGAGAGAAAATAAAAGTAACTCATCCTATGGAGGAGTGATAGATAAATGAGATAAAGTAGACGAGCAAACGGATTGAACAGGAAGTACGTTGATTATGCAGTTTAGAATTTATTACAAAACAATTCATTAAAATTTTCTGTTCTTCCCTCAACTTCTGCACCTGATGCATCATTGTACATTACAAGAGGTATTCTAGAATTTTAGAAGGACCAAAATTGTTTAGTGTTGTTGATGCTGGTGTCTGATTTTTTTAAAAATATAGTCTAGGTATTTGCTGCATCTCAATAGCTTTTTTATATGAAGTCCTATATCAGAAATTCTTCTAAAGATATGTGTTCATTTGGAAATGCACGCCACAGTTCCCAAAGCTTTTTCTTATTTCAGAATATGTGACGACTCTGTTCGCCGTGCCTTGTTGGAAATTTCATTGTTTTTACTTTTTTGAACAGTACAAAGTATTTATTGTTGCATTAACCCTTTCGGGATCTTATGGGAGGATTTGTACCATATGCACTTTTCATGCTACATTGCGTTATTTCTCTTCTATTTGAGCTTTTTCGTCCTTTTTTTTTTGTTTTGTTTTCCAAGTTTAGAGGCCTTGTAGAAGACATTACGTATGGTTTCAGAGCGTCCTGCGTCCAGACATAGGAGGTGATGACGTCACAAATCAAAAATTTCTCTTCTCATTTTCTAAGCCTATGTTCAATATTTTTGGCGGGCTTATTTTTCTACGTAGAAGATTGAAATTTTGCACAAACATTCAGTCCACCGAGTAGTATTTACCAGAGTTTTTGTTCCGATGTCAGTGCTAAAACAGGGGGGAACCAGAGGGGACCAAAAATCCCGTATTTCGTAATTTTCCCGCCAAAAAACATGATAGGACCACGTGAGTCATACCGTCTGAAAGGCCGTTCCATTCTGAAGAGAATGACGGTCGAATTATTATTCTAGGGTAATTAGGGACGTCTCAGGGATTTTTTGAAAAATATACTTCTATATAGGGAAAAATGGGGCATGGTCGGTATATATATTTTTTGGCGGGCTTATTTTTGAACGTAGAAGATTGAAATTTTGCACAAACATTCAGTCCACCAAGTACTATTTACAGATTTTTTGTTCCTATGTCAGTGCCAAAACAGGGGGGAACCAGAGGGGCAAATTGGTAAAAATAGGGATTTTTTACCCCAAAAATCCCGTATTTCGTAATTTTCCCGCCAAAAAAACATGATAGAACCACGTGAGTCATACCGTCTGAAAGGCCGTTCCATTCTGAAGAGAACGGCCAGTCGAATTATTATTCTAGGGTAATTAGGGCCGTCTCAGTGAATTTTTATCCAAATACACTTCTGTATAGGGTAAAAGTGGGGCATGGTGGGGAAATTTTTTCTGGCGGGCCTATTTTTTCACGTAGAAGATTGAAATTTTGCACAAACATTCAGTCCACCGAGTAGTATTTACCAGAAGTTTCTTTCCGATTTCTGCGTAAAAACAGGGGGGTCCAGAGGGGCAAAAGTTGAAAAAAGGGAAATTGTGCCCCAAAAATCCCTTTTGCCAGGAATTTCCCGCCTTAGATACATGATGGAGACATATGAATGGTACCGCCTGAAAGACAGTTCTATTCTGAAGAGAATGATTGGCGGATTATAGTCCTAGGGTAATTAGGGATGTCTCAGGAATTTTTTTCCCCTGAGATCATAGTGTTTTATGGTACTTTGGGGCACTGTGGGAATTTTTGATAAAAATTCTCCCGCCCTTACTATTCAAGACAGAAACTTGAAATTTGGCACACACATTCAGTATACCAAGTACTATTTACCAGATTTTTTTAGATGGGTACGATCACACAGGGGGGTCCAGAGGGGGCCAAATTCAAAAAAAAATTTTCACTTTGACATTTTTTCCCGCTTCTGGTATATGGTATGATCACGCAAGTGGTACTATTTGAAAGCCAGCTCTATTCTGAAGAGAATGAGGTATGAACCATGATCCTAGGATAAATAGTGACGATACAGTAGCTGCTTGACTGAAAGTCTATAAAATAGCCCAAAAAGCCAGGATCCGGAAAGGGTTAAAAATATCGGCAAAAGAACCCACTGTCTCGTCTATTGTTCCATTCTAGTAAAAGTGCCCACCGTAACACCTGTAGTACTTTACAAATTTCAACCAAAGGGACCTTCCTTCAGTCAGGCACAAACTTTCTTTTTGAGTTGGATTGCTGGCTTCTGAGGTTGGGAGTAAGATATGGAACGGGGAACTCGCGGTCTGGGAGAAGCAACTCTTTATACGAGATGACACATTCTGTCTGAAAAATAGAGACGACATAACCTAAGCTGTTATTTTTACGCGCGTTATGAATATTGTACTATCCCAAATCGAGTCCTTGAATAAAATTGTCGACAAAGGGATGTCATTTGTGTCTGACGTTATCCCATGTTTACTGTCGATCCATATCTAAGCCCAACTTATAGTCACCAAAATGAGCAACTTTGTCACCTGGTGATGGCAACCATCGGCGCAAATCTGTCTTGAACATTGGGGGGGACGGGTAAGACCGTTCCCATAAGATATATATATATATATATATATATATATATATATATATATATATATATATATATTGAGACGAAAATATTGAGAATTTTATTTATTGTGTATTATTACTTCTTTGATAAATCCACATCATTAATGTGCATTTTTATTTAGTAACTTGTAAGTTAAAAATTATTTCAAAGTAGTGGGCTCATCGAACCCCCTCCTTGGACTTCCATGTGACATAATTTCTACAAGTATATTTCCTGAAAAACTCCGTCGTAAGTCTTGACTAAAATATTGAGAATTTTATTTGTTGTCTATTATTACTTCTTTAATAAATCCCCATAATTAATGTGCGTTATTATTTAGTAATTTGTAAATTAAAAATTATTTCTAAGTAGTAGGCTCATCGAACCCCCTCCTTGGACTTCCATGTGACATATTTTCTACAAGTATATTTCCTGAACTTAGATTTTTTCGTTTGTATTTAACAAGGATTGTGTTCTTATGTTGGGAAACAACATATCAGCCACGAGTAAGTTCTGAATGCTTATTCTATATTTATTTCTTGTTAGATGGCATTAAGTATGTTATACTCTGGGTTCGAGGAGCCCCCCTTGGACCTACTTGAGACAAAAAAATTCTTGGACTTCCTAGGGTTAAGTTACAGGAGAAGGTAACAAAAACATTTCCATACAAAATTAATAGACGTTTTAAAAATATTTTTGGAAAATATTTCTCATATTACGAACGAATTTATTTTTAAAATATTCGAAACATTTTTAAAATTATATTTTATACGTTTTCTCGTAACAAAAAAAAAAAAAAAAAGATTGCAAGGAACACGTTGGAAAACATTTGTAAAATTATGGAATATATTTCCTATTCTGTTTTTTATATCATGTATGTAAAACATTTTCAGTGTTACTTTGAAAACTTTTTCTCTCTCAACATTGAAAACATATTGCATTACATTCAACACAATAGTAGAATTTGTGAAAATTTTCCTTAGATTATTTTCCTTTTAACGTTCTAGAAATATACTTATTGTACTTCATAAAATGTTTTCCAAACATTTTTTTAAAAATTATTTCCGGTAAGTATTTGGGATATTTCTCAGATATAACAAGAAATATATTTTCTCCAGTAACGGAAGAGTATATTCTGAAAACAATGTATTTTTTTTTATTTATTTAAAAAATGGTTAATATTATACATTTGCATCAAACAGTAATTTACAGCAATATATGATTGTAAAAATATGTAAATAAGTTTCGGAGATATAGCGTATAGTATGTAGTATTTAGAAACAATGGATAACAATATAATATATATGTAAAATTTCTCTGAACAGTTGATATATTATTTTTATTATTCTATTGTTCGCTTCTTTCTGTTGCACTAGAGAAGAAACACCTCCTCCAGTTCCCTCCCAGGTGGCAACGTACGAAGAACTGACGAAACGTTGCCACATTGGACCGCAATGGATATACGTTGGAATAAGAAGGACGCTGAACGAACATCTCCAGATTTCTATAATATATCAGAAAATGTTGTTCACTAAAAGCACAAAATATGTTCCAAAACATAACGGAAAACATTTTCTATTCATTTTTAATATGTTTACTTTTTCCTGTTTTAGAGTTTTATATTCAAAATCGGATAAAATATTCTGGAAATAAGACTAAAATATTGTACGAAAATATTTCTTTTAAGTTATAACAGAAGGTTACCAAATACTTTTGTTAAAATTAAGTAAACCTTTTTAAAACATTTCTGAAAAATATTTCTCATATTACGAAAGACTTTATTTTTAAAATATTCTAAACGTTTTAAAAATATATATATATTTAATATGTTTTCTTGTAAAAATAGAAAATATTGCAAATAACCTATTAGAAAACATTTTTCAAATATATGGAATATATTTCCTTTCATTGTTTCCCACATCATATATTGAAAACATTTTTATTATCATTTCGGAAATATTTTCCTTCTCAATAGTGAAAACATATTAGATTACATTAAATAAAATATTTCTAATACATTTTGTGGATATATCCAGGATAATATATTTTCCTGGATATACTTTCCGGCTAGCATACTCAAAATGTACTTTCGGTAATTTCTAAAATGTTTTCTAAACATTTTTGGGAAAATATTTTCCGGAAATATTCGGAATACATTAGGGAAACCAGCATGGAAATGTCCAGAGAAGGAAAACCTTTTGGAAACCAAGGAAAATATTTTCTTTTGGTTGAGAAAATATTCCTTGCTGTGTGGGCTTTTTCTTATATATATAATAATCAACTGTTGTTATAATATTAGACAATCCTGCACGCCTGGGGCCATGACGGCTTCGTGCTAGAGTGTTCACCTCATGTGCATGGGTCCATGGTTTGATCCCTGCTGGCGCCAAGTGAACTTTGTAGTTGACAAACACCGCGTGCGTGGGTTTCCTCGGGGATCTTCCGTTTCCTCCCCTTTATTCATTCCACCATTCATTCATTTCTCATCATCACCGTCTCCTTTAGCCTAGCCGGCATAACTGCGGGACGTAAAACATAAATATTTCATATTCGGTTCTCGATTTTACATTATTATAAAATAATTATATCAATAAGTAAATACCCATTCAATTGCCAACCCTGTCATCCCTTGCCATTCCAACATTAAGTCAGAACTCAGACTACCAAAAAGAAGGAAAATAAACAATACAACTGTTCGAAAAAATGTCCATTATAATAACACGTTTTACTTACTTCAAATGTAATTCAGTAAATGTAATTCAGTGTTGTAAAATACGTTGTGTTATTATGAAAGTTTTATTTGTTATTTAGACATATTAAGATACACTCTATATCTCCGTGTGAGGGGGTTGATGGTGGAAGACGGAACACACGCATTCATCTGTACTTGAGTCTGGTGGGGGGAAAAACTTCTTTTTCCTGTCAGGTTACGTGAAACAGATTATAGAGAAGAGGCTTCTGTTAACTTGTCATGTCGATTTCTTAAGAAGTGAAATAGTCTGCGTGCAAAGAAAGTAGTGGATGTTTCTAAATTCATAAAGTTCTTAAATTTGTATCATTGAAAGAATATGCTAAAGTATAAAATTATCAATATAAATTAGTTTATGTTATAATAACTTCATATTGTAATATTCTAGGGCTGTCACCGGTAGGCCTGGTAGACCACAAAATACTTCACTGCGTTCTTACTGAAAATATGATAAACTTGACTGAAAGCAGTGGCAGTAGACAATACTAACGCCTCAAAAAAAAGTGACGACGAGATGGAACACGAACAATATTAGACGCATAGTATGTACACTCATGTCCAAAATTATTATCGCATATCTATAAATATGTTTTTGTAGGAATATAATTTGATAACGAATTCGTTCGCTATTTCTTAAATTGTTACTATGTGTATAATCGGCAAAGACATGTATTTGGAAAATTTCATGTCAAAAGAGCAGTATATAAGAACAATAAAACGAAAATAAAACTTTATTTTTCATTAAGCAATATTTTGTTTTACTCATTCTAATTTTGGTATTTATAATTGTTTTCCTATGAAATGTACCAGAAATATACATTTCCAGATTATACACGTAGTATCAGTATTAAAAGTACCCTGCAAAATCAGTATCAAATTGTATTCTTACCAGAAGACAGTTATAGATATGCGACAATCATTTTGGACATGAGTGTGCATAATTGACATTTTCTAAATATTTTACGCTACACGTAAGCCTATCATAATATATATAATTTACGTTAAGTAGTTATTATTAATTGTCTATGTTATATTCGAGGTTAGAATCGGCATGAGTTAGAAACACTAGCAAAAAGTTGTCCTTATTTCTCCGTTGTCCTCTCGCAAAGAATAACGCTTTTCTTACAACCAACTTATAGTAGCTCATGCTATTCCATGTGCGCTGCTGCGAACAAACTGTTTTCCCAGGTTATTTCATGTCGGATGTTGTAGTAATTCATTGTTTCTCGTTTGGTAGTTAACTACCTTTGGTTCATGATTTTAAAAGTTACAGAGTATTCTACAACTTATGTTCAATGTTGCTTTTTTCTAAGATTCACAATTTTTTAGATAAAATATTATCATTCTAATATGCACTTTTCAATTAACTGTGAAAATTAGCATTGACTTCAATTTTACTCAAACATTATTAAAATACTTCCAGCTCATAGCAGAAATTTGTTGGAGTCGAAGAAAAATATAACCAAAATCATTTATATGCTGTCAATCTTCACGTAAATTTAATTTATCCCTACTCGAAAAATTAATACCAAAAAATCTTGAAAACTATAATTTTCCCCACCGGTTGACTTCAATGAGTGACACCGGGCGTGCTCAGCAATTTAGAAAAAAAATAATCTAAAAGCTACTTAATTGTCTTACTCGTGCAAATAGGAGAATTATTGTATCAGATTTCCATTAGTAATTACTGTTTACAGTAGATGGCAGCAGAGATAATAGTAGATATGGTTGCAAAATGTGTTAGCAAACTTAAAGTATACTGAATCATTTTTAAACTACTTACTTCGCTTAATACACTTTGTTAAAATTTGTACGTAGAGTGCGGATTTGTATGAGCACCTTAATGAGTTAACAAGTACCACCAAAACAAGCACTATTATATATTTGAAGCTTAGTCACTAGTAACCAGAAAGTTACTGTTGTTGAGGAACTGGCCACCTGGAATCTCTAACCAGGTAAAAAAATAGGGTATCCGTAGCTGGTGGAGAAAAATAAGCAAGTCCTTTAGTATTTCCATTCCCTTTGGTTAAATCGCGAACATCTATATACGGTTGGATTACTTGCCTCTTTGAGGTCAAGGAAACAACCGTCGAGTTGATTTGAAGCCTCCACGGAGGCTAACACGCCTAACTGATATTACCTATATACGACTTTGCTATTCTTCTTGGTTTTACGGTTTATTTGGTATCATCTCATACTTGGGCTTAGCCCACCAGGCAGTTTTCACTATGGCGGACAATAGCATCGATCATGGCAAACGCACAATCAGCAAACACGCTTTACCAAGTATCATCCCTGGTCCTCCAGGTTGCTCCACTAAGGTGGAAAAACGCAAGGTACAGTCACAAACCACTTCTGGTCGTACCAGAAGCTCATCTCAAAGCTCTATTACGTCTGTGGCTTCCCGCTCTTCGATCAAGCAAAGTTATTCTAACCGCTTGCAATTCTCACCACCTGCAAAGAAAGCACACACTACACCAGATAGAGTGGACAACCCTACGGACATGGAAACATTCTACTGCGGCTCCAGCTTCATCTCAATCAATTTACTCGTTTCTGTTGACCAAATTCGATTCACGCTTCTCGACTGAGAAACAAGTTGCTCTACAACTACGCAAGTACCTTCCTCGTGCCTCACTCAAAGAAATAGTCAAGACTAGGAACGGCTTTATTTTCAAAACAGAAGATGCAAACTTGCTCAGTACTATAAGGAACAAAGTACCTATAGATACCTTCGGCAAAGATGCTAAACTCACCAATCTCAATGCATCTCAACGCAAGCAAATACCACCACCTCGCCGTCCTCCTCTCCTTTCCGTGGTGATTCGCGGTGTTGATCCTTCTTATAGCGATGAAGAGATTCAGGAGGAACTTATATGCGAAGGACACACACTCCAGAAGGTTATACGAATTAGAAATGCTGCAGACCCCACGTACATTGTTCGAGTACTAACACCTTCTCAAACCACCATTGATTCTCTTCTGACTAATGGGGCATACATTTATAACAGAAGACACAGAGTTGAACCTTCATGGTCACCAGCACCCCTACCACTTCGATGGGAAAAATGCCAGACGTATAATCAACACTCTACCGCAACATGCCCAAATACCACTATCTGCGGCTACTGTTCTGGTGATCACTCAACTCGTTCATGTCCCAATCTACAACAACCACCGAATTGTCACACTTGCCATGAACAACACCCGACATATAGTTACAAGTGCAAGGGCAAACCCGCCTCTACCGAAGCTCACCCTGAGTACGTGGCACCTCTACGTATATATAACTATTCTACAGACGTTCCACATTCACTGGACTCTCCTATAACAGTGCGCAATATGCTTGCCTTTCTAACGCTTACTCTTCAAAATATTCAACCATTTCATCGTTCGCATGTCTTAAAGCAAATCACCCATGCAGCAAAAGAAATATTCCATGTTACATTTCATGCTACTTATTCTGGTCAAAATGTCTATTTTCATACAGCACCTTTGGAAACTACTGTCTAACCTACTGATCATGGACATAGTCTTTATATTTCTCAATATTAGATCCATTCGTCAGAATAAAGCTTTATTCGAAGCGCTGTTACTGGAAGAAAGAGCGGCAGTGTTTATCCTTAACGAAACCTTTCTCACTCCCTCCCTCACTTGTCATTTTTCTGGATATACACTAATTAGACAGGATAGCACCCTTCCTAGGAGGCGCGCAAATGGAGGAACAGCCGTCGGATTTTCTCCACGTATTCCATCACGTCGACACTTTTGTAGGCTGCCAGATTTTCCTGAATATCTCATCATTACTTTATACTTCCGTAATATAGCCATAACCGTTGCTACAGTTTATATCAGACCTGGAAAGCCTCTACCTACTGCATTCGTGCAACACATTTCCGATAATTATAAGAGATTCATAATTATGGCCGACTTCAACATGCACAGCAGATCAGAAAGAGACAGGTCTACATTTCAAACCTTTGTCACAACTCACACGACTGGTATCATTCATGATCTTCCAAAACCCACTAGTCCTGTATCACAAAGCACACCAGATATTGTCATTACTTCTGCTAATCTCGTTTCACAAATCCATATTGATGTTCTCGATCCATTAGGAAGTGACCATGTTCCGATCAAATTACAACTCAGTACTCGTCATACGTCTCAATCTACAGAATTTCAAAGAACTAGCCTCCGTTTTGACAAAGCCAACTGGGAACAATACAGAACATATCTCTCGGCAGCAGTAGAGCCTTTGCAACCCTCCTACATCAGAGGACCAACTGTATCATGACATCCATTCCATCACAACTTCAATCCAAGAAGCTAGTTCACTTTACATACCAGTAACTACATCAACGCCTTACCGACCAACATTGCCACCAGAACATCTCACATTTATCACTCGCTCTCGACAGTTTTATCGTGACTATCAACGTACAAAAAATCCAGAATCACTCCGTCATCACCGGCAACTTCAGAGGATGGTCAAGAATTACATTCGTGCTTACAAGCTACGGTGTTGCGTTAAAACCTGTAATTCCCTCTCTGACGCCACTCATCCTAGCAAGTACTGGAAACGTTTTAATGCTCTGTGCGGTAAACATACTAAAACACCATATCCATTATTAAAAGGTGACTTACCTATACAAACAGACTCCGCCAAAGCTGACGCTTTTGCTGATTTTCTCCAAGACATCTTCACACCACTCAGTTCCACATATTTATATAGACATCCAGCTGACACAGTCAATCCATCTTCTCCTTCATTACAACCTCATGCCCTTCATACTCTTCCGCAAAATGAACCTCTAACAGAGCCAATCACAGTTCAAGATATCAGTACAGTTGTTCGCAACAAAAGAAATAGTGCACCTGGCTTTGATACAATAACCTATCGCCACATAAAAGAAAGCCCGCTTATATTGCTTAATTTGTTAGCACCGATTTTTACTTTTATTCTGCGAACTGGCTATTTTCCTGTCACCTGGAAAACTTCTAAGACGTTAATGTTTCCAAAACCAAAGAAACCTCCTGCCAACTTATCATCCTACCGCCCAATTCAATTAACGTCTACTTTTAGTAAAATCCTAGAACGTATTCTAGTAAGACGACTACATGCATACATAGAAAGGCGCCAGATACTTCCCATACACCAAGCAGGATTTCGCCCAGGTTATTCGATCAACGATCAACTACTTCGTTTAACCACCATGGTTACACAACACTATAACTCGGTCAAACCATCATGTCTTGTATTATTTGACCTCGAGAAAGCATTTGACAGGGTATGGCACATCGCACTTATATACAAATTAACTCATCTTCGATTTCCTGTTCCATATATAAGACTGATATACAACTTTTTAATCGGCCGTCTGTCATATGTGTCAATAAATAACTGCCTCTCACATCCTATTTTCCTTCACTGTGGAGTACCTCAAGGATCGGCTCTGTCACCACTCCTCTATCTTCTCTATGTTGCCGATATGCCTCCACTTCCTGATAAAATTCACCTCTTTCAATATGCCGACGACACTGCCTTTCTTGCCCTAGGATCTACTATCCAATCCATCAACACTGCTCTACAGTTAGCAATTAACAATTTTCTTCGCTGGTGCGGCAAATGGCAGCTAACGATCAACGCCACAAAAACGCAGGCAATTGTCTTCATTCCACCGAAACGAACATCAAGAGTCAGAGGAAATCCTAACCACCTTTCACTACAAGTAGACCAAACTCCCATCCAGGCACGTTCAACTGTAACTTACTTGGGGCTCACATTCGATAAACATCTCACTTGGAAACATCATCTTCAAACAGTCACAACTAAAGCGTACAATAGACTTAACTTATTAAAATGGCTCACCGGAACGTCCTGGGGACTAAAACCAAACACAATTCTGAACACATACAAGGCCTTTCTACGGCCTGTGCTGACTTACGGACACGTTGCCTGGATTGCGGCCACCCGAAAAATTTACGAAAAGTTACTAGTGTTAGAACGACATGCTTTCCGCATTGCATATCGAGTCAAACTGCCTAGTCCCACAGCAGATTTGTACGACCGGATTCAGTTTCCTACACTTCAGTTTCATCTTGAAACTTTACGTCTCACATACATATGTTCTCGTTATAAAACCCAACACCCTTTACTTCTGAATACTATGCACCACTTAGCTCTCCATCCTTCTCCATCTCGATATTACCCCCCACCGCTATCGTTACTCTATACTCTCTACTGCTACACTCTACCCCCTGACGCATTAGACCAGGAGCTCCTCACAGACTATCAAGTTCATGATCATCTTCCACTCATATTTCCATCATTTGCACGCTGAATCCATCTGCTACCAACATAACCTCGATAAGCCCATAGGCGAGAAGATATCTTCGTCTGTCTGACCAACACTTATAGTGTTGCGATGTGAAGACACACCTCGCCTCATTCTTCATGCTCATCATTCACACTCTGTATAAATATGATATGCCTTACCACTAGGTACCCATTCTTACTATCATATTTCTGCTGTTCCAGTTCTGTACAATAATAAATTAACTGCAATTTCTCGTTAATTTCCTACCAATGTTAAGGATCGGAAAGATCCTTAAGACCCTAAAAAATTATTATAATAAAGAACTTCTAGGAGACCGTCACAAATCCCTCAAATCGTCCATTTACGTAATACTCTTCCCTAAGAGAGGGCGTAACCCTCTAAAAGGGTGCTAGTCATTATGACTAGCTATGAACGAACGAACGAACGAACGAACTGTTGCTGAAACGAGGTATTTATCGATACTTTTTGTCTTTGACTTTTTGGAAGGGCATGAATAGGCAATCTAAGCCTTTGCCCTGTACAACAATTATACACCATGGTGACCACCGCTAGTACTTTCGTACTAGATATAGTACGTTCACTAACAAATCTAGTACTTTTCTCCTTTTCTCATAAATACATTTGGGAGGGAAAAAGGAATCTCGTGAAATTTGGCAATATACGAAAATTTCACTGTTTCTATTAAATTTTTTCTGACTGTTTTTATCAACAGAGATATTTACAAAAGCGGAAGTGGGACGTAAATGAAGTTCGGTCACCTCCTCAAACGAGAAGGATTTCTGGTAGTGGTTAGTTGTTCCT
Organism: Thermobia domestica; assembly: GCF_964235325.1. Classification (NCBI taxonomy): domain Eukaryota; kingdom Metazoa; phylum Arthropoda; class Insecta; order Zygentoma; family Lepismatidae; genus Thermobia; species Thermobia domestica. The sequence goes on along the minus strand of NC_137467.1, from coordinate 161,151,183 downwards.
CGCTTGATAATTTACAGGGCTCAGGAAATGCGATGCTAGACTTGGTGCTTTTTTATGATCGCAGCAAACCTGAACTCTACGAAAGAGAGTCGAAAGAAAATTTAGACTTTAAAATATGGATTTCGAGACGAATGGAAAACATCAGCTGAGTACGGACTAATTGAAATACTGAAGAGAACAGACGAATCATTCTGGGTACAATAAAGAAGTTTCGGATTCTTTCAAGAATGTGGGGGTCACTCCCCCACTCATTGGGGAAGGGTAGCTACCGAAACCTTGTAATAAGATACTAATATCGTAAAACGTCATAAATAGGGTGAAACGGGAGCAGATAAAATTTTAGTACTTTTCCCCCCAAATCTAGTACTTTTTTCTGCGTAGGTTAGTACGAAATATTTTCGCTTGGTGGTGACACAGATAAAGTTTGTTCTATGCGTTGACACGCTTATTTTACATCCGAAAACTTCAAAGAAGTTTCCGTAACTTGCTTATAGAATCACCATTTTTTAAACAGCAAGAATTAAATAACTAATTCTAATTTCGATGTCACATTGCTAAGAAATACAAGTTAGGAAAATGGAATACTATATTTGAAGGCATATTTCTCGGTCTATGTTTGTGTTGTGTGAAATGTAAAGATAAATATTTTATTTCATTATTTTAATGCTGCAATTCAATACATTTTTTTAAAGATCCTTATTATGCAAAACGGTTGGTATGCAAAACGGAAATCCATGTTTCGACCATTAACTTCATTTCGTATTTTTTCTTAGAAAAGATGGCAGAACTTGACTCTTCCATGATATGTCTAAAGTTTAACTTATGTCATAAGCCGAGTCGTAAGCCTTTCTAAGTATTAAGCTAATACAAAAATTATTACTTCTTGATTGGGCAGCGCTTATGGAAATGTGAAAAGCTTGTTAAATGAAATACGATTTACAGTGGGATATTGCTTTGTCCCAGATTAATTATGTACTATACATTAATTCGTAAGTGTTGCTACGCGTAGCGTAGTCGCTAAAAATCTCGACTTTGGTCCCTGGTTCAATTCAAAGTAGGTACGGTAACTCAAGTTGCACTAAAAGCTCAGCGAGCCATCCTGAGTCAAATTTTCCTCATTCATCTTAGAAAGGTGCCTAAAACAATGAGCACAGGTATTTCTCTTACTTTCTCACTTATTTGTTGCTCTCTAATACCGCGTGCTGTGTGGTCGCCGAGAGACTTCATCCGTTATATGTAACTGCCTAATATCGTCATAGATCCCGAAAACTTAGACAACTAATTTTTAATCCTAGCAGAATCGTAGGGGTGGTGTGAAATCATTATCTTTTGTGTTCGGGGTCTGAGTGAAAAAGTTCTCTCCTTGGCGGAAGGAAGCGAAATTTTTACCTATTTCTGATATTCTTATTAATTTCCGTCTTCTATTTATAAAAAGAAATAATCGTGTTTGTTAGTGTGTTCGTGACTGATTTAGTATGAATGTGGTTATTTGTTTATGTGAAGCGGTGATGCCAAAATGACGATCTGTGGGACTAATCTGACCCAAATATTTATCCTGCGCCCGGAAATAAAAATGTAACTATAATCAGTCCTATTTTCTAAACTCTTGCCTGTAACATAAGTTTAGCTACCAATCATAATGCATCTGAACCAATAGAAGACCAATCGTTTTGGTCATCAAGCACTTTTTGCTATGCAGAGATGTCGCTTTAGAGCTATTTTTTAGAAAGAAAAGGCACATTTTGTAGAGTTACTGTGAAATGTTCGTGAGTCACACACTAGGTGGTCTAGCGTAGATACATAAAACAAAAAGTAGGATCTATTGAATAAAACATAGGATTTATAGATTTGAGTATAAAATTGCCACAGTTGCATATTTAATTTTCTTTATTTTATAATTTCTATGGTACTGAAGTATCATTCTTATTTTGTCTTCTCCGGTACGTGAGAGCACTTGGCAGAATCAACTCCAGTCTCTTATTCCAGAAATTCTCACGCCAAAAATTACTATGGATTTATTATAACTAAATGGGAGAGAGCGTAAAACGTCAGGAAAATTATGAAAATGAGTTAGGAATTCGACTCGCCTTTGGATTTCGTTTTGATATGCAAAAGTTTTTGCTCTAGTTTTCTTCAAACTGGTGTTTTCTATATAATGTTGGAGATTAAGTTATTTTTTATGATGACGTAAAATTACATGAAACTAGTTGAATTATATTTATTATATTTTAATGTGTTTCTATTTAGTTTATTATTTGTTAAAAGTATAGAAATAATGAATGGATGCCATATTGCTCTTTATGCATTTGTATAATATATTTTGTGAATATTAATGAAGTTTATTTAAGTAAGCTATTATGGATATTTTGGTTGAATAAAGTTCTTAACTGAAAATCAATCAAACGAACAATTTGTCGTTTGTTTTTGATGTGGTATCACTTTCATTTTACACAAATGCCAGTATGAGAACAAGAAATATATGCCTCAAAGTACAAGGAACACACTGTATAAATAACTATGTTCATGGCACATTTACGTGTATTTCCATTTGTTATTCATATTCTTGATATGTCACTACTTGCTCGTAGAGTACTCACTATCGTGCTACACTGCACAGCGTCATAAATTATTACAACATAACCCTACCAGAAAAGTGTTTTGGTAGCAGTTTTGTTCCAGCGGATGAATACATGCATTTGTATACATTATAGAATGCATAGATCATGTAAGCGTCTGAACGTCCGAACTAATTATAATTACTATAATTAGTAATTATATTCATAAAATTAGTGAATATAATTACTAATTGTACCCCAGCACCAAAAAGCACGCAACTTACGCATTGTACTGAAGGAAAAACCGGATTAAAATTTACCTAGTTTTATCTGTTTGTGTATTAGGGGGAGGTAGGAACAGACACGGAACAGCCTAAAGTATTTATAAGCAATCAACGCGGGGAACTGATATGATTTATTTTGTCTCATTTCAGGTACGTCAAGACTTCAATGTTGTATATCGCAACAACTATAACTCCCCATTCTATACAGTTACTATGCACAGACATTCCATCAAAAAGTTGGCCCTAAGGGACATCCAGCCGGAAGGGGCAAGGATATCAGAAACCAGATTCAATTATACATTCTCTTGATACAATATATTGTGACAGTTAATTCGCTTTCTTCCCTTCCTCAAAATTTGGCCTAGGTTGGATACATTCCTGGGTACTGAAGGTACTCCAGGCTATCCAACCATAACTTTAATTGTATTTGCGAATCTAAAAAAATAAAAAAAATGAAAGAAAATAAAATGATAAATGGAAGAATTTTAAAAAAGAAAGAAAAATATAAAATTATACTTTGAATCAGGATCTTTCTCTTGTTGAGACCGCGAGAAGCACTGTAACTGTTAATAATAGACTTCAGGTTTATTTCTTCATTCTAAAGAGCACTTGCCAAATATTATTGATCCAGCTTATAGCTAAGGGATATTCTGATTTCATAATGCAATGACTATTACTTAATTCAGAACAAACTAAAATTTATTGTCACAAAAGAAGAAAGAAAAACTACAACGCAGAGCTCCTCTTCCTGCACAGGGAGGAAAAAGATTGAAGCGAACATTGAAAGTGGTTATTAAAAAAATGAAAATAAAAATAATAAAAAGGTTTAAAAATTAGTCTTAATTTTAGTTCTCAATTCCAATTTTATCTTCACCAATATTACTTTTCACAACAATTCACAACAGGACAAATTTTTAATGCACCTCTTAAACTTCCAAAGAATAATTTTGTTAAAGTTAGAGTTAGCTAGTTTCGTACAATATGAAGTCTGCTTAGTTAATCAGATTCCTAGCTCAAGTACACTACAGCGGTATATTGTACAAATACAAGGAATCGTTACGTTTACTAAGGAAATCTGTACGGAGCGTACTTTATCCATATACTACACAGATACTGCCTTTTACCCGCTTAGATGTTATATCATGTCGCTGCAGGATGTCTGATATTTGACAATCTTCCGTATTTTATATACATATACGTATGTTAAATACTTCAGCTATATGTTATATACGTCCATCTGTGTGTGAGATCCAGACCGCCTATAGACACTCTTTCTTTCGCCATGGCTGACGTCATTGAACTACCGTCTTTTGCTTGCGAAACTAGGTTGTTTACAAACTGAAAAGAAGAGAGGAAGGAAACAAAAGCCTGGGTAAGTACAATAGTAAACTATCACTTTAGTTAAATATTCCATTAATTATATATTCATTTAGTGTAACTTGCTTTAATATAGTACTAAACAAGCAATGTGGTTTATGACTACAATTCTTACTATTGTAACTCGTTAATGGTTGAAGAGAAAGGAATGGGTAGTGATGGATAAATTCCCGGGAAGATATTTTCGGGAATATTCCCGGGAAGATTCCCAAAATGGGAATTTATCCGGGAATTTATGTTTAATCAGAAAGAAAATTGCATTCTATTGTTATATTATGATTTCAAAGGTGAATTAATTTTTATATCACACCATATTATTACTGTTGTCCACAGAGTATTCTTTAAAATATATATTCTGAACGGTAATATGTTACTTTATTAACACTTTATTATATTTATAGTACGCATTAATGTATATTTATTTACAATATAATATGTTCTATCAATTAATTATGTGTGAAAAAATTATATAGTAAGACCTAATACTTTTAAAGCACTAAACAGTTTAAATTTATATGTAAGTGGATTTGCTCAACTTGATTCTATTACTGATATTATAAACACATTAAATTTATAAATGTTATAAACCAATTAAATTGGGTAAATGTTAGCAGATACATTTCTCATCAATTTATCAACATTTGCGCATACATATTTATGTTCACAAAATTTGCAAGATACTTACTTATCTTTATATTTTAGCACGTAACACAACCATACACGACCTTTCATTCTGCCTATTTCTCGAAATTCCATACGTTAATTCACATGTAAAAGAAGTCCAAGTACCTCTTCAGAAATTCGAGTCAGAGAGAGGAGACAGACCGACGTTTATTACTAATGGTGGTTCAGGGTTTATTAATAGTACCTCATGTCTATTTCTACATAATTCTAAATTACTTTACAAAATGGTTCCTTTTCATCATTTGTAAATTAGTACTTTCATAACTTTGGCTGTTGTTTAGCATTGGGGGTCAGCTTTTGCACTTACTTTTTGCGATATTTTATTCCGATGCGGTTGTTTTATGGTTTCATACATTAAATTACGTTACCAACATTAAATTCAGACAGCATTGCAGAGCGAGCATTAGCGAATGAAGGCGGGTTAGAGCCCAGCATGGCACGTTATTTTCTATCTTCGTTATCATCAATTCACGTTCTTTTCTCACATAAATCACTTCTACTTACCTTTCCGTTTTGCATAAATCCCCTACTGCCCTAAAAATATTGTGTTCGATAGTTTTTTGACTACTGGAACATCACTATCAACTCATTTCTTCCGTAAATCATCCTACTTTTTGCTAGTTTTTGCCTCCCAATACTAAACAATTACCTTACTTTTTAGTGCAAATGGAAATGGAACTTAAAAACTCATATTATTAGTTATATAAAGTACCGCCAAATAATTTTAAATTTTTTAACTTCCAAATTCTTTAAAACCTAGAAGTAAATCATAATATATTAAAATAAAGTAATTAGTCATATGGTTCTTATAATTTGGAAGATAAAGTAGAGAAATGAAAATAAATTCCTTCCCGGGAATTTATAGGCCAGGGAAAAAACCCGGGAATATTCCCATTTTTAAATTCCTTCCCACCGGGAATATTCCCACTGCCCATCACTAGGAATGGGTGAATCTGAATTTTGAGATAGCTTTGAACAATAATGTTTTGTAACTTTTTACATTTCAAGGTACGGTAAATGAATGTTATGTGTTTATCATGCTTTTCATATGTGACGGTATATTACTTTATGGAGATGTACTATAGGACTACTTAATATAATTACTAAGAAACCGTTCTCAGCGCGAATATTTTCTTGTGTAGTGAAGATTTAGGATTTAGATTTCTGGGCTTTTGACATCAATGGCCTTGTTAGCCCGTCACATATGAGTTATGATGTCCCTCGGTGAGCACACTATCCGGGGAAGGAAAAAAAAACAAACGGTCTGGGACCTATATGTTAGGTACCACCCGGCACTTGCCTCCTGTGAAATTAGGAAAACCCAAGGACACCTCATTCAGGATGGCTGGACTTAAAAGCTTTTGATACTTTTTCCACCGAGTGCCCCTACCAGAATCGAACCCGGGACCGCTCGTACCGAAGGAGAGACTGTTAGCAACCACGCTACTCGAAGTCACTTGTGTAGTCTAGAAAACCTATTTTTACTAGGATATTTGCAACAAAATTTATTTCATTTCTTTCTTTCTTTCTATTTGTTTTTATTTTAACGTCCTATGATTGCACATCAATGTAAGGGGGAAGGTGACAAAGGGATACATGAAAGTGGTGGAATGAAGACAATGGAAAAAAAGGGGAGAACCTTAAGCAAAACCATACCTACAGTGTTTGTTCACCAAAAGCCTATTTGTCGGGAGCAGAAATCGAACCAGGGATCCAACAAGTCAGAGGTAAGCGCTGTACTGGAGAGTCTCCTTTTCTTTAAAGAACTCTATTTACATTCAAATATAAACGATTTACGAAGATATTGACATATTTCACAGTTTCACTGAAATTTAAAAACACTAATCGAGGATAGCTCACTTTTCAGGACTTTTTTTTTGCTTATGTCTTTAGTTAATTAATGTTTCGCTTAGTGAAAATTAAAACCTTTTATTATTGTTATTTTAACATTTTAGAAACAAAAATTTAGATTTTTTCTTGTGTTGTCTTCATATAAGGACTTAGGTTTTTTGTACCTTGACATTGATTTGGTTACTAAAACATAGTTGAAGATCATAAGTTGCAGGCCCGTGAAACAGCTATAGCAGAGCTCCAACAGTTTCGAATGCCAGGTGTTTGAATTTCAGTTTTCGTTAGAACATGTCTACTTCATGACTCGACTGGGTGCACATTCTATGACTGGTAAAAAACAGTATATCGCTTTCGTGGTGTGGAAACAAATACAATGTAAAACTAGTTTAATTAGTTGGAAATTACTCTGGTTCCTTGTGTTATTTCTTTTGGTTATTAGTTTAAGTAGTGTTTCTTCATAGTATTGTTTCACTATTTATAGAAGGAATTAAGTATTAACAAAGTAATGAATAAGCAGAAGCCCACTTTGATTGACGTTTACTATTTCGCGACTTTGACGTTTACTCCACTGAGAATGTTTGGATCCCAAGTTATGGAAACTTTTAGTGTGTGTCTGTTTTTTCTTTCTTTTTTGCTTATACTGCTTTACAGATGGCTAAGCAGTTAGTGTACCTGCCTTTGGTGTTGGAGACCTGGGTTCGATTCCCGGCGGTACTCACGTGGTTCGGATTCCACGTTAATAAGTAGGTCCAAGTCTCATACAGCCAGGGTGCTGAAAGGAACGTTAAAATCAAGTCTGCACTGCATTACAGATGCAGTTGTTCGATTTAGTGTTCGAATGAAACTTTTTACGGTAAGGGGGAGAATTTTCAAATATACAATCCAACCATTTTATCTCTCAGTGATGGAATATATATATATATGAAATGAGAGAAAATGTTTTCCTGGCAAGGCAGAAATTCTTTAGCGAGTTGGGAAAATTAGTTGAGGAGATGGGAAATGTTGATTAAAATCTTGCTGAAAGGTTATACGATTAGGATTTCATGTTAAGCTGTAGGCGTAATATAAATACTGTATAATATAGATAGATAGATATAGATATATAGGCATATAAATGCAGAAAAAATATTTTCCAAAAGTGATTACAAATTTAAAAACATAAATAACATATAATCTACGAAACACAATACGAAGGGGATATTATTATTATTATTATTATTATTATTATTATTATTATTATTATTATTTGTACTTAAACCCGACCAACGAATATTTCTAGCTACGCATATACCTTCAAACATAAGTGGAAAACGTATCTAATTTTATCCTGTAAGGATGGTATTGAGACTCATAGGCAGACCCTGAGGAAGAGCGGAGGATCGTTCGCCACCTCTAATGGCACAAGCACCAGTGCTGCAAAAGTTCAAGTCTGTGCATAATAAAACTAAAGTATCCCTAAATAGTTACGACTCACCGCTACCCCATCCCTCAGGAATCTGTCCTAGATCCGTTCCAGAACGAGACTTATGCACTGTCGTCTCGAGAAAAAATGAAAAATGAAATGAAATGTTTGTTTTACGTCCCACGTGTATGCCGGTTAGGGGAACAGGAGATGATGATGAGAAATGAGACAAACGGTGGAATGAAGAAAGTTTGACGAAACGAGAAAAGCCGGGGAAAACCCACGAGCACTGTGGTTCTCCACCACAAAGTCCACACGGCATGAGCTGGGATCGAACCAGGGACCCCAAGCACCGGAGGTGAATGCTCTACCGCTTTTTTTTAAATTCTTTATTAACAGTTTTATCACATATACATTGTACAGTTATAAAAGGAATACAAAAGCCAGTTGGTGAAAAAAAGAACTGGTTACAAATCTGAAAAGTTTACAGAATTGTTATGGAGCAAAGACAACAAAATAATTTGCAAAGTGTTGCTTATACTGCACATTCATTTTCTGCAAATGGTACCTTGAATAAGACAAATACACATCGACATGATATGGTCGATGTGTGGTGAGAACATAAAGAAGTTTATATGCAGCGAGCCAGAGTACGCTGTTATTTTTTGCTTTATGAAAATAGTTAAAATCTGGATATATCAGAACATCAGTAGCAGTAATATGAGATGGTGAAGAATGACAAATCTTACTTATGAGTGTACTAAATTTGTTCCATATATGTCGAATCTCTGTACAATATTGTAAGTGATGCTCAAGAGTATCTATATTATGACAGTAGTCACACTGATTACAAGACACTATACCGAGCTGATATATCCCGTCTCGCGTTTCGTATTTATTATTAACAATAAAATACCAAAGAGATCGTTGCTGGGTAGTTAAAAAGGGAGCATTATTATTTTGCCAAATATAATTCCAATGAAGTTGTGGTTCTTTCAATTGAATGTGGGGCGTGACGATATATTGCGTTCTGAGATAATGTCGGTAGAGTGCATTGACAGGCATTAACTCAATTTGTGCTCGTTCAATTAATGCATAAGCAATATCTAAGACGGGTCCACACAAGTGTGGGAATTTAAGTCCCCAAGGAAAAATATGAATCGGAGCTTCAAGGTCAATGCAACCTAAACATGCGGAGAGAAGAGATGACGACACACTGATCCTATCGTTCGTAAACAATTCAATGCTTCTTTTCAGCAGTAGTGATTTTGCCTGGAGGGCTATGTTTACATAAGCTACGCCACCCTGAGCTGGTAATAGCACAAGTTGATCACGTGCAATTCTTAACAGCTTGTGTTTCCACAGAAAGAACAAAGCGTAACTGTTGAGGAATTTATATGTTTTTGTGGGAAGAGGGAAAATCTGACAGAAATACCACAAAAGACTCAATGCTTTTTGTTTGGGAAATGAATTCCTACTGATCAGGTTCATATTGCGAGGCTTATGCTGTATTAGAAGACCACGTATTTTGTTTGCAATTATGTCAGAATTGTAGTGAATGGTTTGTTTGGTGTTATTGAACCATTCAATACCTAGGATTTTAACCGAGTCAGCAATCGTATAGTGCGAACTGTATGTAGTCCGGTATTCGAGGTGTATATATAGCAGTTTTGTTTTGTCTTTATTTAAAATCGCTCCAGAAATTTGTTGATACCTGTGTAGATGGCTCTGAATATCTTCTAAGGTAGAAATGCTGTTAACATAGAAATGAACGTCATCAAGATAACTCGCGACAGAAATGGAAGCTTGATAGAGTTGTATGCCAGTGAGTCTGGTTTGTGCCGCGTATATGAGAGGTGCAACCGAGATATTGAATAAAAGGCTGGACATGCTATCACCTTGAAAAATACCATTACAGATAGTAATGACACAACTTGGACTACCATTGAGTTTTAATTTAGTTGTCCTGTTATGATATACTCCTTGGAGCATGGACAGAAAAGCACCATTGAAACCAAATTTTTGTAGAACTTTAAAAAGATACTCGTGTGGTACCCTATCGAAAGCTTTCGAGAAATGTGTAGATAAAATAGCAACGGGCGTAGGAGAGGCAGTCTCATGATAGACTATAAATTCTCTTATGTTAGCTAAGGCTTCATGAATTAAAGCTTGTTGCTCATGTCCATATTGACAGGAACTTAATAACTCTCCCACATAGAGTTTCATACGAAGCGCTAGACATCGTATTAAAATTTTTAAGTCCGCACTTAAAAGGCTGATAGGACGATAATTGTCTATGAAGTTAGAGTTAGGCATTTTAGGAATTAATGCAGTAATACCCGTGGATAGAGATTCTCCTAAGGTACAGGTATCCCGACAGTCATTGAAGAGATACGTAAGAAACGGGGCAAGAATATCAATGAAAGTAATATAAAATTCTAATTGTAAAGAGTCAATACCAGTAGATTTACCACGTTTCCCTAATTGAATTGATCTCTTGACTTCATCAAGTGTAAAGGGACTGTTGAGATACTCTTGAGCATTTACATCTAGATTTAGAGGAATAAAGTCCAAAAGAGATTCATCTTCAGTATTTACATTAGGTTTTGCATAAAATTGTTTATAATACTGAACAAATTGGGGAAGTACCTGCAAACTTCATAAATTAGGCCATTCTTGCCCTTAATAGAAGAAGTTAACTTTTGTTTGCCTCTGAATCGTCCTTTTTGAATTTGTACGATGGTAGCTTGTTCCGTGTCATCGATCTGGACAAGTTTGCTTCTAACAAAAAACCGCGCATGCGTTGTTTATGCAACGACAATAAATGTGCTTTGATTTCTTGAATTTAAGGCCTGACCGGACGGCCTCGCAATTGTTCTTGCATGTATTCTTTGAGAAGACTCGAGTAATGAATTTACATATGGAGCGAAATCTCGGTTTAACTCGCTTGTCCCAAAAATACATAAGTTTGTCCTGATAGCGTGATATTAACGGAAACAAGATCCGCCATTCCTCTCGAATTAAATGCTGATACTCAGGGTCCATAAGTATAGAGGTGTTAAAATACCAAAGGGGACTACTTCTCACAAATTAGGATACTGGTAGGGTTATTATCATAATTAGAGCATAGTGATCACTGAAACAAACAGGTTCGAGCTTAATATTGCGTACTTGTGCAACAAGTGAGAGGCTTATTTAAAAACGGTCCGAGCGACTAGATGATTGTGAAGTATGAAACGAGTGACCCGGTTCAGCGGGTCGAAAATGACGCCACACATCCACTAAATCATATGTATTTACTATGCGCTGGAGTTCGGGAGAAAAGTTAAAGTTCGGAGTCTGGTCAATGGGTTGTAAAACTGAATTATAATCTCCATCTAATATACAAGGGTGAGTGCCATTAAATAGAACCTGAGCAAGGTCAGTGTTGAAGAAATCTTGGCGCTCTCTCTTATTATGAGAACCAGATGGGACATAAATATTACATAATTTGATGCGTTCAAGCATACCCAGGGAGGTTCGTTCATTTGGGTAATCATTAATTGTCTTAAAAGCTAAATCACTACGATAGATAATAGCTGTACTTAGCCCATTCTCTGTAAAACGAGAAGAGCATATATGATTGGAAAGAGAACCATATTCTGGAAGGGATACTTCTTAAGCGAACAACACATCAATATCTGCTCTGTAAATAAAATCCCTTAACGCTTCTTGTTTAACAGGAGAAGTAAATCCATTTAGATCAATGGTGGTAAAACTAAAACTATACAAAAACAAAAAGAAAGTGAAACGAAGTGGTAAACACTGCATGAAAGGCTGAAAATGATAAAACAATAATACAAGGAAGATAATTATAAGTCGTCCCCAACAGGGGTACCAGCTTTCAACTTTTTCAAGGTGGCTCGTGTTCGTGCACCTGGAACGGGTGTAACATCTGAAGAACGACCTCCTTTAGAAGTTTTTGAAACTCCAGTAACAGTGGCCTTTTACTTGGAAAGTTTACGTTTTTCATATACAGGGGCACTGAGATCAGATTCACTGGCGGAATCACTTGTGAGTGATTGCACATTCCGGTCGCAGGTGGTATTCGAGTCGGCTACCAATTGCACAACAGACTGATTATCGTGGTTTATGGGAGCACTAGAAATTATTTGTAAATCCTTTACTGACTGTTGGTCACCTACCTGAGCTAGTTGTCCTTCCTTGAGAATTTCTTGGTCTTTGCATTCAGGAGTAGACTGGGATACTGCAGTAGATTCCAGAGGGGCAATAACATCCGGGTCAGTAGTACGAACTTCTTCTATTGGTAGGTCGGGGAGAATGGCGGGATCGTGGGATGTTTCAGGTGCTAGAACGTGATGACTTGAAGAAATACAAGGGTGAGCAGAGGTGAGCAGAGGAAATTCCGTGTAGTTATCAGTATGCAGACACCTTTTCATGTGGGAGATTATAAGGGGTACGAAGTGGTGGCGGTTGAAAACTTCGAAGTGGCGGGTGAACTTTGAAGGGCGGGCCTTTTTTCGGGGGCGTTCTTGAACAAAAGGATCCTGTGAATTGCACAACGCGCAAGTTTGGATTTGACCGGAATAACTACAAAAGAGGCGCAAACTACATACTGTAATAAATTAAGGAATATTTTGTTTAACCTTCATTTTAATTAATTTACTTCCAGTACGGGTGACATATACATGATCCGCAGAATACTGTTCGTCTAGGATTGACTGTATTTCACCATACTGAGAAAACACTCGTGTTAACTGTTGATTACTAAGTTCCATGGGGCACAAAGACACCTTAACGACGGTAATACTGTTGTCACCGAGATCAATAGGAAGTAAATGTTCCTTGTCACTATCGGTGAATTTGACTTCACCATGAATAGAAGACAGAATTCGTTCACACAGGACCTCGTTGACTAACTTAATATACAGTTGTTTCTTGATATAATCCATTTCAATGCTATGTATTTGCTATTGTTAATTTGAACGTGTTTCGTATCCATTCATGGACAAAAATTGAAGTAGGCTTTTGACTTACTTGACCAAAATTTATACGTAAGGTATTTTCACGCAAACAACTCATGTTGAATTTTCGTCGTAGAACGACCACAAAATCACTCGAAGAAACAAATATATGAAGAGCTAGAAGACACTAATAAATTTAATATCCCACTAAGATAATTGCAGAGTACACAAACTTATATCGAATCGTCGAGTGTTACAACACTAACAGTCAGCGAGCGAGAGACGATGTGAATAGCACGAAGTCTCACAAACGTATACCACTCATCCATCGTACCCCTTCCGCTGTCGTTTCAAGTTGAAAATATGTCATGTGGGAACAAAAGGTATGAGAAATGTCGTCTTACAGCTTTTTGCGCCAATTTCCTTATAGGCCTACCTAGATAACTTGGAGAGGCCCGTCTTAGTGTGCTAATTGACAATGGGATACTAGGGATTTCTCCCGTGAAAAATCTTTATCCCCTACTGGAGAAAATTTTAATTTCATTGCTTGTTTCGGAAAGTAAAACAAAAATTGCAATTCTTACTTTCTTTATTGTATTTATAGACTTACGTAATGCTTTGACTTATAAATACTATAAAGAAAGTAAGAATTGCAATTTTTGTTTAATTTTCCGAAAGAAGCAACTACGGGATTAAAAAATAAAGTAGGAAGGGCAACACATTTGTATAAAAATGAAATTAAACCCATACCATTGAATGCTTTCACCTAGCAGACATATTGTTTGGGATCCTAAAATGTGACTTTTGGAATCTTGGACTTAAGTTCACAGCGAAAGCGACGAAATGACTTGACTCATCCATTCTAGCTTCCACTCCCCCCTCTCCAATAAGTGTTGCAAAATGTTGACACTGAACATCGTCAAAGGAGAGGTGTTGACTCCAATTTGGAGTTAAAAGTCGCTTTAAAAAGTTATTCGTGAAATCCGTGGTCTATAAGCATTGTCTTAAAGTTGTAGATGTAAAACAAACCATACAGTGTGTTCTATTCACATCTTTGTAAACAGGGCGAAACCAACCCTTGAATTCAGGGAACATTTCACATTGTTTCGAGTACATCTGTTCTTATTTTGGAATCAAAATAGTTCCGAAATAATTAACACTACAGTACTTACGTTTAGCATTTTTTTAAAAAGAAAAAGTGCAGAATATTAAAAGATCCCAAAGGACAAATATAACAAATACTCACTTCGCTTTTATTCTATCATCTATAGCTAATCTCGTTCCTATCGGTAATGCTGTATTGCTTGTGTCTCTCAACGGAAGTTCTGTGAACTAAACAACATCAAGTTTGTAATTGTTCAGCGTTAGAGGGCAAGGGTAACATATAACAATAGAGGATTGTGCGTGAGTGGTACGCTTTATTCCTAAAGTCTTCATCACTTGCGCTGAGTAAAACAAACAAAAAAGAAAGAATAGAACATAAAAACTGTTTTGAACTAATGATGCTTCTCTACAGATTAACAGGTTGTTTGCATCAACCCGACAACCCGACGCGACAACCCGACCCGAGCTGACCCGACTGACCCGACCCAACAACCCGACCCGAGTAGCCTGACCCGACAACCCGACCCGAGCTGACCCAACCGACCCGACCCGACAACCCGACCCGAGTTGACTTGACCCGTTTGAGTCACGACACTGGGTAAACGCCAAAATGCACTCCCATTGGGTATTAAACCCAGACCACGTATACGGAAGTCCTACACGTTAACCATTAGCTAGATCAAGCGGAGGATTTGTACTATGTATATGCATCTTAATGAATATTTGGCCGTTTTGAGGTTTGGTTATTTCTTTTTATAACTGATACCAATGTCCGACGTGGGAGAAATTTATTTTTTTTTCTTGATTTAGTTCTATATGACGAAATCTTTCTTCAAGGTCAGTGTTCTCACCTGCTCGGACGGCAGGGAGTCTTCTCGGAAGGCAGTAGCAAGAGTCTCTTGGCGGAGACAAAAGGGAATCGTTTAACTACAATGATAGGGTTGAGGAAACAGGAGAACACCTGTGATTTTTTTCCAACCCTTAAACTTTCATTCCAAAATAGGTTCTTATGATTCCGGGACCGGTGCCACTTTGATTTTTCTTTCTCGGTAATTAAAAACGTAATTTACAGCATATAAAGTTGTACGTAAGAAGATACATATTAATTTTTGTAATTTAAAAAGTACAATATGATAATTAATTATAATGTACTAATTTTACTTCATCGGTTTCAGCCCAACAAATGAAATTCAAACAATTCGCACCCAGGGTCTTGGTCATCAATATTGCGTCTTATTCTTTGTCTTGCAGTCAAGTCTTGGTCCTGCATTTCGTAGTCTTGGTGTTTTTTCATGCTATACAAGAGCCAAAAATGCTCGCCTCATCGGTACAAATGAAGACCAAGTGTGATTTTGATTATGGTCTTTCACACTATACGGAAAGCAAGAAAATACGCTCATCGCTACTTGGTGATCACTAAAACAAGGCCAAGAGCAAGATTACTATGCACTTCGTCTTGCATATCCAATCTTTATCTTGTTCTTGCATCGATGTTCTTAGGCTTGGTGAAATAAAATGAAATATTCAGTTTAAGGTCCCTCGATTCTGCACCGAGGCTAAGGGATATGGTGACCATGAGAAATGAATGAAATGGTGGAATGAAGAAAGTGGGAGGAAACAGGAGAACCCCGAGAAAACCCACTACACGGCGTTTCTCCACCACAAAGTTCACTTAGCACAAGCTGGTATCGAACCATGGACACCATGCACCAGAGATGAATTCTCTACCACTGAGCCACCGCGGCCACACTTGGGCTTGGTCGTCCATATCCAATCTTTCTTTTGGCCTTGCTTAAAGAACTTCTAGTTTTGTTCTAATTCAGCGTTTCCCAACCCTGTTCAACTTGCAGCACACTACGGGTGTAACTTGAATTCTCGCGGCACATTCATAGATATTATTATTATTATTATTATTATTATTATTATTTGTAAATAGACCGTCGTGTTTTTTTTCTGTGATTACTGACCTTGTCCCAGTAGTGTTGCCATACTTGGTACAATTGTACCAAATTCAGTCCTTTTTGTCATTCATCGGCCCGTTGGTACCATGCTGGCATTTTCAGCCCTTTTTGTGAAAAAGTTGGTACAACTCTACTCAATTCAGCACCATTTAACATATACTTGTCACATTTTCAAAATTGTCAGTAAGACTTTTCCTACTCTCACGTTACTCATACCATTCTGACTTAACATTATTAATAATGTGTTGTGATGTCTTTCAGGGAAGGTTCCAGGACTCTGGGTCGGTTTTACATTTTCTACAAATGTCAGTTTACTTACCTTATATTCTCCTTACAGTCTATTATCCTACTTCGGTCTTGAAATAAGCGAGAATAAGGTGGATAATTATACTTTGTTATTTTTTATTAACGTACTGTTTACACACGAACTCAGAGATGATTGATTTGTTCCTCGTTTTATATATTTTTTTCATATATGGCCAGAATGCCGTTTCGGTTTATTTCACTTTGAAATAAAGGCGCGTTTGATTTTCTGACAATACATACCGAAGATGATAGCCGTTTTCCCAGTGGTGGATCTAGCCTGGTGCCGCCTAGTGCCTGTCACCCACTTTTTTAGGTGACAAAAATAATTTAAACTATTACATATATATTTTTGAAAGTTTATAGTAAACTCATGATATAACTACTTATCATAGCCTGGGTTCTGCTTGGACCCCGTTTTTACCTTCTACCTAGGTAGATCCACCACTGCGTTTTCCCTTTTAATTTGCGGCTTCTTTCCTACATGTGAGAAAAGTTTCATTTATTTCCACGGTTTTTCGAGGCCCTACTTTTTGGATATCTTTGAAAAGTAATTTTTAAAAAGAGTAGTTTCTTGATTTGTACTCTTGGAAGAGAAGGGGAAGTGTTCTTGAACTGTACCTCTTTTAGTTTCGTGTTATAGAGCCATGTATTACACTGGTATAAAATAATGAATTCAGCCCTTTCTGTTCCAATTTGGTACTATTTTTCAGCCCGCTCCAGAGCTAGGACTGTGGCAACACTGTGTCACAGAGAATAAAGCTCGATCACTGATTTTCCTCCATCGTAAAGCATTATGCTTATTTTCCATTCAAATTTAAAAATAGAAAACAATTCCAATGAAATATAGGACACAGTCTTTTAAAAATACACTTTCTTTTTCGAAGACTGTATCCAACATTTCACTAAGGAAGATCGCTAAATAACGAACGACAAACAAATCTCTTATACTTTTAAAACAGATGGCGGTAATTTGTATGAGTGTTTCTTTGTCGAAAGGATAGAATGAGATTTTAAAATTTCAAGTTACGAAATAACCTTTAACAATAAAGAAGCAACAATGGTCATAACAATGATAATAAATACATTTTTTCAACAATAATAAAATTCTGTTTTCGAAATACAATCTATGTAGTAGTAATGTATGTACAATATTATATTACAATTACTGTATTTTTTCCATTGCAGAGGTTCATAGTAATGTGAAATTCAAATACACATATTTCCTGTCTTGCAATTTGGTTGCTATATAATTAAGAATTTTGTTTTAATTTCCTCGCGGCACACCAGTTGGGAAACGCTGTTCTAAATCCAGACTCCATATTGGCGTAGATATTAATATTACAGTCGATTGGTAAAATCAATCTTCCACATTTAAAAATTAAAGTACACACAAGTACAAAAATATGCATTTACCATAAAAACACTAGCTGCAAGTGTTCAAAATAGATTCATGGTTTCTACAAAATCAATTGAAAATTGCTATTTTTAATTAGACAGCTAGTGAAAAACAGCAGTTTTCGACTCCAGTCGAGTTTAAGCTCAACCTAAACCCAGTTGACCAAAGTGAACTGACCCGACTGACCCGACCCGAGCTGACCCGAGTGACTCGACCCGATAACCCGACCCGAGCTGACCCGATTGACCCGACCCGAAAACCCGATCCGAGCTGAACCGAATAACCCGACCCGACCCGAGATGACCCGACTGACCCGACCCGACAACCCGACCCGAGTTGACCTGACCCGGTCGGGTCGGGTCGGGTCAACCCAACCCGTTTGAGAGCACTAGTTTATACTAAGCAGTCACTGCCTTTTTGTTTTATTAATATTAATTCTTATTATTCTCTTATTAATCCCCACAATCTGCCTGTTGTCTTGAATACGCTCTTGTATCAAATGCTGTTGCGTCCTGCCACCGAAACGTGTCTTCTGACTGTCTTTGTTTTAATTTTGTCCGCCACCTCTATTCTGCATTTGTCAGTGGTACAATTTTTAGATTTTCATTAAAAATTTTTCAAATGTTTAGGAATATCAAATGAACAAAAAGCGAAGTATGATCACTTGAAACAAGTAAAGAAGCTTTAAACGAATATATCAATTTATTTCAAGATAGGAAACAATACAATATTTAGTATTTAGATTTCTGGGTTTTCGGCATCCGGTCATGTATGAGGGATGACGTCCCTCGGTGAGCATCCGGGGAAACGGAAGGAAGGAATCTACCTGGGACCTACATGTTAGGTACCACCCCAGCATTTGCTTAGTGTAAATGAGGAAAATCCAGGAAAACCTCATTCAGGATGGCTGGCCTGAAAAAGCTTTTTACATTTTTTGGACCGAGTGTCCCCACCGTGAATTGAACTCAGGATTGCTCACACCGAAGACGAGAGCGTTAGCGAATACGCAACGCAGGCCACTACACAAAATTTATGCCAAGTCTATAAAAGTTACCTAAGAAAATGTTAAACCAAATTAGTCAATTGAACAAAACAGCATTTTTGAAATTGCCAATTAGATAATTTTCCAACTTGTTACAAAATTAGTAACTTTGGGAGCGGAGGTTTTCTGTTAATCCCTCTTAACTACGCCCCTGCTTGTTTGATCTTTGTTGTGCCTTAAAGTGAAAATACACATCTCGAAATGCATGCTCAATTTCATTCAAATGTATCTATTTCTAGTCAAGCAATCTATGGACCTGTCAACTTCACGAATATCTTTCTTGAAAATGAAAATTTGCTAATAGAATACAAGTTTGAAGGAATTGGTAAGGCATTCGAAGAGTGGTAAAGATCTTAGCCTGTGGTGTGTGGGAAGCTAGATCCAGACTCGTGCAAGGTTGGCGTATAGTAGTCCTGGAGCAATGCTGTTGAAAGTGGACTGTGAATAACTACTCGGATTTTCATCCGAGGATTGATATCTCACATAGCCCTATCCACTGGTTTAGTCAATATTGCGCGCATATATACACTTGTTGTTAACTGTGATTCTCGCTGAGAGAGTATACATACAGTACAACGGTAGTTCGAATTCCATAAAAACCGTAGGCTCAGTTTCGTGTAACCTTAGTACGGAGAAGGCACTAAACTTCAACAAATATTCCTTTTTCAACAAGACATTAGGTTAAATTGGAAACAAGGAACTACATTATGCGTTTTCGACTTCATTATTGATAAAACTACTTTACACAGGGTGTATCAAAAGTCCCTTGTCATCTTTTCTGAAAACTACAGGGATGTAGTTTCATTGAATGCGAGATGAGATACACAGTAGGTCCAGAGCAATACTTTGGGAGTATGTCTTGTGGACGGTCGCCATCTTAGATTCGAAATTGTAATTACGGACGATAAGTGGTTAGTGTGATATATGGCCATGCACTAGAATTTTCTCAGGTTGTCAAATATGCAATCAGATATGATGTAACTTAATCTGGTGAAATGTTATTGGCAGTGGTTGAAGTGAGACGGTATGTGGTTGTATGCCATGCCGCCTCATTTTTTTTTTTTCAGTTATGAAGGCATATTGCTCCTGTTTTTTCAGTGATCATGACATACTGTTACGGAAGAGTAAGTGCTAAATACCTTTAATAAATCCATTTTTATAGATATTGACGAATAGCTTTACACATAAAAAGATCTTATTTCTTATGTAGAACTAATTCTTAAGTTGACGATACCGATATTTTTACCTTTTTCTACCTTTTCTTTATAAAATCAGGTGTTTTAATAGAAGTTCATCTAGTTTATATTTTGTAACTATTCTATCAGGCCTTATTTCCATTTTGTACTAATACACTGAGCAAGGCTATGTGATAATATGTAAAAAAAAAAAAACAGTATCACGTAACAGTTTCAACACAATAACTGTGTCTTCATCAGACTTCCACTCCTTCTGGCTGCTTGGGAGTTGGTCATCACTTATATGAACTTTCCGGAGATCAACTTTTAGTTAGGCTCCGCCCCTTCATTAAAAAGTAACACTTGTGTGGTTTTCACTTTCACTTTTTAGCTTCACACGTCTCCAATTAAAAGTTTACTTTTTTCGCTGGATGCATTCTGTCCTATAATTATCCTTATTTTCCTTGTTAATTTTTCTCTCTTTCTTTCTTCTTCCTTTTCATTTCTTTTTCTTTAAGCAGAATCTTCTCCCACTCTTTATTTATCGAGAACCCTGCATTCCAATTCATCACCTTGTCTCCTGCCTTCATAATCTCCCTGTCTTCCTTCCATTTTCTCACCAAAGTTCCGTTCTCTACTTCTATGACCTCTGCTCCTTCCCCCCTATCCTGTGGTTTGTCTCTTTCTGATGCTTGTATATCGCATTGTTGTCCCTTTTCAATCTTACATCATCCTGGTGCTGTTTAATCCTTTCTTGCATTTTCTTTTTTGTTTCTCCTATGTAAATTTTGTTACACTCCACGCATCCTACTCTATATAATACTCCCCTTTGATCTTTGTCCGCTATTGCTTTTCTCTTGGTTCTTCTGACTGGTTCTATTATTCTGCTTCCTCCTTTCCTGTACGTCCTAATTCCTGTTTTCCGAAGCATTTTCTTTATCTTCTCTGTTTCTTTGCCTAGGCTTTCTATTCCAAACCATATTTTGGTCTTGTCTTCTTCCTCTTTCTTTCTCTCTCTTGCTATGTCTCTTGTGACCCTATCCTCTTCGCTGTATCAATTTTTCCTTAGTTGTGTCCAGAACTTCTTTAAATCAGTTTTCCTCTGTTCTTCATTTGTGTTTAGGTCTCCTATTCTTTCTTTCATGCTTTTTATGAAATTCTTCTTTGTACCCTCATCCACATCACTTCGTTTGTGGCAATGCACTCCCGCTTCACACTCTTTTTGGTGCCAGGATGTAATAAACTCTCCTCTTTCCGACTTCTTTATTATCATATCTAAATAATTTAACTCCTTGTCTACTTCTATTTCATTTTCTAATCTAATCCCTTTCTTTTCATCTTTAACGTCCCTTATGAATTTCTGCAGCTGCCTTTTCGGTCCCTTCCATATTCCTAAACAGTCTTCTACATAACG
Organism: Thermobia domestica; assembly: GCF_964235325.1. NCBI lineage: Eukaryota > Metazoa > Arthropoda > Insecta > Zygentoma > Lepismatidae > Thermobia > Thermobia domestica. Next base: position 161,129,668 of record NC_137467.1, on the reverse strand, counting down.
GCACTAAAGAAGCAGTCTTTCTCCTCCTCTTTCTATCGTCTCCTTCTCCCATGGATTCATTATTATATATGATAGTACTGGACTCAAACAAGATCCTATATTAAGTCCTTCCTTCAGTTTAACAATCCTGTCTCTGATTATGCAGTATCCATTCTCCCACAATGACTCTAATCCTCTTCTTACCTTCTTACTGTCCCAATTTTCTATTCTCTTTTCACCCATTTCCTTTTCTATTATTCTCTCTTAAGGCTCGGGAACATACTCTTGACATCCAGACTAAATAGCACTGTGCTCTCTTTTCTTCTTCCTAATTTATCTATCATCCTCTTAACCTCTTGCGTATTCTCTACTCTCCTACTTTCTCTTCCTTCTCTCACTGCCTCGGCTATCCTCTTAAGTTTTTTCTCCAACAGTTCTAACATATTATTCCTGCAGTTAAGCACCGGCCTCAACTTCACTACTTTTTTTGTGGATTTTTGGAAATCCTTTCATCCTAGGTAACTTTCCTTCTTCTCTCACTAACCTCTTGATCCCTTTCTTTTTGAAGTCCTCTATAATCTTTTTCTTTATCTCTTCTTCTTGTCCTTTTTCCGCCACATTTTCATATGTCTCGTCTTTCAGACCTCCAAGTTTTTCTTCATACCATACTTTATCCATCATAACTATAGCTCTGCCTTTGTCTGCCTGTTCCACTACTATGTCCTTTCTCGTTCTTATCCTTTACATTCCCATTTTCTCTTTGTCAGTGAGATTGCCTCTTTGTCTTCTTGATTTGCTATTTACTATATTTACTAGTTTCCTCCGGATTCGGTTCCTATCTTCTGAAGTGCTTCCTTTATTCCATAAACTTCTTCCTTATCTACCTCCTCTTTTGCTACTCTGAATTTATATCCTAGAAATAAAAACTGCTTCTCTTATCCAGCCTATTCTTTTAACCTTCTCTCTTAATCTCTCTTCTTCTTTTCTTCTGAACTTTTCCTCCCACACTTGCATGTCCTTCATTGTGAATTGCCTTGTAAATATGCTCAGACTTTCTTCTATTTCTTCTCTTTTGCTCTTATTTCTTTCCTTTATCTCGTTTATTTCCTTCTTCTTCCTTCTTATCTCGTTCAAAATTAATTCCTTCTCCATTTTCTTGAGTAGCTTTCTCCATCTACTGGTTCTGCAATCTACCCCTTTTTTATTGACTCTAAATCCTTTGAGCGTTATTTCTTCTTGCAAAAAGATCCTAAGAAATTTGAGTTGTTCTTCTTTTTTGATCTCCTTCCTCTTACTATCCTTTAACTTGTCAATTTTCCTCCTCAGTTCCGGAAAATATCCTATAATAAAGAGTGGGAGAAGATTCTGCTTAAAGAAGAAGAAATGAAAAGGAAGAAGAAAGAAAGAGAGAAAAAAATAACAAGGAAAATAAGGATAATTAGAGGGCAGAATGCATCCAGCGAAAAAAGTAAACTTTTAATTGGACACGTGTGCAGCTAAAAAGTGAAAGTGAAAGCCACACAAATGTTACTTTTTAATGAAGGGGCGGAGCCTAATTAAAAGTTGATCTCTGGAAAGTATATATAAGTGATGACCAACTCCCAAGCAGCCAGAAGGAGTGGAAGTCTGATGAAGACACAGTTATTGTGTTGAAACTGTCATTCGATTCGGGGTCCGGGAGTTTTCCCACTGAAAATTGTTAATATAAAAGGTCTGTTTTTGAGCATTTTCATGTATGATTCTCTATAATACAACGTAAGGAGCTTTTTTTTAAATTTTTTTTTCAGAAAGTTGTTCAAGTCTCTCCATGTTCTCTTCATAGCTAGAAGAAGCTTACCAGTGGTTTTCAGTCATTATGTAAATAGAAATGCAATCTTTTAGACTACACACCTCACTGCATTTCAACATTTAAATAGCCGGTATGTCAAGTCAAAATCGTAATAAAACATACCGCCTCTGATTTTTCCCACTTCGAACACATTTGCCTTTTATAGAAAATGTTCCACATGTTCGTATTGAGTAATGCACATTTGCAGAGGATTCTTCCAGTTGCTGTGGACACAAAGTAGGGTAAATAGGGTCAAATTTGAACACAGACGGTAGCAATACTTTGTTCTAGATTATGAAAATTATGAATTATTACTGCACAAACCCTAGCCCTAACATGTCCACAAAGCTAGAAATAAAATAACGTTAGGTCTGTTGATTGGTCTGTTGATTGTTGATTCAGCTGCCTCTCATCGATCAATCCATGTTCTAGGGAATTGTTCAAGTAGTGACACACCACGAATCCATAATGAAGAAAGCGCTATGGTGTTGAGAAAACTGAGGGAATGTACAATACGAAGCAAAAAACCTGCAACATGAAAGTTTAAGTTCATTGTGAAACTACGCCAACAACATAGGCAACCAACCTAACGTCTTTGTGGCACTGATCACGCCAGGATAACCTTCGGCTTCGTCCCCCTGCACACTTCGTTTGGAGCAAGAAATGCATAGACCACGTGACTACAAACCACAAATTTCTCACAAGATAGAGTAATAGATTGAGGTTCTTCTCATTTCTCTTCTCATTTTACATCCTCAGTTTTAAAGAGAGAGAAAAAGAAAAAGGTCAACGTGATAAAAACTAAATAAAGAGGAATATGCGAAATATAAAGGAAAAGAAAACGTGCGCATATATTGACAAATGACACATGCACTTCAAAGGAGACCACCTCAAATTTTGTTATGAACCATATATAATAACTGTGAGAATCAGCAAACCACAAAGACATAATTACACACAGTAAGTGTTATATAACACATATTTATTTAAACAAATAAAAATGCTCGCAGAAAGCTGAAAATGTCTTTAAAATCTCAACCATAACTGAAACAAGAGATTACTTCTCTATTGTTTTTCTTCGTAGCATCCATCTACATGGAGAAATGAGAAAGAGAGAACATCTTAAGAGATTCGCACGTATACAATATAGGAAACTGCTAAATGGAAAAAATTACAGTCTTTGGATGAGATTCGAACCCAGAACCATAGTATTAGAAATCCCACACTCTACCGATGTAGCTAGTCTGACAGTAATACCCTGTTCCTCCATCATTACCTATGAAAGATGGAATGGAGTCTGCAGAAAACTACGTCTAACATGTCCACGACAGACCGCCTATAACCTATGTCTAATTGGTACTTAAAAAAGCTAGTTCTACACGTGCATAGAAAAGTAAAATCAAATGAGTAGTTAGTACACATCACTTTGTCTGTCTCACTCTATCTCTGACTATAGAAATCGAGGAAGAAGAAAAAAGTATAGAGGTGAGAACACAGGAAGAACAAGCAAAAATATAAGTTGCAGGAAACTGAATATCAAGGAGAGAGAGAAAGAGAGAGAGACATAGAGACAGAGAGAAAAATAGAGGAACGGAGCAAATGATTTAATATACATCGGAAAAGAAGGTTCACAACTGTGCTATACATTTAATGTATTGAATACTCTGCAGGCCCGTATCCACGGGGGGCTAGGGGGCCGGCCCCCCCTAAACTTTGGCTGACCCCAATAAAGGTTTCACGATAGGCTTGCAAATGAACTATAATATGGTGATGAAGTATAATATGATTGGGTCGGGCTCCCCTTAACTTCGCCCCCCCCCCTAAATTTTTGGGCTGGCTACGGGCCTGATACTCTGTTTCTTCTAAATTGCTTGCTAGATGACAAATATTAATTTGTAAAAACGTAGCAAATGCCCGCGTTGTCTTGTTTTCTTACTGTTTCAGTAATAGTGGAAAACGTGGTTTATGCAACATAATAAATTACTAATTTTCCCACAACAATCATTTAGATGTTGTTGATGATTTTGAGTTTAACGTCCGTTCAGCAGCGAGACTATATGAGACGTGGACCTACTTATTAACGTGGAATCCGAACCATATGAGCTGCTGCCGGGAATCGAAGCAACCATGTACTGTTGGTAATAAATTTCTAAGCAAAAGAAAAAACTGATCAGCAAAATACATAAAACGATAGTCCTGCAAACTATTACTTAAAGAGAATTTATTGTAAAATCAATACATCCATGTGGCGGTATATAGACGTAAAGTGATTAGAAAACTTAATATCAAACTGTCGATCACATTGTTTTACTTATTTGAATTTAATGTCGTATAGATTCGGTTTTAGCTCTAGATTTCAGCGTTCTCACTTCGATTCTTAACTTGTTGGAAATATGCATTAATCGAAATTATAAAAGTATACGAAATTTAACTAGCTAAAAGAAGAGAATAACATAAAAATCCGGATTAGAGTACGTCGTCGCCAACATGTGCTTTTATTTCAGGGAGCATAAAGTCGAGAAGATCAACATTTTTTTTACCATTAAGTCGGCCTATAATTCGATGGATACCACCTCAACCTGCAGTTTCGCATATCCATCCCCAACAGTGAATCGTCACATGACCCATTCGCGCTGAACGGGCCATATATTGTGGATCAAACCGTCTTCCAGATGGGCGATACACACGTGTTGGCCCAAAGTTTCCAGTGGAAAATATTTTCTCATCTGTAAAGACAACAGTGTCCCAGTGACAAGTAATATTTAGCTCTGCAAACGCCAGTCTATCGACTTTGTGATCTTCTGTCAATCTCTCCTTAACAGCAGCCCGGAAGGACCTTAAGCCTGCGGCCCGAAGTCGCCGTCGGACTGTAGTAACATCACCTGGAAAGTCGGTAGACTGCTGCAGTTGTCGGGCACACATGAAAGGCTGTCGACAACATTGATCAACTAATCGTTGGTCTTGTGTCGGTGAGGACACTCGTGGCCGACCACTTCCAGATTTTCGAGTTAGACTTCCAGTTTCCTCATATTTTTTCCACCATCTGAACGCTGTTGCACGATGCACGCCTAATCGAGCGCCTGCTTCAGGAACACTCAATCCCGCATGTTCAATAAGAGCGATAACACTCTCACGTACAGAATGATCATATTGCGCCATTCTTACACAAAAGTAAAAGTGCTAAAAACGTCTTTGAATATAGGATAATGCACAATATTGCTATACATGACGTCGTATTATGAAAGACATGCGCAGAAGAAGTAGATGTGCCTGTAATTAACTGTTGTTGCACGCAAAAATACTCACTCACTGTTAGTAACAAAATATTTTCCATTTTTTTAAAAATCCAATACATTAGAATATAGTAGCAGTTACTATCTTTCAAGAACATAACTTCCATCGAGTGGTGGGCATAAACAAAAACTCGTAACTATGCAACAGTTAACTTCCATCAAAACCCCCGAAGCACTTTACAGATTTACTCCGATTTATTTGTGCAATTTAGATACATATAAGATTACAACTTGTTTGGGAAATTTGTTCATACTCGTCTAAAACAGTTCTATTCTATTATTCGCCACTCGTATACATTATATGACAACCAACAAAACAGAAACAAGTAAAGTGCAAATACTCTAGACAATATTTTTCAAAACGTACTAGAGAATTAAGATATAGCCGAGCGGTTTAGTAGAGTAGTCTACTACCTCCGCCTTCTCGTATTCAAACCCACCTGAGGTATGTATCTATTCTCTGCTTTTTTTTTTTCTTGTGCTTTCACAACGAACGTTTTTTCTATAATTCCTATAAGCTATGACTTGCAAACCCTAAACAAAATACACATGTTTATTGTAATACTCTAATCCGGATTTTTATGTTATTCTCTTCTTTTAGCTAGTTAAATTTCGTATACTTTTATAATTTCGATTAATGCATATTTCCAACAAGTTAAGAATCGAAGTGAGAACGCTGAAATCTAGAGCTAAAACCGAATCTATACGACATTGAATTCAAATAAGTAAAACAATGTGATCGACAGTTTGATATTAAGTTTTCTAATCACTTTACGACTATATACCGCCACATGGATGTATTGATTTTACAATAAATTCTCTTTAAGTAATAGTTTGCAGGACTATCGTTTTATGTATTTTGCTGATCAGTTTTTTCTTTTGCTTAGAAATTTATTACCAACAGTACATGGTTGCTTCGATTCCCGGCAGCTGCTCATATGGTTCGGATTCCACGTTAATAAGTAGGTCCACGTCTCATATAGTCTCGCTGCTGAACGGACGTTAAACTCAAAATCATCAACAACATCTAAATGATTGTTGTGGGAAAATTAGTAATTTATTATGTTGCATAAACCACGTTTTCCACTATTACTGAAACAGTAAGAAAACAAGACAACGCGGGCATTTGCTACGTTTTTACAAATTAATATTTGTCATCTAGCAAGCAATTTAGAAGAAACAGAGTATCGGGCCCGTAGCCAGCCCAAAAATTTAGGGGGGGCGGCCGAAGTTAGGGGGAGCCCGACCCAATCATATTATACTTCATCACCATATTATAGTTCATTTGCAAGCCTATCGTGAAACCTTTATTGGGGTCAGCCAAAGTTTAGGGGGGGCCGGCCCCCCTAGCCCCCCGTGGATACGGGCCTGCAGAGTATTCAATACATTAAATGTATAGCACAGTTGTGAACCTTCTTTTCCGATGTATGTTAAATCATTTGCTCCGTTCCTCTATTTTTCTCTCTGTCTCTATGTCTCTCTCTTTCTCTCTCTCCTTGATATTCAGTTTCCTGCAACTTATATTTTTGCTTGTTCTTCCTGTGTTCTCACCTCTATACTTTTTTCTTCTTCCTCGATTTCTATAGTCAGAGATAGAGTGAGACAGACAAAGTGATGTGTACTAACTACTCATTTGATTTTACTTTTCTATGCACGTGTAGAACTAGCTTTTTTAAGTACCAATTAGACATAGGTTATAGGCGGTCTGTCGTGGACATGTTAGACGTAGTTTTCTGCAGACTCCATTCCATCTTTCATAGGTAATGATGGAGGAACAGGGTATTACTGTCAGACTAGCTACATCGGTAGAGTGTGGGATTTCTAATACTATGGTTCTGGGTTCGAATCCCATCCAAAGACTGTAATTTTTTTCATTTAGCAGTTTCCGATATTGTATACGTGCGAATCTCTTAAGATGTTCTCTCTTTCTCATTTCTCCATGTAGATGGATGCTACGAAGAAAAACAATAGAGAAGTAATCTCTTGTTTCAGTTATGGTTGAGATTTTAAAGACATTTTCAGCTTTCTGCGAGCATTTTTATTTGTTTAAATAAATATGTGTTATATAACACTTACGGTGTGTAATTATGTCTTTGTGGTTTGCTGATTCTCACAATTATTATATATGGTTCATAACAAAATTTGAGGTGGTCTCCTTTGAAGTGCATGTGTCATTTGTCAATATATGCGCACGTTTTCTTTTCCTTTATATTTCGCATATTCCTCTTTATTTAGTTTTTATCACGTTGACCTTTTTCTTTTTCTCTCTCTTTAAAACTGAGGATGTAAAATGAGAAGAGAAATGAGAAGAACCTCAATCTATTACTCTATCTTGTGAGAAATTTGTGGTTTGTAGTCACGTGGTCTATGCATTTCTTGCTCCAAACGAAGTGTGCAGGGGGACGAAGCCGAAGGTTATCCTGGCGTGATCAGTGCCACAAAGACGTTAGGTTGGTTGCCTATGTTGTTGGCATAGTTTCACAATGAACTTAAACTTTCATGTTGCAGGTTTTTTGCTTCGTATTGTACCATCCTCGGGCATATCTATTCCTTTAAAGCTCGCAGTATCTATTCCTTTAAAGTTTATGGAATGAAAAAATTATCGAATATTCGTGTTCCTCATATGCCTGCCAACATCATAATTTTCTTTGTGCTGGTCGTGTTGCAGGGATCATTCCACGCTGCGTTGTCAGGTGAACAATAGTGCAGGTTTTGCCTATTAACCTCCCAATTTACATAGAGGTCAGCTTCATCTGAAAAGAGTATCTGCATAAAAATGTTAGAGTTTAACCGTAATTACTCGATAACTCAGTCACAAAACTACACTTGGCGATCAAGATCTTTCTCGTAAAGATTTTGCTTCATTTGCACCTTATATATCAGGCCATATATATCACATTACCCACCCGTTCATAATAAAACTTTTGAATTCAAAATGGCGGCCGACCGTGTGACGTACTCCCAAAAGACCTAATGGGTATCAACCATCTCATTCAATGAAATTATATCCGTGTAGAATTTAGAAAGGATGCTAAGGGAATTTTGATACGCCCTACATATATTTTAAGAAACTTCTTACTATGTATACAGGATGTCTCAGACGACCCCTGACATAGGTTAACTCTGTTATTATTCGAGTTACAACAAATGTAAGAGGAAAAAACATTTCCAGATATGACATTTTCAATCTAAAGTGAAGGAATTTTTTAAATCGGACGAGCCGTTTGGGCTGTACACTCTTTATGCGCCCAATGTTAAATGAAAATGCAACGTTGACATTTACCGGGACCCACAACATAAGTGAATGAAGTTACTGTTTGAAATATTGGCTGGCCATCGACATGTGAGCGTAAAAGACAGTAACTTCATTCACTTATGTTGTGGGTTCAGGTAAATAGCAACGTTGAAATTTCATGCAACATTGGGCGCATAAAGAGTGTACAGTCCAAACGGTTCATCCGATTTTAAATATTCCTTCACTTTAGATTGAAAACATCATCTTTGGAGATGGTTTTTCCTCTTACATTTTGTTGTTACTCTAATAAGAGTTATCCTGTGTCAGAGGACTTTTGAGACACCCTACATATCTTATGGAATACATGTTTGATGTCACCATAACTATAGTATAATTTAATTTGTTTAAATTTACAATTTAATACAAGTATTAATAGATTCGGACTTACATGCATAGGATTTTGTATGCAACTAATGAATTCTATTTAATGAAATTTACATTGTAATATCTAACACGAATTCTTTTATATTCATGCCTAACTTTGTGACTTCGCTTTGGACTGCTACTGATTATTGTAACCCATTATTGCTTGAGAAGAAAAGATGTCCGAATCTTCAAATGGAGAAATCAAAGTTCTATTGGAAAGTATTTGATTACAATCATTAGTTTCTACATTTCAAGGTGTGTAAATTATATATCCTGTCTTTATTATTTATTCTCATAATTACTATTATTATTATTGGGTTTAGAATCAATCAATCACTTCATGATCTATTAGGGGGATCAATATGGCTGCCGGATAAATAAGTATTTGAGTGTCAGTCTCTTATTTCTTTTCAATTCAATATTTAATCAATGTTTATTTTTCTAACACATTATTCCACCAAATCGAATTCCAAGATCATCAATTTGCATTACTCATTTATGACCGTCAGTCTACATATTACATGACCAGCGAACGAGTCACCGTTCATTAATAAATCCATCACCGTTCATTTTGTCCTGTTCGTAATAAACCACTTCACGCATATGCTCAAGTCCGTGGCAGATCCAGGGGGGGGGGGAGATCGGGGCGATTGCCCTCCAGAATAAGATATGTTTTTATTTTAAAAATAAAACATGAGAATTTTCACCTTTGTATTATAAATGTAAAATAGGTAGGCCTTACTTTTTTATTTTACGGTGCAGAAGTCAAATAATAAATTGGAAGAAATTACTTACATTGGTGTTCTTGCTCAATAGAATATCCATCTTCGAATTCGTCCAGAATATCCACCTGTTCCAGAAATTGCAGACAATAGCTACTTCTCCTTTTCTAAAGTTGTTTTACTTTTTTTTTTAAACTTTTACCTTGATTTGACTTCGAACGACCTCCCCTCAAACATTCAGCCTGTATCCGCCCTTGGCTCAAGTTATGACAAATAGTTTCAAAAGTTATTGAAGTTATTTGCAGATCATCTTAAATAACAAGCAAAAAAAAAACATCAACAACAAAAAATATAACTCTATATTCACTTGCGAACAAACTAACGAGAGCAGCGTTTTACAGATTGTTTCTGTTTTATAATGACATCGAATAAAACGTAATCAATTTTTATACAATCTTTTTAATACACGGTAGAAGCTCACAGAATTGTCAATTGTGCTGTGTTGCTCTTAAATTGGTAATTTCCATTCATATATCACTATTCACAATAGCCTACATCTCCATTATTGCAGGAATGGTTTACTACAATCACATAAATTACGGCGTTCTTTATTAAGCGGAAAGAGATTAGGCTATGCATAACATCTAAACTGCAACTTTTAAAAACCGTTGGAAACACTGCAGAGTGAAACTCTCCGCTCCCCTGTCTCACCGCGCTTGCCAAGAAACTGATGTAAACACAACAGCAGCGCCATTCTCCCAAAACCGCACTGCTATCCTGGTCAGGTAATAGCATCCTCATAGGGCGTAAAACAAGGATTTCTTTTTACTTTTTGTTTCCATGTCTTTTCTTCATAGCTGTGTAAAACAACGTTTTGAACATTATAAATGTGTATGCTACTTGCCGGCAGTGGCGGATCTAGGCCGAGGCCCAGCCCCAACCCCAGTTTTTTGAGTGAAAAAATAATTTAAGCTATTATTTATGTATTTTTGTATCAATACAATTTCGGTCGAGAGATTAGTTCAGTTCTTGGTTTTCTTAGGGTAATTCCAAGGGTTATCGAGCTGGGTAAAAGAGTGAAAATTCCGTCAATATCTAATCTTGTAACCAAGATACAAGAAGTTATATATTTTATCTGTCAATATCTAATCTTGTAACCAAGATACAAGGAATTATTAATTTAATAACGTATAGAGACCTTTATGGATTTGTACTTTTGGGTCTTTGCTATAAGAAGAAAATACTCAGAAACTACTGTATATACCTTAATAGACTATTAAATGGGCGGGGGCACAGTAGCTTAGTGGTAGGATGTTTACCTAGTCTTTTTTGCAGAAACTATACTGGAGTATTCACTTAATCCATAGTGATATGATCATACTTAACTACCCATTTAGTTTTTAAATGAAATAAAAGGAAATATTTCAGTGTAGTGACCCATAATTGTTCCTTTTAATCTAAGGGAGACGATCATTAAGGCAAGTGAATGCTGATGCCAACATTCATGGAATGCAAAGGCGAGAGGAAACGGGAGTACCCCGAGAAAACCCACGAATACAATCTCCACTACAAACTGACTTGGCCGCGGATCGAACCATTAACCCAATGTGCCAGAGCTAAGCACTATACCACTAAGCCACTGTGCCCCCGTCCATTAGGCCTAGTTGTTTATTAAGTTATATACAGTAGTTTTCTGAAATTTCATCTTTTTACAGCAAGGATCCAAAAGTACAAATCCATGTGGGTCTCTATATTTACGACGTCATAAAATATATAATTCCTTATATCTCGGTTGCTATATTAGATTTTGATAAAGAATTTTCACTCTTTTTCGCTTCAGAGCTCGGTGAACGCTTGGAATTGCCCGAAGAAAACTTAGAGCTGAACTAATCTTTCGATCTAAATTGTACTGACTAGTGAGAGGTACTCACTTAACCCATAGAAGTACCATCTTATTTAATTTTGTTGGAAGGGTAGAAAGTACGAAGGTAGAAAGAATTAAAGGTAATAGTTTATGACAAAGTAAGAAAGCGATTACAGTAAAACGGTAATACTTAAGTGTCACAATCGGGAAGAGAAAGTCAAAATCGGGAAAAGTAAAAGGTCAAAGTCGGGAAAGGAGTTCAGACAGTGAAAGAGAGTTAACAACCCGGGTGGAAGGGGTGAAAATTTAGAGAAAGTGGAAAGTGTATGATGCTAAACGACAGGAGTATGAAAAGAAAAAGATATATGTACGTGTGATTGTAAAAGGAAAGTGTAAGTTTAGTGTAGTTGTATAAGAAGCCATACTCAACTCTCTCCCTCAAAAAGCACCACAGTACACGAGGCACCCGCCGTAACAGCCCCTGTAAAACAACTTTCTTCCTATCTCCCACTTATCACATTTCATGCTATTCACCGCGCGCTGTACACAAACTTCATTCACCGTTTACTTCGTGTCGTTCGTTTAGGAAATTCACAGTTTCTCGTTTGGTCGTTTACCATTTTTGGTTTATGACTTTTAAAACTACAGAGTATTCTACAACTTAATGTTGGATGTTGCTTTATTTCAGTGGCGAAGCCAAGGGAGGGCCAAGGGGGTCAGGCCCCCTTGCCCAAATTCTCTGCCCCCCTATTGCCCCCCCCCCGACAGTAATACAGAGTTATATTGCTATAGGTCGACAAACGATGAGTGGGCCGTGGCCACAAGTTAAACTACTACCAAAAATCTCTCGACAACACAGTTACCAACTGCAGAATACCGTATGTTGCAAAGGTCTGCGTTCCGAGTAAAATAGCTCCACTCGTTTTTGCTTTTAGTACAGCAAGATCTAATTCACCGAAATCTTTGAGGGTGCATATGCATTAGCTTCACCATCTGAACATTCCTTTTTAATATCTGTCCCTTATCTAGTTATCTCGTTTGTTTTCGGCAAAGAACCAGAAAGAAATGCAAAATTAGTCGGCATTCTCATTCGCTTCAATGCTGAAAGTCATACTAAAATATAATATGCTTACTTACAAATAACCAACACTGCAGTAAAACATTACACTTGCGTTAGAGGAAAGAAGTTTTCGTCTATTATAATTCGTACATTAAGTAATTAATTCCCATTGATTATGGTGACATAGAACAAATGCATAGCATCTATTAAATAATTTAGTATGATTATTATTTTCAAAGCATCTTAATATCTAGGTGCCTTGATTAATATACAGTAAAAGAAAAGAGTAGTTGTTATTGTTTCTGAAATCATCATTCTGTCTGTTGTTCATATCCCGATTGTTTGAGAAAAGTAATATACTGAATACTACCAACACCTACTATTTGCTACCGATACTAGTTCTCCCTCTCGATTACATTCTGGTTTTGTCTCTAGTCTATGTCTAATTTGCTAGCACTCTTGGCCGTTGGTAACTCGCTAGAAACCTTCTGCTACGATGTTAACAAGCGATATTAGCTCCCTTCAGGAAAACAGAGCTAAATGGACATATACTACTAACTAAAACCTTCGGAAATGTAGTAAAAATCAGTGATTCTGTGTAAATAAATCGTTCAGAAGTATTTTCCTTTAAAGATTTCAACTGTAGCTTAATCCCTAAAATGCCACTACATAGAGAAATTCCAAAGCTTATCACAGAGCCAGTGTTACAATCTCCTGATTACTAACCATCAGGTAAGATACCGAGATGATACAACTTGGTCGCGGCAGTAATGTTATTTTGTGTAAAAGTAGTATTTACTCCCTTGACCAGGTTGTGTCATCCCCTTATATTATTTTATGTTTAATAATCAGAGAAATATCAGAAGTTTGTGGGACTGGTCCATAGATTCCATTCAGTGAGTTCATGGAACCCAATTTTATCGCAGATTTATATTTGTTCTTCGTCAAAATATGCTTAAGTATTTCTGAAAAAATTACATTGTAGGAATTATGAAGAACAGTAAATCAGTGGTGACATGAATTTTCAATAGGATATACTAATTAATGCCCATCTTTCACATCTAATCCCAAAACTAACAATACTAACTTAGCATCGACTACAGGATAGTAGCGTTAAGTTACTTCAACTAATTTGATTTTATTTTAAGGCTTTGAAACATCCGATGCTCAAATGAAAAATGAGGACAGTGAATCAACTGAGCCATAAACATTTCCCTAGTGAAATGAGGAATAATCTTGGTAGACTCCTAGGTTGAAATAGTTGCCTACGATGGATCGATCACACCATCTTCCGAATGTGAAGTCTGTTCTACCGCTGAGCTCAAATGCACATATTTGATCATACCTTTGTTTTTGTATTCATGTGCTGTTTCATTAACTACCTAAGTAAACTACATACTTTTCTGTAATGTAAACTGTTACAAACTGGTATTGATCAACGCTTCCATGTTTTACAGCTGTCAATCACACAAGTTAAATTAGTTTATATTAACCCTATATTGCGCAATTTATTTATGTTTTAGAGAAAAAAATATTTAGATGTTTTTCTTACCGCATTCGCGTATCTAAAACGAACTAATAACAAATTTTGTCTCACATATTTAAAATATGACGTCAGGAGGATTGTGTATTTGAATTAACATTGCGCAATTATGAACCTTGTTTGTTTAATTTTCATTGATATACAATACAAAATTTCTTCTAGACGTTACAAACTTTCTTAACACATATAGTATTGTGCAGATGTTCATAACGCTTTAGTAAACAATACGTACTTTAAGGTATGCTGAACACGGTACATTTAATCTGGACTTGCTTACATATCTTTCATGGTTACATTGAAGTCACACCTTTGGAGCGAAACACAATGCCGTAGGGCATGTTATCAGCAACTTGGCGAATTCTACAGGAAGAACTCCAATACAATCTTGTTCTTCCTGTAGGAATAATGGACAGGAATGTCACGAATAATGGACATGAACCCCATTACGGTTCCTATAAATATTTCTAATTCTAACTTAGTTAGTTCCAAAGGTTTATTGGGGTCCTTCTGCTTAGAATATAAATTGCTTTCATGAACGATTAACTCCAGAATATCAACACTAAAACATTAGAAAATATTCAATTGGAGATTTTACTTCATTTGGAGAAGACAAATGCGATTTCTATTGTGGTGCCTATAGAGGTGGATAATTTCTTGTTATCCTATTCCATTGGGGCTGACGACTGGCAGGAGCTGTAGAATGACTGGAATTGGCATTTACTGTTTTATCTGTAAAAATGCAAACGATTCAATCAATTTACTAATCTGAAAGTATCGATTTCAATGAAATCAAAGCAAAATACTCGAGTACATTAGTTTTGAACATATCTTCAGATCCTTTTGAAGTTTCAGATTTAGGACACCATTCTTCATTATCTGAATCTAGAACTCCTTCTAAATCATCATCGTTTACCTGAAGTTGCTCATTCTCATTGTCGTCTGGCGGTACGTATGGCTGAGTGAGTCGTTTTTCCGAAAATATATTCTTGCTCATCTGTAAAAGTAACATAAAGTTTTCATAGTCTTCAAGAATCTTTATCGAGCAATAAATCAGTAAATAATACAAAAGAGTAACAGAAAGGAGAGAGAAAGAGAGAGAGGTTTTGAAAATCGAAATCAATAGAAGATGTCGAAAATGACGTTGTTACGTTTAGTAATTTTGTGTGTGTGTGTGTTCAACTTCGCATTATTTTCATTCATGAGTTGGCAACATTGAAAGCATACACTGCATGCAACAATGCTTTCCATGAGCCGACAATGAATTTCCAGATCTAAAATAACAAAATTCAAAGAAAAGAAGGTAAGAAACAAAAATTTCAAACTTTCCATTAGGTCTATCGAAGAAATCTTTGATTCTTAGTAAAAGAGGTTTGTAGTTGTTCAATGTTAATCAGAATATACAAACACATTTCGGACGATAAAATACAAAATGCAATTAATATGATAAGTTACAAGCACTTAACATAAACAAGTGACTTTTACCTTCTAGAAAAATATTTTTTTAAGAAAAAAATTCCCTGTTTTCGACTCCTCTTGCTTCAAAAATAAACAAAGCAATGCATCCACGCACGTTGTATCCCCGCTTGCAACAAAACTGCTGGAAAACCTCTACTTCCGCAACAGACGTAATTATGAGTGTTCATAACAGATGGTACTCCATAAACGAAACCACCTAAAACAGGAGTGGCACCATCTATGGTATGACATTCAAAGTACCACGCTCAACAGGGTTTGTTAATTTGGATTAACACGGCACAATATAGGGTTAACAGGACAATATAGACGAAGCGCTGTTACTGAAATCTATAACCTTTCACCTTTTCTGAAATAATACTGTCCGTTCTGCTGTTTTCACAGCACAAAATAATTTCCTTTGTCACGTAATAATACTTGTATATTAAAAGTTTTAGAAAGGCAATGAAAATGTGTAGTTTATAAAAGTGAAGTGAACTGTTATATTTAATGTTTTTCTTTGTTGTGAGGGTTAGGAAAATCAATTAGGATAAAATAATTTCTTCAGATGAGCATTGATTTAATCTTCATTTCAGTTTACTTCTAATGGAATGTTTTCATTAGACTGTATGTGAAAAAGTAACATAGCATTATGCATATTAGCTTGATTCGAAAGTATAAAGTTCTGCTGACTCTGCCTTCGTATGTAATAAGTAAATTCCTAAAATAATTAGCATCATGATATAAGCTGCAAATTTCAATGAGATACTTGGTTCCCTTTTGATTTTGAGTGTGTGCATGTATTTTTCTGCTTCCACCTAAATCAACCAGCCGCACATATTTTAAACGCCTTAATTAAGTAACTACATACTTATATTAGAATGGAAATCAGTTGTATTAAAGAGGCGCGGTGGCTCAGTGGTAGAGCGTTCACTCCGGTGTTTGGGGTCCGTGGTTCGATTCCAGCTTGCTTAATCTGGACTTTGTGATGGACAAACACCGTGCTTGTGGGTTCTCCCATTTCCTTCCACTTTCTTCATTCCACCATTTCATTCATTTCTCATAATCACCGTCCCCTTTAGCCTAACCGGCATAACTATGGGACGTAAAACTAATGATTTCATTTCAATTGTATTAATGTATCCTAGTTGTTTGAGTAGTAAATTATTACATTTTCCTGTTTTGGGAAATAGTAAAATCATGAATAAGATAGATAGAGCGAAACACACACACACACAAATATATATATATATATATATATATATATATATATATATATATATATATATATATATATATATATTGTGTGAATCAAGTTTTTAATACATTGAAGATGGCCCGCTCAAAATTTTATTGGGCCTTTCCTTGCCCCCCCCCCAGAAAAAATTCTAGCTACGCTATTGCTTTTTTTTTTCTTTTTAGATTCACAATTTTTTGAATAAAACACTCTCATTTTAACGTGCACTTTTCAATAAAATTTGTAAATTAGCAATAAATTCAATTCTATTGAAACATCATTAGCCTACTTCCAGACCATAACAGAAAATTGTTGGAATCAATGATACGTAAAAGTATAAGAAAAATGTATTATATGCTGCCAACATGGGGCGCCGGAACCGGGGGGCAAGGGGGCAGTTGCCCCTCCTGAAATTTTCAGAAGTGACAAGATACTTGTTTTGCCCCCTCACTTTCAGACTCTAGAAACATCACACAACACTGATTATAAGAACTAAATTTTGCATTTTATGGTAATGTGAAAAAATTATCTATTCCAGATTCATCTTTCTCTTTGAAACAAGGGACCGGACGCTTTTTCTGCCTCCATGTTAGACAGAAAGAGTTAGGAAAAAGAATTGAAAATTCTCTTTATTTCCATTGGTGTACAATCTTAAAACACTGTAAATTCTTTAAAAATTGTTGTTAAGTAATCGTAAGTCTGCAATATGAAACGAATCGTCGAACGAGATTTTAAGTTGAAAAATAAAACAGTTTGAATGAGTAACAGGAGATTTAATGCCTAAATACATTTTCCATAAAAGTAAATTAATGTTCTTACAAACATCATGCAGAGTGTAGTAAGTTTTATAGTGAGGAGGAAAATGTATAAGGTAGGATTAATAATTCAGAGCACATGAAAAATGCGAATTCCATTGTCGTTCCGTTCGTTTAACCCTTTCACTATCATTTTTCTTCAGAGTGAGAAACATTAATATATGGCTACTTTAAGTAGTTTTCAAACACACACACACACACTGACACACACTCCCACACCCACACCCACACCCACACACACCCACACACTCCCACACACTCCCACACACTCACATATATATATATATATATATATATATATATATATATATATATATATATATATATAACATTTTCCACCGTTGCCTTTTTCCACGTAGGGAGGGTGGGACATTATGTATCCCACTGACCTTTTTACGTGGGACCTATATATCGCAGTGGAAGAGACATGACTGATCATCTAGTATTTTCAATTATGGCACATATATTGTCAAAAAAAGGTCGTATTTATGATTACAAATATTTTAGATTTCGGCATCCTTTTCCAAATAACAGTACATGTAACCACTGCTTTAACACTAGCACATTGTTCCTTACTTTCATTGTTCACGTTCACTTCCACTACAGTCTATTTGATAATGTTCATAAGAATTCTGTGAACCATTAGCAGGCTTCTCTTTACTAGTGAAACATCGATTCATAGCAATACCATGCTGTAAGTTACCACGGGTCCTCTGAGAATGTATCGTGGGACACATATGTCCCAGTGGTAGTGAAAGGGTTAATATATGAGTGCAGAAACAGAACACCTGTTTCAACTCTCCTTTCAGGCCAAGATCATAAACAGCAAGAACAAGCAAGACAGTCGCTACTTGTAATAATCAATAGTCTTAGATATTTAGCTCGCAGTGGTCAAGCAATCAGTGGACATTTGCATAGTACGGATAATTTGATGTCACTCCTGGCTGAAAGAGAAATGGATGTGCCTGTTCTCAATTAATGGATTAATTGACGGGATAACTGGCTTAGTGCTTATTGAAAGAATGAAATTTTAAATATTATGGGATATGCAATATAGAGAGGCTTGGTAGCAGAAGTTAAAGAGTCTCCATTTTATGCAATCATAGCTGACTCCACGACTGATATATCAAAGAAGTCTCTGTGTGCGCTGTTTTGACTCTGATTCATCAAACCCAACAAAATATATATAGGAATGATCACCCCACATGAAACAAACACAATTCACGATCAAAGATATTCTAATGTAACTTAACCTGAATGAAGAAAATATACGTGAATAGTGTCATGATGGTGCAGCTATTATGTCAGGACGAGTGAATGGTGTGCAGAAGATAATTTCGACTCGACATCCGAAAGCTGTATGCATTCATTGCAACAATCATGCATTAGATCTTCCATTGCAGGAAGTAGCACGAAAATGCGAATCTTTGTGTGACGTACGGGCTATAGGTGAAAGACGTTTAAAACATCAACCTGGATTCTGCAAAACGATAGACAACATACGCCGACATTGTTCTTGAACCCTGTAAAACTATCAACGAAAGTAATCCTAAACATTTGCTGCCTGTTTGTCCTACTCGCTGGTGTGTTAGGCGGAAATCTCTAATCAGATTTCAATCTACTTGAAACGAATTCAAATCACGTTGGAAAAGAATCATCAGTAGTACAAGTGGTCCAAATGATGATCAAAAAGTAATTCTAAAAGGGTATTTGAAAAGAATGAACAAATTCGAAATGATATTTTTTCTGATAGTCAGTATACGTGCTTTTGTACCTTGTGGACAACTGGAGAAAGTGCTTCAAAATTCTGGAGCTTCTGCTTCTGGAGCTAAAAGAGCAGCAGCAATTCTATCTAGAGGATACTCTGAGAATCCTACGAACAGACAGCGCATTTGAAAACATCTGTAAGGAAGCAAAGGAAAATGCAAACAGACTACACTTAAAATTGCCCACTTCATCAAGATCAAACAGAACACCAATAGGTTGGAGCAGACTGATAATCCTTCTATAGCACCTACCCTAGAACCTGTATCAGGTCTTTTAAAAATGTACTTTGAAACCATTGACTATTTGTTGAATGAAGTGCAGCGTCGTTTCAATCAGCCAGGCCTCAAACAACTCATAAAACTCTAGAAGATACTTTGTGAAGGAGCTATATGCGCTTGTGGGCCTCTCTCAACAGATTATTTAAAGCAGGAATTGGGAGTTCATGCTTTGAACTTTAAGCTGGATAGATTATGAGCTCAGCTCAGGCTGCTTCCACCTATTTTGATGACGACTGAGTCGCTGACGACCACCAGAATATTAAAAACTATTAGTCCTGAAACCCCAACTGTTCGCAGAGTTCTCGACCAAGTTGTTCGTCTAGGGACTTCCGTTCTCACTATGCCACCTTCTTGAGCATTTGCGAAAGATCATTCAGCTATTTGCGTAGTCTAAAGACATATCTGAGGACGTCTATGACGCAAGAAAGATTGGCTAATTTGCTGTTGTTGCATATGTGTAGCGACCAGACTTAGATTTAAACACAATTGCAAGAGAATTCATATCAAAAACAAGCGAAAGAAAAGATACTTTTGGTCAATTTTGAAAAAAAAAAAATAATAATAATAAATGTAGAATTACGTAAGAGAAAATGTTATGCGTTATATAAAAAATTATTTAAATTACAAAATAGCACTTAAAATTCAATATAAACTTGAATTATTCCTTATTAATTGTGTGAGATTAGGAAGAGAGATAAATGTAATAACAAACTGGATATACTGAAGTAAGTGTAGTAAAAAATAAAAATAACTCTGGATATTTAGTGTAATTGAATTTTCTATATAAATTTTATGAAGTCTTTAGTGAAATTTTCATTTTTCCATTTGTGGCACGAAGTCAAGTAGAAAAAAATATTTTTTGTTATTTTTTACTTGATTCTGTAGCCTGTGTTATAATGTTCAAGTTACTTTCTACTACAAAGTGCTACAAAGTTTGTAGTTCTAAATAGCAGTTTCTAATATTACAGTGTACTGCAACATTAGAACTGGAGTTTTAAAAATATAATTTTAATTTCTTCGTTTCCAAATGATTTAAGTAACTTTAAGATTCTTTAATAGTGTCCGTGTGACCATGTCCAATACAGTTAAAAAATATGTACCAGTATATAAAATGGTAAAAATTGTACTTACAAATAGTCATTGTGAGCAGTACAAATTTTACAATTTTATATGTTTCTAATTCTGATTTCAGTGGTTGAAAATTTCTGCATCAGACCAAGATTCCAGTATAAAACTGACACGGGATTAATTAATCTAAAGATGTAAACTAAGATGCATCTCATAGATGGAAATTTCATGAAACTGTTTACAGCTTCATTATATTATTATTATTATTATTATTATTATTATTATTATTATTAACCAATCAAATCAAATTATTGTTACATTACGAACACATATTCGTATTATCTTACCTATGTTACATTCCCCTCTATTTTCAAGACAGCAGTTTGCCACCCACCTGAAAAAAACTTCTGACGCCACTGCTGCCAACGTTCACCTTTCCTTTATCCTTACTCGAAAAATTAATACCAAAAAAATCTTGAAAAATAATTTGCAAATCGTTTGAATTCAATGAGTGGCACTGGGCGTGCTCAGCTATTTAGAAAAAGATAATCTGAAAACTATTTACCAGTCTTAGCCGCGAAGGTAGGAAAATTATTTTTTCAGATTTCCATTAGTACTTACTGTTTACAATAGATGGCAGCATAGTTCATTAAGCATATGGTTGTAAAATGTGATAGCAAACCTAAAGTGTACTGAATCACTTTTCAACTACTTATTTCCCGTAATAAACTTTCTTAAAATATGTGCGTAAAATGTAGATTCGTATCAGTACCTTATTTTATTAACAAGGATAACCAAAACAAGCGCTATTATATACTTGAAACTTGCGCACTAGCAGCCAGAAACTTACTGTCGCAAACGCGAAGTTCTAGTAGTTTCTAGAAGTTTAGAATTTTTTGAAGGGCATTTATAGGCAATCTAAGTCTTTGCCCTATATAATAATTAAACATAATGAAAGAATTTCTTTTATGTGTGTATATTGTAAAGTATAACAAACACCAATATTGTTGTCACGCTCGTTTTATTTCCGTAAACTCCAAAGAGAGTACTTAAACTTGTTCATAGAATCATCGTTTTTTAAACAACAAGATTTAGATCACTTGTGCCTAATTTCGATGTCACATTGCCAAAAACTAGGTTTGTGTTTGTGTTTGTGCTGTATGATCTGCAGAGATAAATGTTTTACTTCATTGTTTTAATGCTGTAATTCAATACATTTTTTCTTGGATTCAGACTATGGTCACTTTCAAAAACGGAAATCCATGTTTCGACCATTAGCTTCATATCATGTTCTTCTTAGAAAAGATGGCAGAACACGACTGTCCTATGATATATATAGAGTTTAATTTATGCCATTAATGCATTAATATACTGCGGTTATGCAATGAGTTAACTATGATCTACATAGAATGGGACGTACGCAAGAGGTGTCATAGCAATAACCAAAACTTTCTTAATAATCTAGACATCGATAAGTTGTACACCAATGAATTCGTCATTAATTATTTCGGTTGAAATAAAAGAATAGGATCTGTGGGGAATGTTTTTAATGTGTGTAGTTTTGATCAGTAGCGTCTATTTGAAACTTCCCAAGCACTGACTCATGACTAGGCATTGACAAATATGAAACAGGTACATACCTTTTCTTATTGATGTAGTCTAGATAAGCAATATGGTCCACACTAGTAACTAGGTGTTCCTCCGGACAGGTCTTCGAAGCTACTACTACTGACTTTGGAAAAGTCCAGTAGTTTTGTTACTCGACTCGAGACGAGGTTATGGAACTTCCTGTACTCGTGGTGAAATACGTAAAGACGTGAACCTCTGAAATTCACTTCTGTCATCATATTTGTCAATGCATGGATCTTACATGTTGAATTGTGAAAGCTAGCTGATTTCAGTGCCTGGCAACGATTTCAAAGACGGAATTACATAGCAGTTTTACAGATAAAGAATTCATTAATTAAACACAATTTGATTTTGAAATATACATTATTTCCTTTCGCTGTTCGTTGAATGTCCTTTGAAGAATATTGAACTAAAAGTACAATCACGGACAAAGTTTAACGATGATATCGATGAGCGCCGTGACACCCCGCACCAGAAAATCTGGCGTCACTCGTGCGACAGAAAAAAATTGAAATACTAAGAGACATGTTGGAAAGGAATAAAATACAAAATGAAATGAATTATAAACGAGTAAATATGAAAAGTTCTGGTAATCGACGAGATGAAAACAGAAGGCAGTGTTTGGTCGCAACCAAAGAGAGTCCACAGAACGCAAACAGACTGATGCTGAGTTCGCAGTTGACTGGAAGAGAGCGGTTACGCAATATACATACATGTATCACAATGTTTCCATCTGCCATTCTAAAGAATGTTTGGATAAGAATAATGACGACCACACAATAACACATAAAATAAAGCACAAAATACATAACACTAGTTAACAAAGGTTTCGTTACATAAAAGGAAATACCTGTTCTTAAAGGAACTTTTTGCGCTGAATTCGAATATGCACTCGGTTTTTCTCCATCACGTACGGTTTTCCCGTAACAGAGGGATTTTCGGGAAAATCCCTCAAAAATTTCCCTTTTTGTTTATTTTACACCCCAAGATCTTGTCCCCTTGCATATACTAACATAGAAATTATACCTAAGTATACTTTGATTCATATTTAACAAACCCTCCAAGTTTCGTAATAATCGCTTTATTCTTTCTAGAGAAATAAATATGTTTGTATGTATACTGTGTGTACTGTTTATTGCACCTTATAGTAATGCTTTCAGATCTCTTAAGTTGAGGTAAAACGTTTTGCTTTATTACCACAGACACATATATAAAATATAATACAATATAATTTACAAGTGTGACAATTTACAATAAACAATAATACAAATGTAACAAAAGGTCATGAAAAGACAATCAAAACTATCACAATATATGAAACTTCCATTGGGTTACAAAAACGTACACTACTTCCTTCTTTTGTAAGAAATGTTGCATTCTCTAACAAGACCCCAACAATAGTCCCCCATCATTGAAGGATCCCATCGTCCCTGGTACCTTTTCTCCATTGTCATTATATCTTGGTGGAATCTTTCCCTCTGTTCGTCGCTGAGAGCACCTAGGTTAGCAGGAAAGAAGCTGAGGTGGGAGTGCAAAAAGTGGATTTTTAAAGACATCCTACAACCCAACTCTTTGTATTTCTGTATCATGTCCTGTACGATTTCTGTGTAACTCTCAGTTTTGTTATTGCCCAGAAAGTTGCGCACAACACACTTAAATGCTGTCCAGGCAGCTAGCTCAACACTGTTTAACTTGCTGTCAAAGCTATCATCAAGCATTAATTTCCTAATTTGGGGACCAATAAACACTCCCGCTGAAATCTTAGCATCACTCAGGTTAGGGAACTTATCTCGCAAATACTTGAAACCTTCACCAGATGTGTCCATGGCTTTGACAAAGTTTTTCATAAGTCCTAACTTGATATGAAGTGGCGGTAGTAATATCTTATTAGGATCTACCAAAGGAGCGTATTTGACGTTGCATTCTCCAGGTACGTAATTCACTCTAGGTTCCCATTCCTTCACTTCATAATGTTTGTCATCAGCTTGGCTATCCCATAAACATAAAAAACATTGGTACTTCGTGTAACCGCACTCCAGTCCTAATAAAATACCAACTACCTTGAGATCACAACATATTTGCCGACAATGGTCCTTGTAATTTATAAGATTTAGCAAAGTTGACATGGTGTCATAGGATTCCTTAATCTTCACTGAGTGCGCAAGTGGTATAGAAGGTTTTTTATTTCCATTATGTAAAAGGACAGCTTTAAGGCTGACCTTTGACGCGTCGATAAATAACCTCCATTCTTCTGGAACGTAAGGAATTCCTAGCTCCGCCATCAACCCATTTATATCCGTACATACGCACACATTATCTTGCATTGAGAAATAGCTTGAAAATTGAACATGCCTTTTCCTGTACACTGATATGTTCGTTTCTGCATCCAATAAGTTCCACTGCTGGAGCCTTGATCCCAGAAGTTCCGCCTCTTGTTTTGTCAGGTGCAAATCACGGACTAGGTCATTAAGTTCACATTGCCGGATGAAATGTGGCTCGCGAACACAGTCAGGGATGAACGTTGGATCCTTGGATGTACATGTTGATGTCGATGGTTCATCAAGGTCATGATCATCATCAGAGTCTTTTGGCCATATCTCTTCCCAGTTGGTAGGGGGCTCGGGAAGTGGAAGTTCATCCCCGTGCGGAATAGGTCTAATTGCGGATTTAACGTTGGGATAACTTATTGTGTATTTGCTTTTTTTAGAATGTCCCTTAACTACTGTGAGACAAAAATAACAATCATCCAGATGGTTGGTGGGTTCTCTTCACACCCTTGGTACAGCAAATTTCATGAACCTCCGTTTCCCTTTGGCCCATGCAAGTAAAGTGACGTAGCACGACGCACAAATTATGTTGGGTGCCCAAGTTTTGTCCTGATCTCCCACACGACATCCGAAATATTTATAATATGCTAGTTTCACCGATGGCGTAATGGATCTACACTGTCCTTTAACTACAAACTGGCCACAAACATAACAAAAACTATTTGGTGAGTTAACACACGAACGCCGTCCTCTTGACGCCATTGGACTGATCACAAACTAAACTTCTGGTCTTAGTTGGGTATAATGCCGTTAAGATCAAACATGAAAGCACTCTTAGCAGCAAAGACAACTTTGAAACTGAAGTAGTGTTAAACCACACGTCAATATAAAAATGTACAAAACTCCCTCACCAGATGTCAAGAACACAAGAAAGAAAGAAATGCGCGGGGGGAGGGGGAAACGATACGATACCGTAGTGGAAAATTCAGACTGCATTAGTTCATTGCTGTCAACAATGAGTCTGTATTCCATTCTTTCTTTCTTTTGCATTCTGTTACATTTGATAACAAATATTGATAACCATTTCATGAACAAAACGAAAAAACTTGGAGAATTGTATATATATGTATTAAGATATACATATACTGTACGTTTAAAAAAATATACGTTGGAAGTATTTACAGAGAGCAATACAAGTGTGTTGTTGACTATTGTAAATATTCATTTTTATGTCTGTGTTTGTAGTAATAAAGCAAATCGTTTTTACCCCAACTCAGGAGATCTGAAAGCATTACTATCAGGTGCAATAAACAGTGCACACAGTATACATACAAATATATTTATTTCTCTAGAAAGAATAAAGCGATTTTTACGAAACTTTTAGGGTTTATTAAATATAAATCAAGGTATACTTAGGTATAACTTCTATGTTACTATATGTAAGGGGACAGGAGCTAGGGGAATAAAATATCTAAAAAAGGGAAATTTTTGAGGGAATTTCCCGAAAATCCCTCTATTACGGGAAAACTGTACGTGATGGAGAGAAACCGAGTGCATATTGGAATTCAGCGCAAAAAGTTCCTTTAAGATCAGGTGATTTTTCTCATGTAACAAACAAAAAGTTTAAATTTGTTAACTATTGTAATTCACCATCACCATAGGTATAAAGATAATGAAATACTATATATAAATAAATAATATATATGCCACACTAAAGCACTGAAATAAAAAAAGGCATCACCAAAATAAAATCACTGACACCACTTGTAAATTTAAAAATAATTGAAGCACTGAAAATATCATCTGTAGCAAGGTAACTCAGCGACACAAATCAAATTTCTGCGGTGCTCAGCAGGGCGCAGAGGAGAAGACGAACGTTCCAATGGATGGTGTCCGGAAACATTCTCATCCTGAGAACTATGCTGCTAATAGTTGAAACTGTCCGCCAAAGGTCTTTGTAACTTAGAAAGGCCGTGCTGTGACAAATCCCCAAAAGATGGATACTGAATAGCACAACGTGGTTGTTGTGGGAAAACATCGGCGGATGGGACATACCTGGTGCCATTTGAACAACGACCGATAGTCTGGAGGTCAGTACTTGGGTTAGGTGGGAGTGTGCGTGTAACAGTGGCGTACACAGGGGTTGTTGGTGGTTCAAGTTTTCGAATATCAGACAGGGCGGAAACGCTCGAATCAATTGCGTCGGCTGACAGATCCAAAGGTTTATCATCTGTGTCTTCTTTCCGTAAGTCATTTAATGAAATACTCTCCTTTTGAACAGTATCGGCGAAGCGGTATTTGTGGCAAATACAATAAAAATAAATGAGGAGTGAGAATATAAGGATGCTGAAGAGAGTAAGTGAAATAATAACCAAATACAGACCTAACTCCATTCTGAAAGGAAATGGAGAAAGACGTATAAGCACGTAGAATAACATGAAGAAACACTAGTTTATTAGCAAAATTAGGTCTTCCTATAGTCGATTTTGAAGTGACTTTTTGCAAAGAAAGGAGCCTTACGAACCAAATTTGATAAGGATAACCATTTCAATTCTTAGAATCGATTCATTTATCCATATATGTCGAAATTTCCAACTGTATGTAGCAATCCATATGCTGATTCTTTGAATCGCGGTGTTCGTACCACACGAAATGTGAACTGGTCTCGAACGTAGATTGAAAGAAGGAATCGAGAAGCGAGTTAAAAGTAACGAAACTATATAAATACTCGCCACTCCCTCTATTTATATCATTATTACTTGTATGAAAGTGAATAGTGCACTATAAAAGAAATGAATCGTATCGCGATGATTTCTTACACAAACTTATAAACGTTCATTGATGTTGGTTGAATATAGAAGTTCGAACAGAAAGAAGATGATACAAACGAGTTAAGAAATTATTAAATTCATTGTTAGATGAAAAGGACGTGGTATCATTGTGGAGGATTTTTTTTGTTAGGAAATCAAGATTGACAATATACAGAAATGATCAATATATGCTACCGAAATCGCGATCATTTTGGCATTATATTTTTCAGGGTACCTAAAAGAAAGGTATTTCCTCTTTTCTTAGAAGTCTTTGGTTGTTATCCTGCGGAGTTGCTCGCAGTTTAAAATATAATACCAGAATGAAAAAAATATATATATATCGAATTCGCTCGGATAAAAAGTAACAAGTTTTTTTTGTCATTCTCCACTCAAAAGCATTTCCGTCCTAGTTTTCGTGTCGTACTTTGTATTCAGTTAATAATTTTACAACATTGACATACGTAATAATAGAACCCACTATAACAAGTATAGTAATATTAGAATGGCAACAATAGTAAACGTAATATTCGAATTTGAGGTTTGTAATGCCGTGAGTGTGGAGCTAATCTGAAGATTTAACAAATCATCAGCTAAGTTATCCAATAAATAAGTAGAATTCGTCAAATTCAAGTGGAAAAGTGTCCAGTTTCCCACTAAATCTATTTTGTCATGTTGTACTTTTACTGGGGAGTTGGCAATAGTGTAGTATCAAAAATCAGACTATCAAAATCAACATACTCGACGAAGTATGACCTATTGTTTCCGAATTCTAAATGTTTAGATGTTAATAGGTTAGTTGGAGATGTTATAGTTTTAACGCCTGGAACATGCGAAGAATACAGAATACTTGCATTTCAATATTCAAAGATTAAGTTCGCCTTATATTTTTCCGTAAGTAGCGTACAACCTCTTAAGGTGTTATTAAAGGCAATGTTATTTAAACATTCCGACTGACATATTATGGTAATCGTGGTAGTGTGACAAAAATACAAAAATAATTTCCATTCACAGGAATTTCTATCTAAATTATGAAATTTGCCATCTGCCATGTAAACTGTTGTCGGTAAATCATAGCGATATTTCCTGTCTCCAATTAAAAATCCTAGAGGTTTGACCTTATACATGTTAGAAACACTATGAGAATAAATTATCGGTGTTCGCAATAATAAGTTGACATTATTGGATTCTAAATCAAACCTTATTAGATAAATATTTGATAATTATTAGAAAAGTCCCAAATCATTAACGTAAAGTGTCATTTTCAAAATATCGTGTTCTTCGATAAACTTCCTGGCATGATCATTATTCAGTATATGAAAAGTGAATTCGTTTGCCATGATGTTTGAAAGCATTTCTAAGATATGTTGTTGCGCTGAATGCAACAAGAAATTAGACAAAAGTTGTTGTTCAACTGAAT
Organism: Thermobia domestica; assembly: GCF_964235325.1. Classification (NCBI taxonomy): domain Eukaryota; kingdom Metazoa; phylum Arthropoda; class Insecta; order Zygentoma; family Lepismatidae; genus Thermobia; species Thermobia domestica. Next base: position 161,100,978 of record NC_137467.1, on the reverse strand, counting down.
TTATTCTACAAAATATGTGATCTAATTGACTTCTAAAGGTAGCCAATACATGTTTTACTGTAACAAAGATATTGTTTATTATTTTTATTTTCTGGTTGAAACGGGATTTATGGTTTTCCAGTTCGGCAGTCAAAAGTTGATCATGTTCCTCTAATGCTCTGATTGAATGCGAAAGTTTTTGCTGTTGAATTAAGTTATAAGTTGACAAACCTATAGAACTTAATCCTAAAATCCAAGAGAAAATAGAACGTTTATTTCGATTTGCTGAGATGCGAAATGCCTTGTCATTTTGAAATTGAAAAGAACAAGGAATGGTATTCACTATCTGTTCCCTGAACAATAATTCGTTTCGTTGGATACCTTCCTGAATATTTCAAAGTCCTGGACATTCCGAAATTATAGGAATTGCCTCATGAAAATTAATGTGGATTTTCAATGTCGTGTAAATGTCTGCAGTCGTATGTACGGCGAACGAATTCTCAGAAAAAGCTATTCCTAATTTCTCCATTGTTAGTTGTTGAGAAATAGAATAAATGTACGTTACCAAAGTTCTCAGAAAAATCAATGCTGTATAGAAATGCATCCTGCAATGAAAGAGAAAAAAACTCACTTAGAATGTTCCTAGACTTTTTTTAAAATCTAATCTAAACTTTGTACTGTTTTAAAGGGTTTCAACCTCCGGATGTCAAACGTATCTACCTTTTCTTCATTTTTGTGCGTGACATACTTAATGCGATACGAGTTCTCATTAACTTTTTCCAAAATTTCTCCTTTCGTTTTGAATTTTTGACTAAAACAAGCTCGAATTCCTGGTTTTTGAGATATATCTTGTATCAAGACTTGCTGACCCGGTTCAAACGTTTCTGACCTAAATTTCTTTTCCATATATTTCTTCTGAGATTTGTATTTTCGCTGAAGATTTTTATACGCTATATCACGTGCTTCTCTTAACTGCTGTAAACGTGATTCGTTTTCTTCGTAGTCGCAGGATATGTCTAGCGATGCGTCTGGATTTGTCCTGGTGTTGAATCCGTGGAGCAAATAAAAATAACTGTATCTTGTCCCCTCATGTATATTTGCGTTAATCGTAAATACTATCGATTGAAGAATCGAATCCCAATTCGTCATTTTATTGTCTACATAATGTTTCAGACAATTCTGAACTATATCGTTAACTTTGTCAGCGATTCCCGGAGTGTAGTGCGCTCTAGTATTTGCGAAATTTAAATGAATGTCGAACCTCTCTGCCATCTCTTCCATTAATTTACCCTTATGCGATGCCAAGCGGTCTAACACTATCTGCTTCGGCACACCGTATTTTAAAATCACCTCTTCATAAAGTACTTGACTTATGGAATCGGCAATGAGGTCCGGTATAGATTTCCCTATTACATACCTAGTACACATATCAACCATAATGCATATATATTTATGTCTATAGGTGCTAGACAAAGTCAAAGGACCAAATTGATCCAAAACGAGCGACTCCATGGATGCGTATTGTGGGTGGGTCTGCAGATGTAAAGGTGTTTTCCCCACACGTCTTTTATTGACCTGACAAGTGACACACGTGCTGTATTTTTCATGTAAAAAGTTCTTCATATTGGGTATGTATATTTTCTTTAGTGCATTGCTGTAACACTTAGAAAACGAAAAATGACCACCTCCGTATTGTTCAATATGTAATTGTTGAAGCACATATTCACGAAGCGAATGTGGAATACAGAGTAAATATTTAGTCTTATTTGCGAACCGGTGTTTACGATATAATGTATCCTCTCTTATTTCAAAAGCTGAAGCTTGTCTCTCCATTTTCCCGTTGCATTCTTCTGGATGTTCTAATGCATTGATAATTGGACCGAAATGGGCGTCATGTCTCTGCAGTTCGGCTACATCTACTCCCTCCTCAAAGGAAAGAAACGCTCTTAGTCTTCCATGTCATAGTCTTCCTTTGTTGGCTGAATATCTGTGTCTCTACTGAGAATGTCACTGGGATTATTTTCTCCTTTTACGTGAATTGGAATGTAATTGTATTCCTGTAATTCCAACGCATACCGTAGTAATTTGGGCGATAGTTTGGGTGCTGTCTTTAAATATGTAAGAGCCTTACAGTCAGTATAAAGTTCGAATTCATTTCCATATAAATAGAAATTAAATGCTTTACACGCTAATAAAATTGATAACAATTCTAGTTCTACAATATGGCGCAAACTTTCGGACGATCTCAACAAACAACTGTAATAATCTAACGGCGTCCATTATCCATTTTCCTGTTTTTGTAACAAACAACTGCCTATCGAAAGACTCAAAGCGTCTGTCGCTAATCTTAGAGGCCTATGTGGTACGTAGGGTGATAAAAGGGGTGCCTTCATCAAAGCGTTCTTAAGCTTTTGAAAAGCAACTTCATGTTCTTCTGTCCACTGAGACTTTTTGCCTTTCCGGGTCATCAATTGTAGCGGCTGGACTAAAGTAGCGTAGTCCTTGCAGACTCTCCGTACGTAATTTGTGCGACCAAGGAAAGATTTGAGATGTTTAGGCGATTTAGTTGATTTAAAAGCCTTAATTTCGTTTATTGTTTTATCACTTACTTGGTAACCAACGGAACTATGTGTCCTAGCGCAAGTATTTGTTCTTGTAAAAATTTGTGCTTTTCTACTGACAATTTCAAACCTGCATTTCTCAATCTTTCAAATATAGTGCCCAGAATGTCTACCATTTGGTGTTGATCGTTCCCGAAAATAAATACATCATCCATGTAGAACGAAACGTCTGCTGGTGCTACAGTCGCTAAAGTAATAGACATTATTCTTGTGTAAACAGCGGGCGCTGATAGATATCCCTGTGGTAGAACTTGAAGTCTAGAACTCCCCTCACCTGGGATATTGAATCCAGTATAATCCCAAGGTTCTTCTCTAAGAGGGATAGTATAGTACGAAGATTTTATATCAGAAATGCTGTACCACAATTGTCCTCCCATTGTTGATAGAATATTATGTATTGGTGGTAATGACGCGCTATGGAAAACTGCGTGCTTGTTTAAAATGCGCATATCCAATACTGCACGAATAGAATATTCTGGCTTCTTTATGAATAACATAGGACTATTGTATGGCGACGCGGCCCTCTTGATGATTTTTTGTTCTAACAGAATATTGAGCTGTTCTCGAACCAACGGCTTCAGAGCTATGGAGATTTGATACTGGCTACAATGGAAGAGAACTTTAGTTCTTAATTCTATGTGGTGTTCGTAATTTTTCACTCTTCCTATCGTTTTAGAATCCCACGCAAAAACATTACTATACTCATAGCAAAGATCTATCAATTTCTTTCTAATTTCGGGATCCGGTTTTTTTCTTTTATTATCAATTTGTTTGCATCAAATTTTAATTTTTCTCTTGCTAATTCTTCCTCTTCCGACGCTGACATATCTGCTATATTACATTGTTTCTGAATGATGTAATTCTCACCATAACCTACAACTGTGTTCCCTTTTAGCACAACTTTCTTGTCTAATGGGTTTGTTTCTGATCTTTTGAGAGTAATGATCTAGGAATTAAAATTTTCTAATTTCTTGTTTGGTTCCAACAAGTGTTCATTTCCCGACCAAGAATGTTCTAACTTTACTGGTACGTACACTTTTGTTCTAGGTGAGAAATAGACGTTTCTACCAAGTACAAACATAGGCACTAAACACTCTTTTAATATATTATGCACTGTTTCTGATACAGATACTGTGATATTATCCACTTGTGATAGCTTGGATGGTGGTTTTCCAAATCTATGTAAGGCTATTGTTTTAACTTCGTAATCTAACTTAACTCCATGTAGAAATAAGAAATCATTTCCAACCAATAAATGGTGTGAAAAGTCAGGAATAACTCTAAAAGTATGACGGAATGTTTTCCCCGCTACAGAAAACCTAATTACAGCTATTTTATTTACTGAAATGGAATTCTGTGTAATACCTTTAATTCTCGTTTCGATATTTCTGACTAGAGCTTCTGGCGGAATTAAATTATTGTTAATAATCGATAACTGATTCGCAGAATCAATTATAGCTCTAACTGGTTCAATTTCTATATTTACAGTTAAAAACACCATGTCGTTTTCACATTGGATTCAGCCTAATATTTGTTTTCGTTTCTGTGCCCTATACGCTGTAAATGTGTCCCGTTCATTTACAGACGTATCTAGTTTAAATTCTGAGATTGCCCTTGTCCTTGGCAGTTTTGACAATTTGGGCGTGGAAAAGAACCTTGATTATACGGAACAAAAGGCGCTGCAATGTAGTTTAAATTTGGTTGAGGTTGCGGTTGCGCGTGATTCTGTTGGTAATGCATTGAAACAGCTTGTGGATTCTAATTATTCCAACCTTGTCGTCCATTATTATTATAATATTTCCTACCTCTACCTCTGTTCGGATTATGATTTCCTCTACTTTGACCTTTGTTATGGGAATTCCTACCCTGATTCTAATATTGTCCGTTCTTGCCATTTTAATTTCGAAAATTTTTACGTTTACCCCTACGAGCACTATTTTGTTGTGGTTGTGATTGTTGTTGTTCTTAGTTATTAGTATTATTGCTGCTTGACTTGTCATTGACTTGCATTTGACTTGTTATTGAAAGTTTTAATTCCTCAAGAGTTTTCTCTATCCTAGCTATGTATGAACTAGTCGACGGTTCTACTTTAATTTCTTTTTCTTCGGGTTTTTGATTAACATGTGATTTTTTCTTTGGTTACCTTTGCTACCACTACACCATCGTCTGAATCACTATCTGACGAATCACCTACTTTTACTGGTTTTCTTATTCTACTTATCAATTCCTGTTCCGAAGTTGATTCTGAATTCTCTCTACCTTTAGCACGTTGTTGTCTACGTTCAATTTTACATTTATTCTTCTCCACCTTCAATAAATCTTCTATAAAATCATGTAGATCATCATAGGATTTTGTCCCTACCTTGTCTATGTAATATGGCAAAAGACCTGACGTGATTAATCCTATCTTTTAGAGTCTGTCATGTCCTTGTCAAACTTCTCTATTAATGCTAGCATATCGTAAACAAAATTTATTATAGGTTCACCCTCTTTTTGTAACCTATCTCTAATTCTTTCTTCTGTCTAAAACGAAACTGGAATTTCTAAACTCATCTATCAGTTCCTTTTCAACTCATTGTATGTCGTTTCGCCTACATTTTTTCTGTCAAGAAAAATCTTAATCCACTGCCTACTCTTACCTTTAAATACAACTGGCAACAAAGCTTTTTTTCTGTTGTCATCGTATCTGTTTATCTCACACCAATCATCAAAGTCCTGAAAAATGAAACTATATTCTTTCCGAATTTAATATCAAAACGCGGCAATTTGCATAGTTCTGTCTGGACATTAACACTAACTGGATTTGCCTGCATTTTTGTTGAACTTTGCTCACCTTCGCTTCGAGAACTACCAGCTGATATAAATCGTACTTTCGTGTCAGAGACGTGAGTGACTGTGTAGTTCTGTGTGTCTGCTTTTCTTTCTTTCCTTTGCCTAGGTGGTGTTATACATTGAAGTATCTGGTCTAACGTCGCATATAATTCATCAGTTATACGTGATTGCTTTTGAATTACTTTCCTAAAAGACATGCCATTAATAAATTTTGTTTGAATCGAAAACAAAAAAACGAAGATGCATTATTTTAATTCTAGTGTGTTGGGATCGATGCTTGACTAACACAATTAAATAAAAGAAAACTAAAATCGCTAAGTTTTCATTAGAAATTTTAACCATGCGGTTGTGCTATGAGTTATCTATGATCTACATAGAATGGGACGTACGCAAGAGGTATCATAGCAATAACCAAAACTTTCTTAATAATCTAGACATCGATAAGTTGTACACCAATGAATTCGTTATTAATCATTTCGGTTGAAATAAAAGAATAGGATCTGTGGGGAATGTTTTTAATGTGTGTAGTTTTGATCAGTAGCGTCTATTTGAAACTTCCCAAGGACTGACTCATGACTAGGCATTGACAAATATGAAAGAGGTACATACCTTTTCTTATTGATGTAGTCTAGATAAGCAATATGGTCCACACTAGTAACTAGGTTTTCCTCCTGATAGGTCTTCGAAGCTGCTACTACTGACTTTGGAAAAGCCCAGTAGTTTTGTTACTCGACTCGAGACGAGGTTATGGAACTTCCTGTACTCGTGGTGGAATACGTGAAGACGTGAACCTCTGAAATTCATTTCTGTCATCATATTTGTCAATGCATGGATCTTACATGTTGAATTGTGAAAGCTAGCTGACTTCAGTACTTGGCAACGATTACAAAGACGGAATTACATAGCAGTTTTACAGACAAAGAATTCATTAATCAAACACAATTTGATTTTGAAGTATCCATCATTTCCTTTCGCTGTTCGTTGAATGTCCTTTGAAGAATATTGAACTAAAAGTACAATCACGGACAAAGTTTAACGATGATATCGATGAGCTTCTGTGATAATACTATTGAATAAATTGTGTATTTTCCCAAAATCAAAAGGAAATGTCACGCCATTTCTACGTGTTATGTTTCTTAAATGTTCACTGAAAATGCACATAAAAATGCCATGATATAACATATCTCACGAACAATATTTTGTTAATATATTCCTTCGTTTTGATAACATGTTAATATGTCGACTACGAAAGCAATGTTATGTTTCAGAAAAATAAATGAACTTCCACTATACTCGAGCTAGAATTTGTTGTTGACCAGCTCCATTCTAAACCTTTAAAGTATATTGTAGAAGTGAAACATACATGTTATAATTCCACTGAGTACTTTTGTACAAATTTCAAAATACAATTCAACATACAATCAATTTTATTCTTGCCAATTCATTTCCTAACGGCTCGGCTCATAGTTCATTCACTATGGAGCTGAACGAAGAAGTGAGCGAAACCAAAAGCTCATCCCAACCGAGTGAGCTCGAGCCAATGTCTTATCCAAATCGAACCGAACCGAGAAGCGAGCGGTGCCAATAGTTCATCCCGACCGAGTCATCTTGAGCCGGTGGTTCACCTTAACAGAACCGAACCTAGATGATCTCGTACCCCAACCAAGTCGACTCGAGCCGATGGCTCGTCCCAACCGAACCAGACTAATCATTTGCTCAGTTGAACCGAGCCGAGCCGGTTGACATCACCATCCATGTTGGGCTTCTACTTGGGTTCAAAAATTCGATCGTCAGGTCTCAGCCTTGATGGTAAGAACTACAGAATATGATTTTATTTGTGCTCACGATATTTGAGGCTGTCTCGTTATAAAAAATTATCTTCGTCTCGTTATCTAGTCAACACAAGATGGGAGAAGTGTTCGCTCTCATAAGTAACATTAAAAGTATTCCACATTACTGCTTACATTTCTCATGGTTTCTCTTTCCAATCTAATCAGGTTAGGATTTCAAAATGAGTTAATATGAGCTAAAAGGGGCGAGGCATATATCAAATTCGACTCGACTCGAAATTCGACCTCGAAAGCAGTGACTCGGCTTGGAACTAGACTCGGACTAGTAAGTTGCATTTGACTCGACTCGAAACTTGACTTGAATTAGACTCGAGTTTCAGTCGAATCGAGTTTTAGCTTGACTTGTGCGCATCCCTAATTTACAGTTTAAGAAGAGAGATTACTGTAATATGTTTATTGGTCTCCCAACTGGAATTGAAGTTGGGGCTTGTCCATCAAAGACATATTAGTCACTATACAAAGAAGGATGATAAGACATTTCATGTAGTTAACCAAGCTAGAGAAAACACCACAGCTACTAGAATCTTCGGACTCCTAATGCAGATATACAGCATATTCAAACAAACCAAAATCTGACGTAATCAATCAAAAGTGTGCGAATGTGAATTCTTTTTCTACAAAATTATTATGAGTCTTAACAGAAATGATCATGCGTACGGATCGTGATAGAATATTTGGGGTACTCACCAGGCGCACCCAGAAAATTTTGTTTCTTGAGCGCAAAGTTTGGAAAAGGGGTCCAATACTATATAACACTATAGCTATGTACGATTAATCCGATGTAATTCTACACCCAAGAAACGATAAATAATTATTATGTTCTGCAGTCTATATTCTAAGAATATATATATATCTATATAGTTAGATTTGTTTAATCCTAGGAACACCAAGGGAGGGGCTCAGAGGCCCACAAATTATTTTTGTTACATTTTGCCTTAGTTTTTAGTGTTTTCTATTTCTATTTATAAATAAAGAAAATGTTGTGGGCCTCAGATGCCCCCCTTGGTAGTACTAAGGAGCCATTCACCCCATACGCTAACTGCTATATTCCAGTGTATTGCCTACTTATTTTATTTTCCTTTGAAACAAATTTAGAATTACAACAACAGGGGCACTCTGAACTATTATTCTGTTGCAGTGTTGCCAACTGCACTTTATAAAAATTTAGTATATACATTTTTCTGATTATTTTTTGCACCTAACTATATTGTTTTCTATTAGTTTATTCCTTATAACCTGCAGACACCTAAATAAGTCACTTTATATTATAATCACGAACACGAACAAACACACACACATGTATATATATATATATATATATATATATATATATATATATATATATATATATATATAAAGAAAGAAAGAAAGAAGTATGCTGCTGCACCTCTGGTGTTATCAAGTATTTTTGATCATAGAATCTACAAGCAGCAGCTTGCAACACTGTCTGAAGATGCATATTTTATAGGAAATTGTCAGTTCGTTATTCTATGACTGTGACTCATGTGGGAATCTGCATCAACATTGGAACAATGGAAACTCTTGCCTTTCAACAAAGTTCAATTGATAAAGATCTTAAAGAACTTTTAAATGAATCTGACATAGAAGGTAGTGAGCTCGAATATAGCAAAGTGGAAATAACCCTGTTAGATTTGGATGCAAAAGACAGTGATTTGAACATTATATTTGATAATGCCAATGGAAAAAATTGAAGCAGTAGGTGCAAAACCCTGGACAGGCTTCTAGAAAAATTGTTGAGTTGACAATACTAATTCTCTGGTGACATCCCCTATAGTATCCAACCGAACGTACCTCACACTGTTTATCCTTTCGCGGAAAATAAATTTGAAAGAATTTCGATACTATAAGGATAATCAGGATGGAATTATAAAAGATTAATCCTGATTTCATTGGAATACTGAACTATACCCCACTCTTCCCCGTTCTACCCCACTTTACTGCACCACCAATAAAACGCTTTTAGAAGCCGCCTTTGTACACATACGACACTCTACTTAGTCGCTATTGATGTGTTTGACCGTTTTTCTACACAAACAAATAAAATAAATAGGTCATAGTTACTTATATAAATAAAAAATGGTAAACAATTACACATATATAGTTGGTAACACTGTACTTAATAACCTAGTAATAATAGAGAATAAAAACAGATGATGTCTTAGACATCCCAAGTTCATATCACACAAGGTAAATTATTTTCCGTGAGAAATAATGACGTTTATGCTGTGGGCCTCAGAGGCCCTCATGGGTTGGTGTCCAATGTAACCCAAAAATCCCTTGGTGTTTCTGGGGTTAAGGAAAGAAAGAGTAGAGATGAGGTGCGACATCAAATCTTTAGGCTACATCACTCATTTCACTACTAAATAATTATAATTTTATTATGAAAGTGTACAAAGGTATGCAGCGTTAAGAAGTTTTGAGGGGGAATAAGAAGCCGGTAGATTCTGCGTGTGTATACTGGCCATACTGGTTAAATTCAGCATGGTTTTAATTTGTTTATTATGGTTCTCATACATCTTTACTCTTACAACCAAATATCTCAAATATGTTACACAATTCAGGTCCAATTCTAATTTCCCTAATATAAAACGTGAGAAATGCAAAACAATGATATTTTCATTTTATAATCTGTCAGCCATTAATTGCTTTAAATCAACTTTGAAATTTCGACAGAGTTTAGCTTTCACCTCCAGATGAAAGTTAACTTCGGTCGATTATGTTCTAAGTTCTTTCTAAACTTTCACAATCCATCAATTTACTAAAAGATATACATTAGTTTGCAATCGCTCAAAAGAATCCTCTACAAAATAGGGTAATGATAAGATTTTTGTTACAAGAAATGTGCCGAAAAATAATTCCGTACCGAAAAATGTCTTAGAATCACTAGTACTAAGAAAGTATTTAGGAAAACCTAAAACTATAAACCTATCAAGGAGGGTATAGGAGAGTATACGGAATATACCCACTGTTAATTTTTAACTTTCTATTTATTCTATTTACCACATCTTTATTATTAAAATATAAAATCAGCTTACCGTAGAATAATATCTATGTATTTAACATTTTCCTTGCATATTTACAGCTTAGTAACAAAAAAACATTTTCAATTATAATCTACCCAAAGAAAGATATATATCCAGAAACATCCCGAAACAACATGACTTCTCTTTCTTCTTTTACTCGAAGGCATGTGTATTGAACCATAGCAGTTTCTGCCTTCAACATCCTCCTCCCCTTTAACTATAGTTCGTACCCCCATCTATCAGGTGGTCTACGACTTCTTTGTGATCTCCGACAATCTGTACTATTAGACCCTGTTTGCTGCACTTGATGTCTGAATTGGCCATGACTACCTTATGACTTTGATCTTGCTTGAAACCTGAAAAAGTTGCCATAATATTTCAATTCGGAAGCTTTGTTCAAAATCGACTGCGCCAATTGTTAATACTTTTAAAAAACAAACAGATGTATTCACTGCTCAAAATATTAAACCAAAGTCAAAGGATGCAATAATCTATACATGTGTAAACCTTCTTAGCAACTATGCTCCATCTTATTATATATACAATAAATACTTTCGTTCCTCTATACCTCTTTATTATTAATCTGTGCCCAGTGCACTCTTTACTTATCACAATTCAGCTTTGTCATTCAACAGCTATTACATATTTAATATGGACAATCTCTTCATAATTATTCATATCGCATACAACTTATACATTCATCGTAATTCTAAATCTTATTTGCACAGACTCTTTCATTAACTAAATAACGGACATTTACATATTTCTAAGCGCTTCTTACCAATCCTATTTCCAACAATTATTAATAATAATAAAGATTAATAATAATAATAATACACAGATTAATAATAAAGAGGTATAGAGGAACGAAAGTATTTATTGTATATATAATAAGATGGAGCATAGTTGCTAAGAAGGTTTACACATGTATAGATTATTGCATCCTTTGACTTTGGTTTAATATTTTGAGCAGTGAATACATCTGTTTGTTTTTTAAAAGTATTAACACCCACCTAATTTCTTTATAGTTCAGCATATATGTGCTTTAATTGAGAGATGTAATGGAGGTATAAGAGTGGATATAAACTAAAGTTTTAAAAACGGTCGATCGTATACCTACCAAAAGTTCTAGCAGTACATAGCTGATGGAAATTATGGAAATGAAATTATAAATATACTACTAGGACACATATTTATAACTCAATCAATATACCATCACACACTTCTTTTTTGTGACTTCGAAATACACTGAGAAAATAATGTTTTTTTGCCATACAGTACAATTTCCGAAGTAAGTTACCCCCTTCCAAAATAAAATCTTTCCGCGTTTTTCCAGAAATGTCACAGCTGAACTACGTAACTGCAAATACCAATACTCGTCTTTCTCTATCTTGCATGTATTGAAGATGCGTGTTGAAATTGAAAAATCAGTTCCAAACTTTCCTTCAGGTACGCACTATACAGAAGGTAAGGTTTTACCACTGTGTCAAAGTACAGTACATTTTGATAAGCTATTCGCTTTTCTTACAAACATTCAGATTATTTAGGGAAGAATACCGTAGTCTAAAGAAAAATCAGAGAACATACGTATGTAAAAAGAAATTTTGAAAATAAATTAAAATTTAATTTTCTTCTGCATTAACGAAAGAATCTCTGGGGAAGGGTTCTAAACATCCTATTTCCTCGGTAGGACCTCAGAAAGCTGTAATTTTGTTTATTCCATTTGTTTATTTCAGTTATCTCAAAGATAAAAATAAATGTAGATAACTAATTGAAAGAATGAGTTATATACTACTGCACTTTTCTATTCTGTTCACGCTTCTCTTCTGTACTACAAAAAAAGCAGTCGATCACTTTCTCGGTTATGTTGTGAACGAGGTGTAATGATGAAATGCTATACGCAAGGGATAAAGTAAGCGGAAAGGGGAAACAAAACGACAATATAATAGTATTCTAAATATTATTAAATATCTTACGGAACAACCAACAGCGCACGATGTTTGGCGGTTCACATGCTCTTGCTAGAAAGAAGAGTCTGACACTCTCATTATTGAGAAATGAACATAAGTAGATAAGATTGTATAAAGCGAAACGAGAAAATATAATGTTACTTTCCTTATGAATGAGAATTGCCAAATCTCATTTCTAAGAAAGTATTGTCTCACAGTCAGTGCAGAGATAAGAAACAGTTTCTCAAATTAAGATATTATTTTTAATAGTGAATACATAGGTTGAACAAGAAGTAGTGGAAACACAAAATTATCGTCAGAGAGCTGTCCCTTTGCACCCCAGGGGTTCATTAGATGAAAAGGGAATATGAGACGAAGTGTAGTAAAAGGTAACGACTGTGCGTTTTCCAGTCAATTGCAGCAAAGCCGTAAAGTAGAGAAAGAATGGCAAAAAGCATTACAATACTTTTCAGAAAGACGGAAAACTTGCGTTGATCAAAACTGAGGTGAAAGAAGTAATGGCAATCTAGAACCTTATAAAATCCTATCCTCAAAATCAGAAATTCCCAGTTTGCTTTTAAATTTTCTACGTGTTATATTAATTCTAAAATTTTCTAAATTTACAAAATATGGAAGTTGCAACTACTGTATATCATTTACGTTCTTCAATCTTTGACAGAATTTTTCGTAAATTCCGATCTTTTAAATTTCTAATAAGTATTTTCCTTAACTAAAAGAGATTATTGAAATTTTTAATGAGAATAACCACATTTTATCAGAATGTAGTATTTACATCACGCTTTAATGCCATAGTGTTCTACTGAACGTAATGGAACTACAAGTGCGCGAGGGAAATCATAGGCAATTCAAATAGTGTTGCTAACTGCTGCAATGGTAAACTAGAGTTCGGCAATCAAGGATTTTTTTCTTTCCTTAAAGAATGACAAAACACACTTTGAATCAATCTGCATTCTCCCTTTTCATATCTTCATTTTGAAAGATATGAATAATAAAATTGAATTAGTCTATTTATTTAATAAGATGTAAGGGAACATTCGGTGCGTTAAAGATTTCCTTATTGGGGCATACTTCCTTTTTCCAAGTAATAGTTGCATGAGATAACATGATTTATAATTATAACCGTTTAATTATAGGGACCACAACTCATGCACTGAGAAAAATCCATTACTTGGACAGCGGTATATTGTACAAATACAAGGATTCGTTATGTTTACTAAGGAAATCTGTACGGAGCGTACTTTATCCATATACTACACAGGTACTGCCTTTTACCCGCTTAGATTTAATATCATGTTGCTGCAGGATGTCTGACATGTAACAATCTTCCGTATTTTACATATGTATATAAATGTTTCATACGTCAGTTATATGTTAGATACATCCATCTGTGAGTGAGATCCTGACTGGCTATAGACACCTCTTTCTTGCACCATAGATGACTCATGAAACAACTGTCGTTTGCTTGCGAGTTCGGTTATAAACGAGGTTGTTTAAAAACGGAAAAGAAGAGAGGAAGGAAACAAAAGCCTGCGTAAGTACAATAGTAAACTATCACTTTAGTTAAATATTCCATTAATTATTATACGAGGGCTGTCTAAAAAGTATCCGACCTTTGGCCAGAAAAATAGTTGCGAATACCTGACAGATTTGGGACCCTAATCCCCTTCAAAGTAGGCCCCTTGTGCTCCCACACACTTAGCCCACCGATCCTTCCACTGCTGGAAACACCGCTGGAAGTCTTCTTTTGGAATGTTGTTCAGCTCTGTCGTCGTGTTCCGCATTATGTCTTCTCTACTCTCAAAACGCGATCCCTTCAGAGGCGTCTTCAATTTTGGAAACAACCAGAAGTCACAAGGAGCCAGGTCTGGAGAGTAGGGAGGTTGGCGAACGGTTGTAATTCCATGTTTGGCTAAGAACGTGTGTATCAATTGGGATGAATGTGCTGGGGCGTTGTCATGATGGACGTGCCAGTTCTTCGCTGTCCACATGTCTGGTCTTTTGCGCCGGAGTCGCCTGAGAACATCTTGATAGTACTCCTTTGTCACTGTTTGTCCTTCCGGTGCGTACTCGTGATGCACAATTCCACGGGCATCGAAGAAAACAGTCAGCAACACCTTGATTTTGCTTCGCACCTGCCGCGCTTTCTTCGGCCTTGGAGAATCGGGATGCTTCCATTTTGACGATTGTTGTTTTGTTTCTGGGTCGTACCCGTACACCCATGACTCATCTCCAGTTATCACGGAATTCAGATACCCAGGATCAGTGTTGGTGGTGTCCAGAAGGTCCTGTGCAACGTCAAAACGGGTGTCTTTTTGTTCCTGAGACGACGACTTGGGTACAAATTTAGCAGTCACTCGTTTTATGTTCAAATCGTCACGCAAAATTGCATGTGCAGAATCTTTACTCACTCCAACATCTTCTGCAATCTCCCGCACTGTCAAACGGCGATCTGCCATCACCAAATTTCGCACCCGCTCAACAACAGCTGCATTCCAAGCAGTTTGGGGCTTGCCGCTACGCTGCTCACTCTCGACTGATGTGCGGCCATCTTTGAATCGGTTGTACCATTGTTTAATTTGTGTTACACCCATCGCATCTTCTCCAAACACCTGCTGAATCTTACGAATTGTTTGGCTTTGAGAATCACCCAGCCTTTGACAGAATTTGATGCAGTATCTTTGCTCAATTCGTTCAGTCATCTTGGAGAAACACTAAATCCGACGAACACTACCAACAGCACCTCACTTCGCGACCACCAGCTCACGACTGGCACACGCGAACGTGGTGAAAAAATTCAAGCATGCGCATTAAGGTTCCTCCTTCCACCGTGCACGGTGGCGCCGCCTGAGAATCACTACTTTGCGTGGAAAAAATTAAGGTCGGATACTTTTTAGACAGGCCTCGTATATTCCTTTAGTGTAACTTGCTTTAATATAGTACTAAACAAGCAATGTGGTTTATGACTAGAATTCTTACTATTGTAAATCGTTAATGGTTGAAGAGAAAGGACACGGTGAATCTGAATTTTGAGATATCTTTGAATAATAATGTTTTGTAACTTTTTACATTTCAAGGTACGGTAAATGAATGTTATGTGTTTATTCATTGCTTTGTACATGTAGGTGTTTATTACTTTATGGATATTTATTATAGGAATATTTAATATAATTGCTAAGAAACCGTTTTCAGCGCGAATATTTTCTTGTGTAATGAAGATTTAGTATTTAGATTTCTGGGCTTTCGGCATCAATGTCATTGTTAGTCCGTCACGTATGAGTTATGACGTCCCTCGGCGAGCACACTATCCGGGGAAGGGGAAAGAAACAAACGGTCTGGGACCTATATGTCAGGTACCACCCGGCACTTGCCTCCTATGAAATTAGGAAAACCCAAGGAAACCTCATTCAGGTTGGCTGGACTTAAAAGCTTTTGATACTTTTTCCACCGAGTGCCCCTACCAGAATCGAACCCGGGACCGCTCGTACCGAAGGAGAGACTGTTAGCAACCACGCTACTCGAAGTCACTTGTGTAGTCTAGAAAACCTATTTTTATTAAGATATTTGCAACAAAATTTATTTTCATTATTTCTTTCTTTTTCTTTTTCTTTCCTTCTTTTTTGTTTGTTTGTTTGTAGTTTAACGCCCCATGATTGTGCATCAATGTAAGGGAGAAGGTGACGGTGATGTACATGAAATTGGTGGAATGAAGACAATGGAAAAAAAGGGGAGAACATTAAGAATAACCACATCTACAAGGTTTGTTCACCAAAAGCCTATTTGTCGGGAGCAGAAATCGAACCAGGGATCCAACAAGTCAGAGGTAAGCGCTGTACTGCAGAGCCTCCTGTTGTTTAAAGAACTCTATTTACATTCAAATAAAAATGATTTACGAAGATATTGACATATTTCACAGCCTCACTGAAATTTGAAAAAACATTAATCGAGGATAGCTCAATTTTCAGGACTTTTTTTTGCTTATGTTCTCTAGTTAATTAATGTTTCGCTTACTGAAAATTAAAACCTTTTATTATTGTTATTTCATCATTTTAGAAACAAAAATTTAGATTTTTTTCTTGTGTTGTCTTCATATAAGAACTTGGGTTTTTTGTACCTTGACATTGATTTGGTTCTAAAACATAGTTGAAGGTCATAAGTTGCAGGCCACGTGAAAGAGCTATAGCACAGCTCCAACAGCTTCGAGTGCCAGGCGTTTGAATTTCAGTTTTCGTTAGAACATGTCTACTTCACGACTCGACTGGGTGCACATTCTATGACTGTTAAAAAACAGTATATCGCTTTCGTGGTGTGGAAACAAATACAATGTAAAATTAGATATAGTATATGTAAGTAGTTTAATCAAGGTAATATATTTAAATAATTATATGTTTGATACTTTTTGAAATACTTCCACATTTTTTCTTTTAGATTTCTGTTAACACTTTCGATCCGAGGGGGTATTTAAATTATTAAAGCCCTGTGTCCGGCACAAAATAAAGGTTATTTTTAAAAATCATATCTGCCTAAGTTTCTATTCGAAACTTTTGCAGCTTTGGGACATGAAAGTAGAAATAGCGATCTATCAGAAGGAAAAGTATCATGTACTTGCAGATTTTGTGTTCCGCGCAGCAAGAGGCCCATTTGATAGATATTTTTCCACTTTATCAGACACTCAATGACCACACACATATGTACACTTAAAAGTTTATAAACACTTCTCAACTGTTGATTGCTCAATATATACAAATTACATTGTTTTTTTTACCACACTACATTCAATCATCCCAATATTTGTCTTTTGTGTGAAAAACTTCAAAGCACCTTTCTATACAAAGCGCAACGTCGCACTTAGGACAGTAAGTTGTGATCTGTTTTCCACCGGCTTTCCCTGTACGCAATCTCTCGCGATCTGAACACACTTTACACCTTCGCTGTCCTTTACGGCTTGGATTTGCAGCCTTTGGAGGTAAGTAGTATGGGTAGTGTCCATAGTCTGAAAGTCTACCTGAGGTTGATGCATGGGATTGCTTCTGGATTTCCAGTCCTACATTTGAGACCAATCCTTTTGCCACATCAATCAAAAACTGCCGAAGTGCAATTTTGCTCGTTGCCAGTTTTCTGTGTAAAATGTACGAATTTACAATGCTCAGATCGAAGAGGCGAAAGAATATTTTTTCCCACCATTTTACAGATTTCCTTTCAAAGGAGTAATACGACAGCATTTGATCTGACGTATCAATACCTATTTTGTAAGTGTTGTAATCAACTACAGCACATGGCTTTACCTTTTGATGCTGTCCTCTTGTGGTGGGCTGCTCTATCATTTGATGGTTGTGAGCAGTACTAATGATATAAACATCCCGTACATCTCGCCATTTTATAGCCAGAAATGGTCCCGCTGCATTACAATTGTTTCTCCTTTCTTCAGTTTTTTAGCAAATGGTGCACGCGGCATTTCTTTTCTATTGGGCATCACAGTACCCACTGCAATGGTATTACAAGCCCACAAATGATCAATCGCGCTCGCGTGTGGAGCGATAGTGATAACGAATGCTTTATTTCTCTCCCTACGATGAATGAAAGGCATTCTTAGACCAGGGTTGCCAGTAGATTATTCACAAAACACCCAGAATTACTTTCACTAATGAAACAGCGTACAGAATTAATTTTTTATTTGGTATTTTAAATTTTAAATGGCCGTGTCGTTCCCGAACGACGCTCGGATTTAACGCAAGTTTACAGCGTGTCATTCTGGAACTACAATCAGATTGAAAGTGTTAAAACGTTCGACAATACTAGCCTTTATATCAGGGTTTTTAGTTGTAACATGTTTTATTTTGTTTTCCTCTAAATACTTCTGTATTGTTTTATTACTAAACTCACTTCCTTTATCTGTTCGTAATGTAATTGGTTTTCTGTCTGAAAATAATTTTTAATCCTTTTAAGACAACATTTGTACTTTTAGATTTTAATGGTTCAGCCCAGGCATATCGACTGAACACATCTATCAGTGTAGGAATATAACGATTTCCATAATTAAATTTATGAAGAAATTGAAGATTATTAATATCACTTTCCCACTGATCATCAATATTATTCACTACATAGAAATCTCTTTTAAAACGACGACGTACAGGTTTGTGTAACGTATATGTTGTTTGCTTCAGTAACCACTTTCTTATGCAGTGTATAGAAATTTTCTTTTTTGTTGTTAACCATAGTTTTTAGCAGTTGAAAACGAAGCACGATGTGAAGGATTGTAGTAAATCTTGCTTAATTGTTTGTTTATGGTATCCATCCTGACCACACTGGATGTTTAAATGTACGTTTTCTTTTCCGTATAGGAGATACTACTTTTTCCTTTTCTTCTTCTTCTTCTGCTTATTCTTCGTCATCTCCTGCAAACGACTTCAGAGGTATTTTTCCCTTGACGATGATGCTACTGGTGATGCTTTAGTTAGTCGTAAAATGTATGACAAACGTTTTGGATTTTCAATAAGTTCTTGAGGTGTGTTATTAGAAGATAAATAATTACAAAATTGTTCCCATCCAGATGTATTTGTGTGTTTCCGTGGTCGTGGCACATCACAAATTAAATCTACAATATGAGATCCTTCTAGTTTATCGCCTTTGATTAAAACAGTTCCTTTCTTATCCCACGTGATATCGTCATGTTTCATACTATGTAGTAGTAATTCAGCTTTTTAACGAAACATTTTCGGTATAGATAACAATATTTCTTCTTCTACTTCAGGCTTCTCTGGTTTAGTTGACGTAATCGAAAGTGTCACAGGTTCTTCTTGTTTTCGTGTTAAATGTAAATATTTTTGAAGAATATTATTATATTGATTCTGCTTTTCTTCATCACTAAGCGATGATAAACGTAAATTATGTTGCATTTCTTCATCCAAACTAGTTTCACGTTTATCCAGGGCTGCTGCTGATGATGATGTTGCTGGTATTTGCATACGATTAAGAACTTCAGGTGGAACTAAAATCATTTTATTTGCGTGCTCCATTGCACTAGCGGAATAGTAAACTTGATAATGTACCACTTAAAATAGGAGCTAATAATGCCGGTAGGAATCCACCCTGCTGCACTAGTAAATGTTTCTTCTTCTTTTGGATGGAGTTTCCTTTCTTCACAAGATATCGAAGCGTCCTCTTGTATTGCTTTAATCTTGCTTTCTGTGTCTTTGTAAGAGGTACATTCCTTTTTAATACATTATAACAACATTCGCAAATACTACGAATCACTGAAGAGTCTGCATCTGGCACTGTAGCATTACGTAATTTAGTACTTACTTTGCTCAGCGTACGAAGAAGATCTCTGTGTTTTACTCTTGGAGGCATATTGCCAGAATAAACAAACACACAGTTTAAAATTAACATTATAAACACATATTATTATTATTCTATTTCATTGGAATATAAACGTGATGATAAATATCATCAGGAAAGATATTTGTTTTAAAACGAAGTTCATCTGGTTTATCCTGTTTTAAATCAATAAATAAATATCCATATGCTAACTTTGTTGCGTCGTTGATACCTTCTTGAAGAAGTTTTGGATTCTCAGGAGTTAGCTGATAGCTCATGTTTTATTTGTGATTTACCTCTTGGTTTTTTAAATAATACGAGATAGGAACAATTCAAGCTCATATCTCTGCTCCCTTTTCCCTGGTGAAATATGTTTTGTGTAATAAATAGTACACTAAGATTTCTATGATGAGAACCCTTTGTAAAAAAATCAACTATATTGCGGTTCACTTCACACATATGATCATCAATAATAATAACATTAGGTCCAGTTTCAGGTAAAAGGTCTTTTGTATGAGATAATCCTTCAATAAAATGTACTTTTGTCGAAATTTCTCTGTATGCATTTTGCCATTCTGCATAGAACCAATAAACATGACGAAACGATATATTAACCATACGTGATAAATTAGACACGAATCGTATTACAAAGGAAGTTTTTCCACATCCACTGGTCCTGCAACAATACATGAAAAGGGATGTTTCCACATCCTATCCATGTTAAAAAATATGATAATTCTCTCTTCATGCTTATATTTATTAAGGGTCGAATTACATTTGTCTTGTTCTTTTGCTGGAAGGAGTGTTGCCATATGGAAGAGTTTCATATAAATTTGGAATTCTTCGTCGTTTTATATAACTTATCTTATAAACTTTTCTTCCGGGCATGCTGACAAAAGTATGATCCTTCCTGTGGCAATTTTTTTTTCTCGTTGATAATTTCGACTTCAGTGGAACGAGATTCTTCTTCTTCTTCTGCCTTCTCTTCATTATCTACTATCATTTTCTTCATTACATCAAAATTTAGGTGTTTAGAGGATTCATAGTTTAATGAAAAACCCCGTATCTTGCATACTTGAAACTCCTTCCACGTTCCGGGATCAAAAATTCGTAACGCATAGTTCTTGGGTCCAGGCGAGACGTATTCTGAAATATAGGCCTCTTTAACATATACGAGCAATTCATTTGCTAAATCACCTAAAAAGTCACCAGTTGGAATGGTACTTTCACCAGGTTTTTGCGTATAAATTACTGAATCAGTATCAAAATACAATACTCCTTCTTGTAGTTCATCTAAATATTTATACAATTCTAATCTTGCTTGTGCGGTTGTGTACGCGACTATGACGACGTTTACTGTTGGTAGTGAAACAGGAACTTCATATGTGTATTGCCAATATACAGATGTCATGTCATCATTTACTGGAAATATTTGATGTACGTCTATATCATGAGATGTTAATTTATCATATAATTCCTTGGGGTCAGTAATAATGGTATCATGCCCCATGTTCTCACGTTGATCAAATTTTCCCCAAAATGAATTTAGCATTAGTTTAGCTAAACTCCTAACTGGTGGATTATGTTTAATTTTCTTTTCATCTAAACATACTCCTTCCTTTTCATAAAATTGCTCAATGTACTTCTGCTTTAGCTCATCTGTTTCACACCATGATGGCCAACCACTAGCTTCCGTTTTTGCTTTCAGGAAGGTGATTATGTACTCTGCAAAAAATGCGCCATTTTTTGTTTCTTCATTATATTGAACAACATCATATGCCCAAATTTCATGAATATCTGTTACTTTGTATCCTTTTTCTATTGCTTTTCTTATTTCATCTGCTACCCATGTACCATGTAGAACTCGCTCTTCATCGCTGTGATTACAAGGTGTCTGGTTTAGTTCATCACAACATGTACGACAAAGTGGAAACATCAATCTATCATTTGATTTGTAAGGTTAAACCGCATGAAAGAATGCTTTTGGAATAAGAATACTTAGTTTAACTGATCCTTCTACTTCATCAGTGCTTGGAATATTTGAATCTCTAGGCAGATAGATAGTGGGATGACGAAGAGAAAATTTCTTAGCCTTAGAGATATACGGATAAAGTGAAATAACATCTTTGTAGGAAACAGTTTCTCCTTCAGACTCTTGTGCTTTATGATACAAACGTATGGCATTCACACGTCCTCCATAAAAAGCGTCACGAGGATTCAACGGTGTTTTGTTTGTGTATGAACGATTACTAACATACTTCTTCATCTCTTCATTTCCTGCCAACTGTTATTTTAAATTCACAGCCTCATATTTCGCGCACTTCACAGCCGAAATCTTTTAATTTTTGAATTTCCTTCTTTGTTGCTTCATATCGAAATTCCATGGTACCTGTAACATTGTTATATATGGGTTTATCTCTGTCGTTAAGGTAACAGAAAATACAGCCATGGGTCCAATCCCCTTCATTCTCCCACACGTCTATTCTTCCTGTATCGGGATCTGTGCATTCACCATCTACTTTCATTGATGCAATTCGTTTTCTTTTATTATGTGCAGCATTGGTAATTTGGATGTTTCTTGTTTATTCTTCCCAAGCTATCCATAGTACTGCTTCAATTGATTGTACATGTCTCCACCGATACCCGTTCTTTGGTATGATACCAATCGTGTTTTTTTTTAAAGAAATTTCTACGATACACAAAGCTACATGCACTGGTGATTGTAATGCATTCAAGTAAGGGCTTTACATTTGTTTCAGATTCAAATGTATTCATAAAGTAAATCATGCTTCTTGTAAAACTTCAACATCCTGTACACAATACTTGATGAGTTCTTTTATTTTATAGCTTTCGTTTCGATGTTCAGTATACCATTACAGAAACTTGAGTCTTCCGTCTACTTTCATGGTATCTGCTCTATGGTTCTCACGTCGATTGAAAAAGTGTGGGAAATATCCTTTGCAGGATTGAAGACGAAACGTGCCACTTAATTTACTTACGGGCATAGGAAGAAAACTTAGTGAACTAATGAAAGTTACGTTCCCTACTTTAAGAGATAGTATTTTCGGCCCATACATGATCACATCTGGAGTACAATCCATCTTCTCAACCATGGCCTTAAAGATGAAATGTGCATCATAGCCCTTAGAGTTGTGTGCAATACATGTTACTGATTTAAAATTTAGACGTTGTTTTTCTCAATGTTTTAGAAAGTCTTCTATTACATTTTCTCCATCAAATATATTATCTCGTTTTCCACAAAAGATACAATCATTTTTATGTTGTTGTCTTCATAACAACGGTAACATGCATGCTGACTAACAAAGACATTAGGTATATGCTCATATATGTTGACGTCCTTATGTATTTTCGTATCTTGTGTACATTCAATATCATAAAATACAATCATTGCTTTCTTCTCCATGATAATTTTTTCGTTGACTTTTTTGTATTTTCTTCTTTAATTTAGTTTCATGTAACATTCATGATTAGGTGGTACTGTGGTATAGCAAATATTGCAATACGTTTCTCCACATACGTGAGATCCTTTTTCTTTCACCACATAAATTTTCAAACACTGGGCACAACATTTCACAATGGAACATAAAGGCTTTCCATTTTGATAAGGTGCTGACTTGTGATAATCATAACATGACTGGTCATAAAATTTTCGATTACAATCATTCCATGTAATATGAGCTTCTTTAAAATGCCATGGTGGTTTTTGATGACAACGATAACATACAGCTGTACAATTTTTCAAATATGGATGCTTGTTTTCATATTTCTTATTACACCTTTCGCAATAATAACTACAGCTAAAACATTTTGTCAAGCTTTCAATGACTTTGTAATGGTTATCTATGAAGAGTAAGTTTAAAATTGTTCTCTCATTATCACTGGGTGGTGCTTCAAACATAACATTAGTTCCTGAAACATAACATTAGTTCTGCTTTTTCAATTCCATTAATTACATTTCTTTCTTCTTCTTCTTCTTGAGCAAATGCATTTGTTCGTAATCCTACATCTTCCTTGTGTGTTCCTTTGTTCTTCTTCACTCCATCGTCTTCTTCTTCCTTCCTTTCACGATGATCACCATCTTCTTCTTCTATCCCGATTGCGCCATCTATTTCCCTTAGCAGATCTCGAGTCTCTATATTTACTACGTCATCTTCTTCTTCTTGTTCTTCTATGTCATTAATAAAGACCTTATCTCTTTGAATAATTCTTGTGTACTCATCTTGTTTTCCATTTTATCCCCCCTATATGTATATTGTTAAATAGAAAGGATATTTTCCTATATGTATATGTAGATATTTAGAGAGTATATATAAATATCCTGTAAAGCGGAATATATATATTTAAAAAAGGATAGATGTACTTTAAAAGAATATATAGGTATGTAAATATATGTATATATATATAGGTATTTAAACAAAAGGAGTAACGATATTAATAAGGATAAGGATAACGAATATATACACGTATCGTCGTTTATTTGTATTCAACCTAAAATAAAAAAGAAATGCATCTCGTTACTTATAACCATATTCCAAATAAACATAAACAGTATATATATACATAGATTACAATTCGTTATGCGGAAAGACAGAAATTTCAAGGAAAAAATAGCATACCTTTTGAGTAGTTAAAATTATTTGTAACTTTTTTTTCGTATTCCAAGGGAGTGAAACAAATGTATGTTCACAGTTTGCTTCAAGTGTGCTGTCTAATGTACAAACGTTCTGTACGTAAATTTTATACTTACTCTTTCAGAGTTTCAGCAACCACAAAATACATGTATTTGACACTAATAACATCCGTTTTACAGCGTAAGGAGCATATTTGTGGGACGTTAAACA
Source organism: Thermobia domestica (assembly GCF_964235325.1). Taxonomy (NCBI): domain Eukaryota; kingdom Metazoa; phylum Arthropoda; class Insecta; order Zygentoma; family Lepismatidae; genus Thermobia; species Thermobia domestica. Next base: position 161,076,503 of record NC_137467.1, on the reverse strand, counting down.
AAGATTTCATCTCTCTTTCTCTTATGACGATATGATGTCTCAATGATTGCGAAAACTATCACTTAACTCACTATGATGCTCTCATTCTCTAAAAAATACGAAAAGTCGATTTAGGGAACCGTTCAATATATTTCAATCAAGAATGATCTTATACAACTTATATCTGAAGAACTACATATACTGTAAACAGTTCCACGATATCACCCCTGGGGCCCCCACTTCATCCCCTCTCCGATGATGTATTACTGAGTTCGTAAGTTCATTACTGAACACAGCGACCCCGAAAACTATGGATTTGATACTAATGTCGAACATTTTGAATTATTTTTAAACACCTCGTTATCACCACCTAGGCGCCCACTCCAACCCCGTTAGATGGTGTACTAATGAATTCGGAGTACCATCATTGAACACAGCGGCCCCGAAAACTATGAATTTGACACTAATATCAATCATTTTAAAGTATTTTTACGTGTCTCAATATCACCCCTGGAAACCCCCTACCCTAACCTCCTTAGAGGGTGTACTAATGCGTTCGAAGTATCATCATTGAACACAGCGACCCCGAAAACTATTATTTTGACACTAATATCGATAATTTTAAATTATTTTTACGTGTCTCTATAACCCACCCTCCTATTTGTGGATTGTTCCTTACCGCTTGAGGGTTGAGATAACTTTGAAAGTAACGTAAACTCGAATTTACCCCCCAAAACGCTTCGTCTTAGTCTGAGACCATGACCAAAATTTGGTAACTTTTCAGCTGCTTTGTCTGACCACCCAGATCACAGACAGACAGATACACAGACCGAAATACACTTTTATTTAAAGTTGTTATATAATATCAATGGCTAAAACGCACATACACATATCTCCGCTTCGTCTTGGCAAGAGATCAGGACCAAAATTCTGATCACTTTTCGCCTCACTTCTCTGATCCCCAGATAACTTACAGACACACAGACAAACAGACAGACAGATATACACTTATTTGTATTTCATACGTATAGGAACAAATGTTCATTGTTAAAACATTCATGGGATGCCAAAACAATTATTGCAGGAGTGTTGTGGTTTGACATCTCGTTCCAGGGGGTCTCGGTTGCTCAGCGGTAGAGCGTTCATCTCTGCTGCATGGGGATCACAGGTTCAAAATCCTGTTCCCACCAAGTGAGCTTTGTAGTGGACAAACACCGTGTACATGGATTTCCTCTGGGTTCTTCCCATGGGGTGCCAAAACAATTATTGCAGGAGTGTTGTGGTTTGACATCTCGTTCCAGGGGGTTTCGGTTGCTCGGTGGTAGAGTGTTCACCTCTGGTGCATGGGGGTCACAGGTTGAAAATCCTGTTCCCACCAATTGAACTTTGTGGTGGACAAACACCGTGTACGTTCATTTCCTCTGGGTTCTCCCGTTTCCTCCCACTTTCTTCATTCAAACATTTCATTCATTTCTCATCATCGCCGTCTCCATTAGCCTAGCCGGCGTAACTGTTAAACGTAAAACTTAAAGATTTCCCATTAGACTAATCGTCATAAGCGTTGGACGTAAAACTCAAATATTTCATTTCATTGTTTCTCTCGTTCCACACTTTTTTATTCTATCATTATTCACTTAGGGGACACGGTGGTTCAGTACTTTGGGGTCCTTGGTTCGATCTTAGCTCGGAGGCCGCGTTTCTGACCATATTTTTATACCTTTTCATCAGGGGTCTCGTTGGCTCAGTGGTAGAGCGTTCACCTATGTAGCATGGGGTCCTGGGTTGAACCCCCCAAAACCCTTTGTCTTAGTCTAATACCATGACCAATTTTTATTACTTTTTGGCTTCTTTGTCTGACCCCCAGATCACATACAGGCAGACAGACAGATATACACTTTATTTAAAACTACATATAATATTATCAATGGCTAATACACACATATCTTCGTTTCGTCTTGTTCTGAGACCATGGTCAAATTTTGATACCTCTTCGGCAGGGGGCCTCGGTGGCTCAATGGTAGAGCATTCACCTCTGGTGCATGGGTCCCAGGTTCAAAATCCTGTTCCCACCAAGAGGACTTTGTTGTGGACAAACACCATGTGTGTGGATTTACTCGGAGTTCTCCCGTTTCCTTCCACTTCCTTCATTTCAACATTTCATTCATTTCGCATCATCACCGTCTCCATTAGCTTATCAGGCATAACTCTGAAACGTAAAACTCAAAGATTTCCAACCGTGGGACGTAAAACTCAAAGATTTCCCATTAGCCTAGCAGGCATAACCGTGGGACGTAAAACTTAAAGATTTCATTTCATTGTTCGCACCGTCAATGTTTGCTGGCCCTGAGCACATACTACAGACAGATAGACAGACAGGTAGACATAATATTATCAAAATTAAAATACATAATATACCTCTTCTTTTTATAATATTATTTTAACATTAAACTATAAGTGATACGTCTTTACGTCCACTATATGCTTTATACAAGACTCCAGACATTTCTTACGTCACCTGTAAGCGAAATGCAAGAATTTTTATCTTAACATTTCTCGGAATACAATGTACAGCGAAGAGAAGAAAGCATTCAGTTGAGATTCGCTTTTATGTATGTGTTTTTAACGTTAGAAATCTGTCTCATTATCAAATACGGAAACGCTGAGTAAATGAAGACATAACATACTGATTTGTTCCTTTAGGGATAATGATGATGAACCTTAATATTTTTTAGTAATATTTTTGCTTACCTATTTTAATAAAAACGTCCGATGATAACACTCAATCCTTGACATCCAGCGCCACAAGCACACATACACGCTATTGCAAGTTTACAGAGAATGACGACGAAGATTTAGCACACCTCTCTATGTTAACTCTCTTACATCTATTCTCTTTCCGTATTTCACAACACACACACACACATTCGTGAGTACCTTCGACAAACATGTCATAACAGGTTCACACCTGTCTTCAATATTCGGGGTCGCATACTAGTCATCGAAAACATATCTCGTTACGATTTCAATACAGACATAAGATAATACTTTCACATCAGGACTTAGGAAAGTCATGTTTCATTTTGTTTATACAGGCATCTCCATGTGAATGTGTTTCAAAGCAATATCTCATTACGAGTTCAACATAAACAGGATTTTCGAAGGTGAAAAGTGATTTCAATTATTAGTCATTTCGTTCACGTGATCCTTCATATAACACTTTTCCCATCTAACACAAACATCCTTGTCGAGTTGGGTATACAGGTTTTCATCCTACGTTGTGAAAACATTATCAAATGATATGAGAAGCTTTCTTTATTAAATTATGTTCAATCAATGGAATCCAAAACGTTTTAAAATAATCATATTCATTTTAGCAACCGAAGAAGCGTTCCCAGGCGGAACTTTTCCCACATGGGTCCTATCACTTAGCAACATGATTTTGTATGGGTATGTGTTTCGCTATGCGAGTCGTATATCGATTCTCATCCCACCTTTTAAAAAAATCATAAAATACAATATTTACCTTACTAACTAAGAATAATTTCATATAATCTGCTGAGAAGCTTCGGATCGTTTGAATATCACGCCTCCAGTTCATAACCTAAGGCATTTCGTGGGAATAGGACCAAGGGGCCAAATCGCTTATGCTCTACGGCTTTCCAGATGGAGCGGGAACCGGGGGGTTGAAATAACTAGACAATACAAGACGACAAGAAGAAAAAAAATGCTTCATCTTGTTTCTATAACTGTTAGGCGTCCAAGACTATGAGCTTAGCAACAGCGGGTTCCCACAACCAAAATTTTCCCACAGGGCTCAAACGGGGAGGGATCAAATTTCTTCCATAGTGCCTCACCTCTACTATGTGTTTTCAATTATACGTCTGCTGTATGTTAAGTCCAAAAACTACAGGAATTACGCATGTAACCTATTTTTAAGTACGCCACCTAATTTTTTTTCACAGTGTATCTATGAGTTTTTCTTACATGGCATTTAACGTTAAAAACAGGAAACAGTTAATCGCTACAAGTTCCTACTTTAGATGTAGGTTAAGAATAGAGATGATATTTATTCTTAGGACGCTTAATCGATTTTCAAAAACCGCTTCTAGCTTTCTACTAACGTCTTTTGCTCTACAGTAATCAATCTTAAACCGGAAGTCGTTCATTTCTGCCACTTCCAGTTCAAGAGTTACCTCCATTAATTTTAAAACATTTTCCCTGCACAATTATGTAACACTAGGTTTAATTCCAACTAAACTTGATACATATATGTCTTACAATTTGGAAAGAAGTACTCTGGAGGGCCAGGAACCCCTAGCATGGGGATGAGAAAAGTGACCTTTTAAAAATAATTCTAATGATCGATATTCGTATTGAATCCATAGGTTTCGGGTCAATCGCTTAGATGGATAATGATTGTTTCCATGCCGTTCAAGTTCATCTCTGAGGAATCGGGAAGGGTGACATTTTAAAAGTAATAAAAAATGACGGATATTAAAGGCGAACCCATAGATCTTATTAGTGCTAAGACGAATAATGGCACTCTTGATACAATTTAAAAGGAAGTTAGAATGCAATTTATGATTTTATTTAATGTAAACTTATGCATTAAGAAAAACCTAGACTATTTACCATCCAAAGTTGTAGGTGCGACTGTAGTTTTCTTATTATTATTTTAAAAGTATACTTTTTAAATAGCACCACGACATAGGAGGGAGAGAGAGTGAGAGATTTCTGGCCTTTTCAACATGTTTTTAAACGTTTATAAGGATTTTCTTACGTTTTTCGTATAATTTTAATTTATGTTTTTTCGTATATTGCAAGTACACACAACTTGTAAGATGTAAATGCAACTTAATTTTGAAGAGACTCGAAAATGGTGACGCCTTTCCGTTGTTCTAGTACCTAGAACGTGCGCCTTTCGTGCAAGGGGTCTCACGTTTGATTCCTGGCGGGAGTCCCTTACAACATTTGAACGATTACTGTGTTCGAATTTCATCTTAATCTTTGAGTCCACGTCTCATATAACGTTGATGCAGAAAGGGAATCCTAAACTAATACAATTAAGTAACTCGAAACCGATGAAAGCACAAAACACAAGGTTTCGACAGAAAACTAGTACAAAACTTTGGCATAGAAAAAGTATCAACTGTCCAGTTGGAGGGGGAGGGAAAGGATGGGAACATGGACATAAGACCATAAAACGCATCATTGAAATGGCAGTCAGTAATGATTATAGAGGTTGTTCAGGGGCCTAGAGCTTCGAAATTCCCTCTAGGGCATTTCCCGGGCGTGCTTAATCTGAGTTAGCATAATTTTAGCAGTACTATATTCACCCATCGTTTCTTCAATCCCTCCGCACTGGAAACTCTGAATGAACAATGCCTCCTATAGTGCTCAATATAATTTACAAGTATTTTTTGAGTACTGTTTTCACCTCTAGTTTACTGAAATTCTTCCACGAGAAAACCTGTAATCAACATTGTCAGCAGCTACGGCCTCGATTAATATACATTTAAAAGTGCAGCTTTATTTTCGTATTTTCTTCAACAGTAACTAATTTAAAATTGTATTATAATTCAAAGTCCCTATCATATTTCTATCGTAAATAAGAATATATAATCAACTTCTTAAGCACTTCGTTCCGCAGGAACCGGTTCAGCGCATGTAACAAGCAAAAACAACAGGTTAGGCGTCTCAGAAATACCAAAGGAGAAAAAAGAAAGGAAAAAGCAGTACAGTACTGTCTTTTCGCAGTCAGTGCTAACAACATAGTTTAAGTGGTCACTTACATCGTTAGAGCTACAAGCGGTGTACAAGAGTTATACAGTTTCTATATACATTGTTCCACAGTAGCGCTACAGGCGGAATGTGCAAGAACTACAAATGAATATTTTTCTCACAAGTATCCACTAGTGTTGAACACTCTTTACATTCTTGACGTGCTTTTTCCTCCCACTTTTTGATCTTGCCAAACAGAAGTACCAGGCTTTCCAATTTCACATCCATAAACTGTTTGTGTACAGAGTACGTTTTTAGGTCTTCGAATGACTGTGAGCGCGATGTACAAGAGTAATGATCGGACAATCGCATACGGCAGACAGAAACTCCCGGTTGCAATAATAATTGTAAAATACAAATACAGAGCCTTGGCAATACCGTAAGGATATATACATATATATATTAGAGAATTATTCCCGTATTTAAAATTTAATCATATTGTTTTTTATAGTTATTTAGCCTATATCGTTGACATTTACATGCTACTTTTTTGCCTTTTAGACGCCTGTCAATGGAGGCCAGCAGACAATTCCATTGTGTTCAGTTTCCCTTGCTTGGAATTTTCCATTCGAGTAGTTGGCACTAAACATTTTCAAAGGATTTTGTTTAGCTTTTTTTTAGGACAAAACATATAAAAAACAGCCTCCCTTACATTTCGTCGCTGTGCGTTGTAGGAGTTCTTGAGTATGTGAACTAGGCCACGCAGTTTGCTAAACTGGAAATGAGTAGTGCAGTTTGTAGAGAATCCCCTGTTATTAGTTACTGTACGTACTCAAATTAGAGATATTGCTACAATACAGATGCCCCTAAAGCAATTGGGTGTTGGCCGTAACATAGCTTAAGCAATGCTCGGGAATTAGGAATTAAGCTTGTTTCTTATTAGCTTGATCATACGCGTATAAAAGAGGTAGCATGGGACATTTATTGGATCACCAGAATGGAAGTATATAAGCTTCCTATGGATTCTATGCCGGAGGTGAGTGAAGCTCGAATAGAATTAGAAATTGGTTCCGTCCTAGTGGCGGAGGAACTTTTTATTTGAATGCGAATGCGTTTAGGTTAGATCCCCTGTGTATTTATTAGCACAATTAGGTGCGGTGAATGATTAGAGATTTCTCACTGCAACTTTCAAGCAGGAAAGTGTAAGAGTGAGTGCTGAACAAACTCCTCATTCCTTGAGTGCAAGGAACTTTAGTCAGAGCCATGGAGTGAAAGCAGACAACCTATCCCAAGACCAATCTATGCTACATATATAATTTAGATAGATACTTTATTGTAGACTTAATTAAGAATCTCAGAATCAGGGTAGGCCGGACTGTGTCCTGTGAGTCAAAATCTAGTCTTTGAAATGTAAGGAGTACGGGCCAGAATTAATTGATTACTGTAAACCGTATTTCCACAGGTCCCTTCTAAATTAGAGAGACATTGAATAATAATTGAAATTAGGAAAATTGGAAATTAGCTTGAATTCTTCCTTTCTCCATTTGTTATTGGGGAAAAGCGAGCATGAAATTTGTATGTGTATAGAGGCGGAGTAGTGCCTTGAGATTGTAGTCTTTATCCCACCTCCAACATTAGAATATTAATTTGCAATAAAATTAATCTCCATTCAAATTCCTCGATCTATTCATTTAATTTTCTTTGATATGAGCCAATACTAGACACAACGAGCAGGTATTTATTAATGGTCGTATAGATATATAAGTATTGAGCAGATGGTTGTTAATACGAAGTTTTCGTAATTTTAATTTTTATTTTGTTTGGAGGAAAAATAATAATAGTATAAATTCTTGAAGGAAGTGAAGGTTATTTCAGTACTTTCATCCCAAGTAGAGGCTTAGCCAATTATAGATATTTAATTTCTAGTTGTATAGAGTTATGTCAATAGAGACAAGAATATTTACCGTACGGAGACTCGGATTGACAGCCAGATTTTTTTTTTTTTTAATTTTTCTTCCTTCCAGTCTGTTTCCACCTTCCCCTAAACCCAAAAAGATAAAGATTGTTTACCTTTGATATAGTCTTTCTTTCAGTGTAATTCATAAGGTGGGTGTGCTTTGTCACTGGTCTATAACCCTACTCAGGCCGAGGCGCTTACCGGATTTGTGCATTCTGTAAGGTATACAAATACCTGTATTACTTCCCGGGAAAAAAATGTTACAAAAACACTCTTTTGGAAGTGTTATCTTTTAATCATTTAGAACATAGTGTAGTGTGCATGAACGGAAGTACTGTACGAGCAAGGGTGACACATCAAGAATATGAACAGCAAGTGAGAAACACAATCTAAATTGTAGGGTGAACATAGGTATTTATACATAGTGTTCCGTTTGAATTTTAAGACATATATTTAGCGCTTTCATAATGACACATTTGTAAGAGAAAACAAGTGATATCACATCAAAAATTGAAAAATCGCGCTTTCATTATTTTCTAGTTAAGCTTTAGGGTCTTTATTTAGTCAAAATCTCCATAATAGCTTATTTATCATGAATATTCACAAAGTATAATATATATGTAAACGCACAAAGCGATATGTAACATGCCCACCCATTATTTCTCTACTTTCAATAATAAACTAAAATGGTACACATTAAGAAACAATAAATAAAATTCAACTACTTTCATGTAATTTCAAGTCATCATAAAAACTGGTTTAATCTCCAATATTATCAGAAAAACAGCACCGCTTTTGAAGAATACTAAACCAAAACCTTCGCATAGCATAATGAAATCCAAAGTCGGGTCGAGTTTCTGCTCTATTCCCATAATTTAACTGACGTTTAACACACTCTCCTATTTAATTATAATTAATTCAACACTTATTTTTGGTGTGACAATTTTCGAATCAGAGAAGGAGTTGATTCGGCCAAACTTCCCTCACGTACCGGCAGTTTTAAGTAACAGGGGAAATTACAAGAATTTACATTTTACAGACAAGAGTTTAGGAAGTGGGACTGATTATAGCTACATTTCTATTTGCCGAACGCATGGTAAGGATCTGGGTATTAGATTAGTCCCCCAGGTCGCCATTTTGGCCTCACCGCTTTATATAAACAATAAACCACGTTCATACTAAATCATTCATGAACGCATCAACAAACACCAATACATTTTTTCTAAATAGAACAGACACTAATAATAATATTACAAATAGATAGAAACTTTGCATTATATCAGCAAGGAAAAAACTGTATCGCTCAGACCCCGAATACAAAGGATAATCATTTTACATCACCCCTGGGAGTAAGCAATAATTAGAAATACTAGTTTTCTAGGCTTTCAGCATCTATGACAATATAAGCCCGTTAAGTATTAGAGATGACGTCCGTCCGCGACCACACTGCAGGTGGTATTGCAGAGCGAGAAAGGAATCAGAGTTGAGTTAAGTTGATTTTGAGTTTAACGTCTCTTTCAGTAGAGAGGCTATACAGACGTGGACCTGCTGATTAACATGGAATCCAAACCACATGAGCTCACTCCGGAAATCGAACCCGGGTCTCCCACGTCAAAGGCGCGTAACCTAACCGCTTAGCCACGAAGGAGTTCAAGAAAGGAATCAGAAAGTAAGGAGATACCTGGAACTATTATTTTAGGTTCGATCCTGGTGTGAATGAAGAAAAAACAGGAAAACTTGACTCAGGATGACTGACCTGAGTTTTAAAGTGTTTCAAGCGAATGTACCTACCGGGAATTGAACCAGGGACCGAAGGCGAGATTCTTTGCGTTTACGCTGAGCGCGCAAACACCTACGAATTAATATAACGTGCATTAAAATACATTAATTTTAAAGGTGGATCCAATCAATAATCTACCTTAAATGCTCTTTTATTCATCAAGTTTTTCATATTTCCATGAATGCTGACAAAATCAAGAAATAATATTTCTTGTACTAACTTAGCATTTATAAACGTTTTCTCTCTCTCTCTCTCTCTTTTTTTTTTTTTTTTTTTTTGTTTTGTTTTGTTAAGGAAAACGACGTTTATACTAGATACATTCATACGCGTGTCCAATAAAATGTTTCTTCGTGGACAATATTGTGATTTATACAGTGAATTCCATTTTTAAATTAGTAGAAAAGTTATCAGTGCAATTATAACATGTATGTTTCTCCTTTAAAATATATACTAAAGGTTTAGAATGGAGCTGGTTAACAATAAATTCGTGGTCGACTACAGTCAAAGTTCATTTATTTTTCATAGGCATAACATCATTTCTTTAGTGGATACTTCCTATTAATATATTAATAAAATGTTAACTTCTATTGTGCGAGATATCATGCCCTCGCATTTTTATTGCATTTTTTCTCTCTTAACATTTAAGAAACATAAAGACGTAGAGTTGACATAGTATTGACTAATTGTCGAAGTTTTGCTGACCAAATCTGAATCAAAGAAAAACGTATTGAACTGCAGCATTAAACAAGGAAATAAAACTTTATCTCTGCAGGTCATAGAGCACAAACCTAGAATGAAAATTTTAACTTCAAACTGATGAATCCTTTTTCTTTCTTCCATTTTTTGGGCAATCCAACAGCGAAATAAGGACATAAGTGAAATAAATTAACAGTGCCATATCTTCTACATTTTACGTTACATAAAACAAATCTTTTTCTGCGTCTTTAATTACATTATGGGCAAAGGCTTAGAATGCCTATTTATGCTCCTCCAAAAAGAATTATGGAAATCTGTACTGATAAAAGACATGGCATCGCTTCTGCGACAGGAACTTTTAGGTACTAGTCTCCATTTAAAAAAATTAAAATTGCGTTTGTTTTGATGATCCTTCATAATACACTAAGATGATAACAGGAATATCCATATTAAGTATACCTTCTAACGAAGTCTATTACACGAAATAAGAAATTTAAAAAGTTGTTCAGTACACTTTAAGATTTTTAACACATTTGGCAACCATTTACTAAATAAAACATGCTGCCACTATTGTGAAGAGTAAACACTGATGGAAACCTGAAACAATAATTCTTTCACCTTCGCTAGTTACGTAGGTAAGTTACTTTTAGATTACTGTCTCTTTCATGTTAGTTATATGGTGGTTCTGCCTTCTGTAAATATCCAGAGCTTGTAAATAAATCTATGTCTCTCACCAAACTACATCTTTTTCCATAAGTAGGCTAGTAGACTATTGTTTTCAACCTTAATCCATCTGAATCAGTAGCATAACTAGAATTTTTCTCGGGGAGGGGGGGCGGGGGGCGGACGAAGGGCCCAAGAAAATTTTGTGGGGGCCATCTCCAATGAATGATTTTTTCATATATATATATATATATATATATATATATATATATATATATATATGTGTGTGTGTGTGTGTGTGTGTGTGTGTGTTTTCAATGTGAACGTTTTCATCTTTGTTGTTCATCATTTTACTCTTTTACGGTGCAAATGTATGAATTTACTACTTTAAACAACTAGGATACATTAATACAATTGATTTCCAATTTAAGTAAGTAGTAATTTAATCGCTGCATTTAAAATATGTGTGGCTGGTAGATTTAAGTGAAAGCAGAGAAATACACTTTTACAGGCCAAGAAGATAACTTAGAGGTTCATGCCTCGACTTAAAAGAGGATCTTTCTATTCTTGTGGACAGCAGCAAACTTATCAACAACTTCTTCTAGATCCAACGATTTAGCAATTTTCTTCAATATAAAGTAATCCTAAGTTTTTCAACCTAACATCAGTCATTGAATTACCTATATACCTTTAATCTTTTCAAACATGTGAATGGCCTTTCACATGTAGCACTAGAAACTGATATAGTCGCAGAGGTTATATCTAACTTGTTGGTTTCTAGGAATGCGTGTTTGTAGACGCATAGATCTACGAAGTTCACCAAGGAATCAACTTTGGTATTCTCTCGTCTTCGTACAACTTTATTGTGTTTGGGAGTATTTTAAGTTTACATTTAAATATTTCCAGATCACTTTCATAATACTGAGCCATATGCTCCACAATGTTGTAATTTAGAATGTTTTCACCTTTTGGATGTAGAGTGGTGATTGATCTAATGATTTTGCTACATGATCCAAAGCGTTTTCCGTCTCAGTGATTGCTTTATCAATAGTAGGCTGAAAAATCTCTCTTAGTATATTATCTTTAGAAAATTCGTTGTCTGCCTCCAATGAAGGAAGAGATTAATCCAAAATGAATTTGTGATATTTCGATGGGGAATGTCTAATTCGTTTCCACGCGGAACCCCTATAGCCTATCTGTTTCCGGCTCAGGAATTTCAGGACCATTTTGAATGTTGTTCGTTGAGAGTCATATTCTCCAGACCACATCTTCGACAGCGTTTGAACTAGTGAATCTACAAGAATCAAACCTTCCGACATGTCTGCATCTACTTAAAATAAGGCGAAGCTCAAAGTTACAGCATGGCAGCAGTAATATTAAATTTTATCCGAAAACATTCCATCTCGTATAGATGACATTTATTTCCCGGATGGAATGATGGAAGTAAATAAATTTGGATTAATACAGCATAATAATATAAATAGTTGTTTGGTAGATAAACTGTATTAATAATAATAATAAAGTAAAATGTGATGTACGAGGACAAAAGTGCTTACGAGACAAACGTCGCACAGAAACAGGAACTGAACTCTAACAGGACAGTGATTTGCCGTTCCACCCCACTTTAAATTATAAGCCTTGCTCTTGAAGCTTAAGTTTCACTCTAAAGTAAACTGCCAATAATTATCATACATTCTTAATATTTCAGAAAAATGTCAAAATTTCACGCTCTAAAAAATGGTAGCCTAATCAGTGACGAAACTAGACATTTGGTGTAGGGATGGTATCGAGACGAGACGAGACGAGACTTTGTACAGTCTCGGTCTCGTCTCGGTTGATAAATAACGGTCTCGGTCTTGGTCTCGTCTCGAGTAAAAAATCACAGTCTCGGTCTCGGTCTCGTCTCGGTCAACAGATGCTTGTCTCGATCTCGGTCTCGGTCTCGAGTACTAAATCTCGGTCTAATCTCGAAAGTCTCGAAATAAATAGTGTGAAATTAAAATAGTGAAAGTATTATTCTCGTACAGTCTGTCGTTTCCGCTTATTTTTTCCTTTCATTTTGACTTAGAATTATGGTATGGTGTACCTCTTCATAGCTAATTTGCTAGTGCTAATGCTAATGCAGTGTGTGTATATCATCCTAAAACCCTAATAGAACCCATATTTCACTTTCAGCAATAGACGTTGTCTTATATAGCCTCAGAACTGCCTATACAATTAAACTCTATTAAATTAACTCCAGTACTATACAGTAGTTTATTTCCTTCGTTTGAATCAGAATTGTTCAATACCTCCTAACGGATAACGCAACACATAGCAGCGCGAATGTATTTAATCGTACCGAAACTTTAGAATTTCTCATTATTCAATACATTCTGCTTTGACTGTAATTTTAAAAACAGAATATAACGTTCATTATTTTAACAAATAGGGTAGAGTATTACTACAATATACGTATTTTGTTTGAAATTGATGAAATGCTTTATTACCGTTTCACATCTCCGTGTTTAATTGACACTTTATAACACGAACGTCCTGAACCTTGTGGTGGGAGCTACTACACTCATCTTTGCTATGTGAGGTCTCGAGTTGAATCACAAAACAAGTTAGATTCAAAGTCCGATGTTTCGCATAGTTCACGTCTCATTTTAAGTGCATTCTGTTCTTATACTAGTCAATAAGGTCTTATTGCATTACGTAAGCACATATCCAGTGCCGTAACATAGATTAATCTTAGTCTTGAGCTCTCAACGGTGCATGCAATCTTTATTTGAGAAAATTAATCTTGCGTTTATTACGTTGAAATTTTATAATATATACATATTATATAAGTATATTCGTATACAGATAATTCGAGTTATCTGTATCTATTTTTTGTCACTCGCCAAAACAAGTGATTCTTAACTTTCTAGTTTTCTTTTGTATTAATTTTCGTAGTTTTGCTGCAACATGATGGATTGAATAGTCAAAAATACTTTTTTCGCTCTATGATTTTCATTAAATTTTGGATCCATTTTTACCCTACCTTACCTAGTAAAAGTTATATATTTAGTCTTAGTTGAGGAACCAGTTTTTCACTTCTGTAAAATTGCGAAATTGTGACTTAGTTTAGTTTACCTTCGAGGTCCAGATATAATAAAATATCACCATCATCATAATCAACCATTATCAAACTTTCTAGTTTTCTTTTGTATTAATTTTCGTAGTTTTGCTGCAACATGATGGATTGAATAGTCAAAAATACTTTTTTCGCTCTATGATTTTCATTAAATTTTGGATCCATTTTTACCCTACCTTACCTAGTAAAAGTTATATATTTAGTCTTAGTTGAGGAACCAGTTTTTCACTTCTGTAAAATTGCGAAATTGTGACTTAGTTTAGTTTACCTTCGAGGTCCAGATATAATAAAATATCACCATCATCATAATCAACCATTATCAAACTTTCTAGTTTTCTTTTGTATTAATTTTCGTAGTTTTGCTGCAACATGATGGATTGAATAGTCAAAAATACTTTTTTCGCTCTATGATTTTCATTAAATTTTGGATCCATTTTTATCCTACCTTACCTAGTAAAAGTTATATATTTAGTCTTAGTTGAGGAACCGGTTTTTCGCTTCTGTAAAATTACGAAATTATGACTTAGTTTAGTTTACCTTCGAGGTCCACATATAATAAAATATCACCATCATCATAATCAACCATTATCAAACTTTCTAGTTTTCTTTTGTATTAATTTTCGTAGTTTTGCTGCAACATGATGGATTGAATAGTCAAAAATACTTTTTTCGCTCTATGATTTTCATTAAATTTTGGATCCATTTTTACCCTACCTTACCTAGTAAAAGTTATATATTTAGTCTTAGTTGAGGAACCAGTTTTTCACTTCTGTAAAATTGCGAAATTGTGACTTAGTTTAGTTTACCTTCGAGGTCCAGATATAATAAAATATCACCATCATCATAATCAACCATTATCAAACTTTCTAGTTTTCTTTTGTATTAATTTTCGTAGTTTTGCTGCAACATGATGGATTGAATAGTCAAAATAACTTTTTTCGCTCTATGATTTTCATTAAATTTTGGATCCATTTTTACCCTACCTTACCTAGTAAAAGTTATATATTTAGTCTTAGTTGAGGAACCGGTTTTTCGCTTCTGTAAAATTACGAAATTATGACTTAGTTTAGTTTACCTTCGAGGTCCAGATATAATAAAATATCACCATCATCATAATCAACCATTATCAAACTTTCTAGTTTTCTTTTGTATTAATTTTCGTAGTTTTGTTGCAACATGATGGATTGAATAGTCAAAAATACTTTTTTCGCTCTATGATTTTCATTAAATTTTGGATCCATTTTTACCCTACCTTACCTAGTAAAAGTTATATATTTAGTCTTAGTTGAGGAACCAGTTTTTCACTTCTGTAAAATTGCGAAATTGTGACTTAGTTTAGTTTACCTTCGAGGTCCAGATATAATAAAATATCACCATCATCATAATCAACCATTATCAAACTTTCTAGTTTTCTTTTGTATTAATTTTCGTAGTTTTGCTGCAACATGATGGATTGAATAGTCAAAAATACTTTTTTCGCTCTATGATTTTCATTAAATTTTGGATCCATTTTTACCCTACCTTACCTAGTAAAAGTTATATATTTAGTCTTAGTTGAGGAACCAGTTTTTCACTTCTGTAAAATTGCGAAATTGTGACTTAGTTTAGTTTACCTTCGAGGTCCAGATATAATAAAATATCACCATCATCATAATCAACCATTATCAAACTTTCTAGTTTTCTTTTGTATTAATTTTCGTAGTTTTGCTGCAACATGATGGATTGAATAGTCAAAAATACTTTTTTCGCTCTATGATTTTCATTAAATTTTGGATCCATTTTTACCCTACCTTACCTAGTAAAAGTTATATATTTAGTCTTAGTTGATGAACCAGTTTTTCACTTCTGTAAAATTGCGAAATTGTGACTTAGTTTAGTTTACCTTCGAGGTACAGATATAATAAAATATCACCATCATCATAATCAACCATTATCAATCCATTGCTAGATGCAGGTCTTTCCAAGTCTTCTCCACAACTATCTAATGGACAATTCTTTTCCAGGTTACTCCTCCAGTGCCTCTTGATTTCGTCACACCTCCTTGTATGCGGAAGTTTCCTAGGCTGTTTTTGTCTCGTGGTATCCAGTCTAGAACTGTTGTCGTCCGTCGATCATAATTTCTTCTTGCAATACGTCCAGCACACTTTCCAGCTCATATTAAATTATTTCATTAGCACCATCAGTATTCATTTCTATATATTTGGGCTACACAAGTTCGAATTCGCTACTTTCGGAGTACAGACACAATACTTTTTAATCATCGCATCTGACAACACTGACTGAATGATTTAAATCAATACAATGTGAGGAACCCCATTTGGTCTAGCGGCTAGAACTCTTGATTTAGGTTCGTGTGGTGCCGATTTCGATTTCCGGTAGGGGTAAATTTGATCGACCGAAGTGGTTCGGATTCCACTATAATCATTAGCTCCACGTCTCCTGTAGCCGCCATAGCATGACTGTGGAACGTTAAACTAAAACAAAACAAAACAAAAGTGAACACTGTGTATTACTAACTGTAAGTTCTTGAATAATTGCATATAGCTATATGGTATGGATCGAGTTTGAGGTGGTCGGTGGTCAAACTAAAGCAAGTGAAATGTAAGTAGGGTGCAATTAGAACTTTTAATTAAGCACGATCTTAATCTAAAGTGTACACCAGGCCTAAGGCTTAAGGGGAACAACTAGTGTTACTGAAAATGTATCAGTTACATTTAATCTCAATTACAATTTGCATTTACATGTATTGCTGGAACGAAGATTTAAACATTAACATTATAAGTACCCCAAATATTATGAAAAACATCGTCTCTTGAAAACATTCTTGCAACATAAAACAAATTACGAGTAATTTTAAAATATTTTGCAGTTTATCTACGTTATTTGCACATATTTAGAATAACATTTACCTATCTATTTAAGTGGGCAACACTGCTTAAAATAATGTAACTGCGACTTGTAATTGAAACCACCAAAAACTGTTGTAATGTTATAGAAGCAAAGGAAAGCAATAATCATTATAAAAATTTAATAAAAGTGCGTCATTTTAAGCAGCATAACAATCACTACCAATGTGTTTGGTATCTCTGAAACGATTTGAAATAGCAATTGTTGTAAATGGCATTATAAGCATTTGTCTTTTGGACGCATGTGCATGATGAGACGTGATATACTGTGTGTGTGTGTGCGGCTATATATATATACAGGATGGCCCATTTTAATCTTTCCACGGGGATATCTTGAAAACGGTTGAACGTAATGAACCGAACAAAAACTCAAATAGGAAATGCTATGGGGCATACCGAATGGTGTTGTCGCGGCGCCTCCCGGGGCCGCCTTTCATGGGGTACCAGGGCCAGACTTTAAAATCTTAAATGGAAACATGGGGCGAGTAATACCTCGTTCCATAGATATTTAAAAAGTAAAACGTAGCAAAAGATTTTTCACATCGGTCACCGTTTTCCAAAATGGCCGCCAAGACATGGAGCCTGTATCAGATAAAACGTCCAGTACCACTAGACTCCTAATATGTAAAAAGTTGGAGATAAATGAATAGAATAAAACTCGTATAGGAAAGCACAGAGGGTATCATTTCACGGCTCGAATACAATGCAATGGAGAAAAATATTATTAAAGTATAATTGACATGATGAAAAAGAGGAAATGATAAAAAAATGATCTTTCCGACCTCTGTCCGTAAGTAAGTGAAGTGGAAATGAATGGTAAAATATAAAATGAGAACCTCACTTTTTATTTGCAATAGATATGGTTTGTCTGAAACACTTGTGTATACAAATGACTGGTATTATAATGAATAAAAATAAAGTGAAATAAGGTGAACAAAAATAAGGTGAAATTCAAGTTTAACAACATTTTACCCGCCCCTTCGCCTCTGATAACTTAACGCATTGCGTGCAAGATTTTTGGAACATATCTGCATCAGTACGTACAGTTTCGTTACTAAGGATCACAACTGAAATTACCGTTGAAAGTTATTCGGAATGTAACTGGACATCTCAGTGAAACTCATATTCTATCACATGCAAGAAGACATAGAAGGAAAAGAAGCGAACCAATATCATGCAGACGACTGTTGAACAAAATCAACGTTTGTAAACATTGTTCTAAAATTGCATTGTTCGACAAATTGGTTTTGCATTTCAGTTGATTCATTTTTGCATCAAATTATTGCCTGCAATCAAAACGGAAGGTACCATTTAACAAGAATTTTACATACTTTATCCCATTACAGAGACATTTATCTCTTATAAAAACACATTTCAAATAACTTTGTTTCGTAGATACAATTTGCAAAAACTAAGGCTCTCATTTGCAATTTCACTGATCCTTCGAGCTTCAAACGGAGCGAGGTTGGAGCGATTATTTTTTAGGAGTTAGATTTGTTTCTTTCCATTATGGCACTTTCACTCTAATCATCTTTTCGACTGTTGCAACATTCCCGAGCTATAGAATGATAAATACCCTCTGTGGTTTCCTATTCGAATATTTGTTCTGGTGTTTTCATATTAGTGATACTGGACGTTTTACCTGATGCAGGTACCATGTCTTGGTGGTCATTTTGAAAACGGTGACCCATATGAACAATCTTTTGCAACAGCACTCTTTAGTTTTTAAATATATGTCGAACGAGGTATCATTCACCCCATGTTTCCATTTACAATTTTTGAAGTTTCGCCCTGGGTCCCCATGAAGGGTGGCCCTGGGAGTCTCCGCGACAATATCAATCGATGTGCCACATGACATTTTCTGTTTGAGTTTCTGTTCGGTTCATTTATGTTCAACCGTTTTCATATTAGTGGTACTGCACGTTTTACTGTGTCTGATAGAAGCAACATGTCTTGGCGGCCATTTTGAATACAGTGCTCGATATGAAAGAACTTTTGCCACAACGCTTTTTAGTTTTTCAAGATCTATCGAACGAGGTACCACTCACTCCTTGCTTCCATTTAAAATTAAAGTTGGGTCCCGGGAACCCATGCAGGGCGGACCTGCGGGGGTGGCACCGCGACCATATATATATATATATATATATATATATATATATATATATAGAGAGAGAGAGAGAGAGAGAGAGAGAGAGAGAGAGATTGAGAGGGAGGGAAAGACAGAGAGAGAGAGAATTCTATTCGCATCAGCAGTGGATTTTGTTTCGGGAGAGGCTTGAGGAACGAGTGAGAAACATTTGCGTTGTATGTGCAATGCAAAAAATTATCACAAATTTATTTCGGGAGGGGTTTGAGCCCGGTAACCACCCCCTAAATACGCCACTGTACATCAGTCAACCGTTCTCATATTATCTAACACAGCACGAAACAAATTTTGAGTGAAGGAAATTTTAGTATTTATCTATATCAATATTCAAGACGAGACCGAGACTTTCGAGACTGACCTAAGTCTCGTCTCGGTCTCGTCTCGATTTATAGAGGTCTGTCTCGGTCTCGTCTCGGTATTTAAAAGTCCGTCTCTGTCTCGGTCTCATCTCGGTATATAAAAGTCCGTCTCGGTCTCGATCTCGACTCGATAATTCGAGACGAGACCGAGACGAGACCGAGACTAGTCTCGGTCTCGGTACCATCCCTAATTTGGTGCCTAGGGCAAATTTTGCGATTAGTACCCCTTTCATCTACATCCACACCAATAAACACACATATTAGTTTGCTGGCGCCCGGGCAACTGTTCCGGTTCCAGGATCTTGTTTTGATCTGGCCGTAGTTCAATTACTTTTGGTTACTTTTACCCTTGAGCTCTAAAACTGAGTAATGAATGTGCCTTTACGTTATTAAAATGATGAAGTGAGTACTCTTTGAAGCAAAAAGAGGAAATATGTTTTTCTTTCCCTAATATTAAACAGTATTAGAACAGACATTTAAATCGGGACTCTTTACAGCAAAAGAAGTATACGTGGTCCTTTTCTTTCTTTCGTTTGTTTACCTTCACTACTTTTTAGAATTTGACGCGAATTCAAATACACAAACACTTCACACCCACACAGAATGGCCAAAGCTCAGCGGTAGAACATCAACTTAAGATTCGGAAGATTCATGGATAAATATTCCAACTTAGGAGATTACCAAGATTCTTCCTCACTGGCCCTATTGACTAATTTCCATTATTTCTATCCTCTGAGTCTCGGATGTTTCAAAGTCTTAAAATAAATTCAAATGTAGTTGAAATAACGCTACTATCCTGTAGTCGATGCTAAATTAATATTGTAAGTTTTGAGTTTAGATTTGAAGGATCAGTGGTAGAGCGTTCACCTCTGGTGCATGGGGTCCCGGGTTCAAACCCTGCTCCCGCCAAGTAAACTTTGTGGTGGACAAACACCGTGTGCGTGGGTTTTCTCGGGGTTCTCCCGTTTCCTCAGACTTTCTTCATTCCACCATTTCATTCATTTCTCATAATCACCGTCTCCTTTAGCCTAACCGGCATAGCCGTGGGACGTAAAACTCACAGATTTCATTTCATTTCAATTGAAGGAGGGGCATTAATTAGTATATCCTGTTAAAAATCCATGTCACCACTGATTTACTGTTCTGCATAATTCCTACAATGTAATTTTCTCAGAAATGCTTAATGCTTAATTTTCTGAGAAATGCATATTTTGACGCAGAATTAATATAAATCTGTGATATAAATTGGTATTCACTGACTGAACTTACTGAATGGAATATCTGTAGACCAGTCCCACAAACATCAGAGAACAGGATGATACAACCTGGTCATGGGAATAACTACACTTTTACACAAAACAGCATTACTGCCGCGACCAAGTTCTATCATCTCGGTATCTTACCTGATGGTTAGTAATCAGGAGATTGTAGCACTGTCTCAGTGATAAATTTCTTAATTTATCTACTAGTAACAGTTTTGGGATGAAGCTACAGTTAAAATAGTTTAAAAGAAAATACTTCTGAAAGATTTATTTATAAAGAATCACTAATTTTTGTTAGCCTCATTTCCCCAGGCTTTAGTTAGTAGAATAGGTACACCAAGCGCTGACTCCGTTTTCCTTGGAGATCGCTAGCATCGCTTATTAACATCGCAGCAGAAAGATTCTATACTAAACGCAATGTTAACTTGAGAGCCGAATCACAAGCGCATTAGTACATTTTGGCGCGCGAACCTTTTCGCAGGGAAGCCTTTGTATGTGTGTGTATGTGTGTTGGTTGGGTTCTCATTCCCAGGGTTTCAACTGGCACTGCTCTGGGTCTCAGCTGATATGCGGGGAGCGGTGATTTCTCGTTCTTTTCCTGCCGCTACGAAAAATGTTTCTTGGTTTATTTGTTTTTAATAATTCATGAAGACACGACAATAGTAATAAATGTATTGGAAATTCGCACGTGATGTGTTTGCAATCCTCACAATTAAAACTCGAGAGCATGAAAACTATTTTGATTATTCATTTCAATTGATTAAGGTAAGGAAGGATAAGAAATGAAGTTACTCTCATATATCTACCTGGAAAAGGTCAATCATAAACAGAAACACACAAACAGCCACCCTCCCACATAATTTTTTTTCTCAAAGCACAGCAATTCGACGTTAGCAATGAGTAAACCAGCGGCGAACCGGCAACAATCATATCAACAATTTCTTCAACAGTTTTGTCTGTATATTTTTCTCTTAGTCGAGAGTACACATTGTTGACAATTTACTTTGCTTGGCTTTAAAGAGGTTTCCCTTCCTCGTGTTTGCGATAATACTGAAAAGATAATTCGGATTCATTCATGATTTCAATTTCGCGATTAACACTCTCCATGGTTTCAGTTTCACTACACCCACGTACCCACACTAACACACGCGCGAAGACGATATTTGGCAGAGCAGTGTTACCAGCGTTGCCAGTGTGAGTGTAATTGCACAAAATGTGTGCAATTCTGGCCTGTTTGTGCTTTTTGTGTGTATGACAATCTGTGTGCATTTTGTGTGTAATTTAGCACAGTTAAAAATTTTGATCATTGATGATTTTTACGAAGTTCCTTTCATTCAAATATTCATTATTTCCACCATTTTTTTTTCTGAAAATTGCCTTCTAAAAACTACAAGCTCCAACGCCTGACTCCAGGCCAGCGCAAAAAAAAAAAAAAAAAAAAAAAAACAGATAAAATAACAAATTATTTGTTATTATTGTTAATCTTTTGTTATTTTCTCTACAGTCTGATAAAACCTATCTTGCTTCCTTGGTACCTCACTTCTTGTTTTTCAGAGGCAGGTGTCATGACATCCCCAAGCAAAGACGCTTTGTTCAAGCAAGCAATGTGAATGAATGTTGACCCTCGATGTTGGCCAAAACATGAGGCGGAGGTGGTAAAAAGTCTTGTCTTCTCACCACTTGTGAAGAAAATGCCATTTTGCAAACAGATGAACGACAGAGTGGCCGATGTCCAATAAAAAACATTAAGTACGATAAAAGCAATGGCGCAGACTTTCCAAGATTTATGTGGGTACATATCAATGGCGGGTCATATTAGCCTATATGTTTTCATTGAAGTCTCGATGTTTGATTGATTTACTTTTAGTTAAAATATTTTATGAACATTGCCATAAAGGCCTGTGTTGTGAGAAAGTAAAATATATCGGTACTATAAGGATAAATTGGGGCTGCCCTAGCTCAGTCGGTAACACGACTGATTTAAACGCAAGAGAAACTGGTTCAAACCCGGGTTCAAGCTAAAAATCTTGTGGGTGCGCCGCACCCATAAGATTATTTATGTGGGTGCTGGAGCCCTGGAGCACCCACGTAGTCGGCGCGCATGGTTGAAAGTAAAATGAAAGTGACAATGGGCGGGAAGATGACGGTTTTACAATAATAATAATAATAATAATAATAATAATAATAATAATAATAATAATAATAATAATAATAATAATAATAATAATAGTAAATCAAACGCTGAATCCTTGAACAATGGCTGGTCAATGTACACTCATGTTCAAAATGATTGTCGCATATCTATAACGGTCGTGTTGTGCGAATATAATTGGATAATAAACTCGCAAGGCACTTCTAGTACTGTTACTATGTGTACAATCGGGACATGTATATTTGTGCTAAATTTTATAGAAAAAATATAAATACGAAAATTAGAATGAATACATCAAAATGTTGCTAAATGGACAAGAAAAGTTTTTTCGTTATGTTGTTCTTATTTACAGATCTTTTGACATGAAATTTACCACATACCTGTCTGCCGATTAAACACATAGTAAGAGTGTTAAATGTACCCTGTGATACCATTATCCAAATATATTCGCTCAACAAGCCTGTTATAGATATGCGACAATCATTTTGGAAACGAGTGTACGTATACATATGTACGTCATTAGACATAATATACATATAGATAGGTAGTTATGTATTGTGTAATGCTGTGTGCACTGTGTTACAGCTTGTGTGTAAAATTGTGCAATTTGGACGGAAGGTGTGTGTAATTTTGCTTGTCGTGTCTGGAAACACTGAGTGTTACTCTCTGCACAAAAATTGCAGAAGTTACATGTGAGTCCCGTTCTTTTTTTTTTTTTTTGTTTCATTTATCAGCAGGCATAGAAGTTTCTTACGGGGTAGCAACTCTATTTAATTTATATATCATATAAAAATATTAAGCCATTTCCTATCCATTGTGGACGATTTCTAGCGTTGATCAATTAACAAATTTTACTGGTCTTCCGTTTTTGATGTAAGATTTTTCACGTTTATAATCTTGCAACACTTGCAAGAGACTCACATCTTAGCTACCGGCTTTTCACTCTTTTCTTTCCTTCTCTCTTTCCGATTCTGAGTCGTGACGTCATTTTCATAACCCGTTACTAATAAATCTAGTACCTTTTATTTTAAATATTGTTTATGTATTAACATTTTTATATACTTGAACTCAATTAGCTCTTTGAATTGATTTCTTAAGTAATGTTTTACGTGTGTAACGTGAAGAACCATGTAACATGCGCGGAGTCGTCCGAATTGAAGTTGCGTATCTCGGATATCAGGATAAGGTCGCGGCGAGTATACTTAGTTGCCACGGCCAAGAGCGTTAGGAAATTTGACGTACTAGAGGCAAGACCAAAAGGTAGACGAGAAGGAGAATCAGTACCAGTAGCAAATAGTAGGTGTTCGTAGTATTCAGTATCTTAATTTTCTCGAACTACTGGGATACGAACAGCAGAGAGAATGACAGAAATAATAAAAACTTCTGCTCTCTTCTTTTACTGTACATTAAACAAGACCTCTCGATATTATTTGATAATAATAATAATAATGATAATAATAATAATAATAATAATAATAATAATAATAATAATAATACCAAATTATTTAATGGATGATTTGCATTTGTTCTATGTCGCCATAATCGACGGAAATTAATTACTTACACCATCAGGATCCTGCCGCCTCTAGTCGGATAATTTGTCCATGCCGACCAGATGCCGCTGTCGGATTGCCGACGCCGGTCACCGGCGTCATTCCGCTCGATTTTCGGCCGCGACGAGCAAAAAGAGATTCGTTCAACAAAAGAAAACGAAGAGAGTTAGAAGGTAATTTGTTGCTTTAAAATATGAATTAGGGCTTATATTTCCCTCTTATAAAGCTTTCTCGAAACAGTCGGCAGACAGTCGGACGACGACTGCAAAAAGAGACTGCCGGCAATTTCTTGAAACACGACGTCGGCGAAAGTTGCAATAACACGTTCCAGCGGCAACGAGTCGAATTTTGGAAAATGAATAGAGCCTGTATCTTCTTTAATGATGAAGTAAAAATTGAAACTGTCCGAAGGTTTTTCTTGTGGGTGGGCACTAATTCCATAAAATATGTCTTTTGAAAACGGAGTCGGCAGAAAGTCGGCATAAAGAGGACGGAACGACAGCGACAAGTGATGGTTGTACAGACGTCGAAACGTTGACGGCCTGCCGACAATAAAAAGGGTAAATGAATGAAAAGAAATGTAGTGAAGGAACTGCACGTAAAGGATACATGAGAAGTAAATATTTAAAATTAAATTACTAGTACGAGAGGATCCTTAACAAACATTTTGGAAGAAGACGGCAAACAGCCGACGGGTCGATCTCGGCAAAGATGCTCGGACAGGCGCCTAGCCGCCTTTGCCGCCGAAAAGCCTGATTGGAGAAATCGTTGTCTGGTCACGCTGTCTGTATGTTCGGTTCGCGTCCTTCATTTGTCACATGGTGATACAGTGTGGGTGAACTATTTGAAAACAAAGTTCGTTGATTATTATAGTCAAGTGAAGAAGAGTTTACAAGTGGAAAAAATGGTTTCGTATAAAAAATATTCATTCATTGGCACTTCAAGTTATGTATTAGTGTACCTGGTGGGGAAGACGACGAATAAACTAAATATTAACCTGCACATAAGTATTCCATGCGCAAAGATCTACATTATATACATGTGGTGAGTTCATGAAATATTATGCATATACATTTCAAACTGTCATAAATTTTATATGTTGTGTTCCATATGTTAATTGTTGCTGCGCATGAAAAAGATTCGGTTATAGTATGTTCCCGCGCACTGGCGTCTCTGCATAAAAATTTGTGGGGGTACATCAAAGAAAGTGATTTAAATGGTACTACCTAGCCCAATCTGTTTATTAACCTCGATTCTATTTGTTATCTTTCTGCTTATCTTCACGGACCCCCTAAGGTATATCAAGAACTCGATTACAATCGTAGGGGCAGCGGTGGCTCAGTGGTAGAGCTTTCACCTCTGGTGCTTGGGGTCGTGAATTTGATCCCAGGCATCGCAAAGTGAACTTTGTTGTGGATAAACTCCATGTGCCTGGGTTTTCTCGGGGTTCTCCCGTTTCTTTCCACTTTCTTCATTCCATCATTTCATTCATTACTCATCACCGTAGCATGTACGTCAGCGACGGTGGGTATACGCGTAAGCGAGGGTAGTGAAAACATGTGGGCTTTGGTAATAATATATATTTCACTATAACTTGTTATGGTTTTATACTAGTACTGCTTCAGTTGTAAACATAAAATACAGCTTTAGCACACTGTGCAGAAATACATTGCCGTACTCTTCGGTTAAGTTAGAAGCCACTTACATTAAAAACTAAGGTTTGTAAACTTTTGCAATTTCAAGAAGAAAATCGTGTACTGCAGTTTCTTAAAGATTTCACTTAACTTTTTATTTAAAAAAACGAGCGACAGTTAAGAAACTGTAGTACACGATTTTCTTCTTGAAATTGCAAAAGTATACATGCCTTAGTTTTTAATGTAAGTGGCTCTTACTCAACCGAAGAGTAGGGCAATGTATTTCTGCACAGTGTGCGAAAGCTGTATTTTATGTTTACAACTGAAGCAGTACTAGCATGAAACCATAACAAGTTATATTGAAATATATATTATTACCAAAGGCAACATGTTTTCACTACCCTCGCTTACGCGTATACCCACCGTCGCTGACGCACATGCTTCCTTCGGACATCCCCGCGCTACCGCGCGGGCCCATCAGCTTTGTCCTGCCGTGACTCAGTTATATAGAATTTTTGCTTTTTAGTGGCCAACTAGCACCAGGGGCGGATCCAGGGGGCGATCGGGGAAATCGACTTTCCTCCCAAAAGAGGTAACTTTCTTATTTTATATATAAATAAGACCCATTCCAGAGTTTGGAGTTCTTAAAAAGGACCTCTGAGTAGTATTACAACCTACCGCCCCCAGAAGTCCGTACTGGATCCGCCCCTGACTAGCACAGGTTTGTTTGTGTGTTTTTTTTGCACTGTAGTTTTTATGTCCCTAACCTAATGTAAAGTAATCGAACGTAACTTAATATAATCCAACCAAATAGAACCGGTTGGAGTACGTTTTGGTACATTTTTTTTCGATTTTCAAATTGGTCCTGTGATACAACAGTAATTCCCTAAATTTAAGTTAGGTTAGTTTGGATAATTTTTAGATTAAGAGCTCCGGCTTACTGCTAGAGGTGATAAATTGATTTTGTCTTTTTGTGAATAGTTGTTGCATAATAGAGTGCAAAAGTGACCCGCAACGTTTTCTTATGGCAAAAGTACTTAATAAAGCGAGGTGGTATACAGGCAGCACCTCTATAATACCATAGAAAGTACGCTATTTCCAAGCAGAAATCCGTACTTGAGGGGGAAAACATTAGCGCGGTGAGTAGTACACTGAGAAATATAATCAGTAAACAACTGGAGGTTAAAGGACAATTTGGCTGTAAGAACCAGTTAATAATTTTATGTATGCCAGGTGTGATATTTTCATGTCGCCATGTGGAAATATTTTAGAAGCAATAAGAAGAAAATTTGTGAAATAATTACAATTTTTCATTAATTATTTCGGGTGGTGCGGCAAAAATAAACCTGCACGGACGAACGTTCGGATTTGTACATGTTTTAAACCTAAATAACAAAAAGCAAAGATAATTATCTTAGAGAAATGTAGACCATTTCTCATAATTCTTAGTGCCACGACAACGTTTATGTTTTTTAGTATTCTCTAGTATTTAGTGTCTTTTTAGTAACCTACTAAGATCTACTAGGTTATATACTGCAGGACTTGTTTCATATGTGAGCGAAAATTTCCTATTGAAAAAAAATACAGAAGAAATCAAGTAGTGAATAAACGCTCTTGTGTACAAATTTACTTGTGGCGCAATACTAGACAAAACTGTTGAAAAATTATAATTGTTTCAACATTTTCCTTTTTATTGTCCCCTAGACGGTTTCCACTGGGCGGAATATATTTTACTTGGCATAAATAATATTAAAGGGGACCTCTAAAAATAATTGTTGAAAAATTACAATTCTTTTACGATTTGCGTATAAATACGGCTTCCAGATATGTAGCATAAAAATAGCGCAAATAATAAATCTGTGCTGGGTAGCCACTAAATAGCACGAATGTTATCTAACCGAGTCTAATAGGACGAAGCTGGTGGGCCCGCGCGGGGATACGTCCGAAGGGAGCAGGCGCGTCAGCGATAGTGGGAACATGCAGAGGTGAGGGTAGTGGAAGTAAGTGCGTTTTGAAAATGATCGAGTTTCAATAGCACGTGTTTTGGTTTCATATTAGTAACTCTCCACTTGTAAACAAAATACTGCGCAGAAATATGATGCCGGTGCACACGGTGCAGAAATAAGCCGCCCGTGGAGAATAGCATCTAATAGAGCCATTTTTCGTATGCACTCATTTGTTTTATTCGTCGTAAAGCACTTGTAATGATTTAGCATTAGTAAACCTAAGATACAGTTGTATTACATTGTATGTAATTAAGTTACCTGTAGAAATTCGTTCCTTATAAACATGTCTTTTCATGGAAAGTATTGAATTTTACCTCTAAATCTTCCAAAATGTAGTGCACCAAAACTACACCTGCACAAGACTGTCTTATTTTGATTTTTTGCGGGCCACGGTGGCTCAGTGGTAGAGCGTTCACCTCTGGTGCATGGGATTCCTGGTTCAAACCCTGCTCCTGCCAAGTGAACTTTGTGTTGGGAAAACACATGTGCGTGGGTGTCCTCGGGTTCTTCCTTTTCCTCCCACTTTCTTCTTTCTACCATTTTATTCATTTCTCATTTTCGCCGTCTCCTTTAGGCTAGTCAGCATATATGTGGGAGGTAAAAGTAAAAGATTTTTTTTTAAATTTTTATTTTATATAATTTGTAAGAAAAAAGTCTCAGCAAAATACTTTTCAAACAGAATGCAGCAAATGTCTCAAACGGATTGACGCGAATACCTAATTCCTCTGCCACTTCCTCATTAAAACGTAGTGATGTTCTGGCCGTATAAGTCAAAGCCTTGTCCATATGGGTCATTACCTGTTTCGCGTCTGTTAGATACAATTGTGGGATATCTCTCCAGTAGGTAAATATCAGAATGGATTCTTGGAAGTATTTGGCATCCACCTTCAGGTTTTCTTCGACCTTGCGTATCATCAACGTACCCTCATATCCGAATCCCGTAACAACCATAAATCCACGAGGGAAACTCCCTGCACTGATGAACAAAGTTGCTTCGCCGTTTGCCGTCAATGTCATGGTCAAGGATGTCATAAAATTGAGGATTCTGCCCATACAAAATCGTGAAGCCATACGTTACAGTTTCGCCACACCTACTCTGCCCGCTTCGCGTCACTAAGATGGCAATGTTTCGAGCCAACAATCATGGCGGAAACGAGAGTATCCAATCAAACGTACCGGCTCCAACGATGCGTGGTTGTTTTTTGCCTTCATTGAGTTCACAGGATGAAAATACGTATAGGCAGATCACCTATTTTATAACATCCTTGGTCACGGTATGTGGTCGCCGGAAACTGACTACCAGCAGTGATATGGATATATGACTTTCCATTTGTAACCCGCCAGATACTTTTCATACAGTTTCTCCTGCAGTTCGTCTTACGTTCGGCAAAGTGACGAGATAGAAGATGATGTACACGGGCCTTCGCACACTTCAACCTGAGGATCTTGCAAATGTTTTTGTTCACTGTTGAGGGCAGGGTTGGCTTGTTTAAACCAAGGTGGCTTAAACCATGGTGTAAACCTTGGTTTAAACCAACAGGTTTTTTCAATAAAACCAACTGGTTTAAACCAAACAACGAAAAATGTTGGTAAAAGTGTAAGTGTTCGGAAAATCTTGATGAACACACATTTTTGGGTTATCACATTTCACTCCCGTATATTATTCGTATTATACTCAGACCTTAATTCTCCATTCATTACTCAAAGAGATTATACTACAAAAGCAATTTTTTTTAAATATATATATGTTTATGAATGTTTCTTTTGAGATTGTTTAATAGGTTGTTATTATTGTTATGCAATTGCAATCAAAGAAATTCTAAATATTGTTTCGTTTTAATATAGTTAATGCTGCCGAGTTATAGTTTTGATTATTTTTTTTAGCGTTTCTCAAAGCTATGTTCATTCGATTGAATTCTTTCGATATGTGTTTAAGCAGAACATAAAATGTATTTGTTTTGAAACTTTTATCATTTTTACCCACCTGATCGATTGTACCTGCAGTTTATTTAAGTATATGTGCATTTTATTTGTTCCACTAACAAGGTTTATTTTAAGATGTAATATTTTGTATTCAGCCGAATACAAAATTCTCAATTGCCAATACAATAGTGTCGCAAAACCCTGACGCGTATCAAAGTTCTATTTCAAAGTAATATAATGCTATCTTCAGTAAATATAATATTCTATTTTAATACATCTTTTTGTCTGGTGAGGGACTTAGGGATTTATTGTTTAACTTGCAGCTTCAAGGTAATGTTTCAAAGATTTCTCAAGAAACTCCGATTCCTACCATTGGATATACGGCAGGATTTCTTTTCTTTTCTGATTCTCGTTTGGAGTGGCGACCGTATTGTTGTAATAAGGATTAAGTAAAAGTTAACTGTTTCGACGTAATTGAATTCTTCATCAATGACTATAGTTTTCATTACTTTTACAGGTTTTCTTGTAACATATAGCGTTGAAGCCGGTTCATTGCAACAAGATCTATTACACTGTGTAGTTTAGTTTTGGTGTGATGAAGTATATATTCGATTGTAATAAATATACGTGATGTGCCAACGCCGTACACATTGAAGAGTATATTTTTTAAAGCATTATATTTGTTCTATTTTAGATACTTCATTTATTTCTGGAAGCAAGGGGAAATGTTGCTCAAGAAAGACAGAAGTGTTGCAATGGAAGAAGATCCACAGAGAGCAGTAGCGTAGCCAGGATGTGTGTTTGGGGGGTTAGTGCTGTTATAGGTACATATGGACAAATTCCAAACAAAAAATATATTAACATAAAAATATATAAAAAATTACAAACATCAAACTACATTTTTGGACCTCTTTGAGGGGCCCGGCCTCTCTGGGCCCCCCTTCCCTACGCCACTAACGGAGAGTATTGACAAAAATCATATGTACTAACATCCATAAAGATATTTGTGAAGAGTGGTAGGATATATGTGGGACTACAGTTTTTTTTCCTTTTAAAACGGGTGAATTTCATTCAATCATAACATTTGTAAAAAATTTCCCATTTTAATGCGGTTTATTTCAAATCACACGGGAATGATGGTCATCACTTACCTTTCAAGCGAATATTGAGAATTACGGCTTTGAAATTGATTTTTGTTTTGCCAATATTACCTTAGTCTCCCTATCCAAGTTTTTGTCGTTAAATTCTTTTTTTATTATTACTTCATCTTTTCTATGCAGTATTGTAAAATTTTCTGTATTTCTCTATATTCTCACAATCCTGATTCTGAGCTACTTAAATTCTACATTACTATTTCACAGGTTTGAAATTTTCTTCAATTATAAAGACAACTGTTGTTTGATATTGTTCTTAACTTTTTTATTTTTATTTATTTTTTATTTTTATTTTTTTATTTTTTTTTGCGTGGAATCAGTTAAGAGAGAAAGTGTTATTATATTTCTCAGAGTACAAGCTCCGCCTCCTCCATCGCCTCCTTTCTTTTCTATCGCATTGATTTGTAGGGGAAGTATTCTTCCTTTTCTTTGAAATGAATAAGATTTTTGATGTTCTGATTTTACTGATTTCTTCTGAATATCTATTTAAATGTCCCTTGCTTTGTCAAAATGATCTTTTAGTATATATAAATATATTATTATTTAAATTAGATGTCATTTATGAATATTAAAAACATACAACATAGAATTTTATTTCCACAAAGTAAGAGACATTTAAATAGACCTGAAGAAAAATAATAAAAAGTAAAACCCTGAAAATCTCAAAGAAACAGAGGAAGATTTCCTCGTATATATCAATGGGCTAAAAAAGAAAAATGGTGGAGTTATTCAAGACAAAATATGGATAGCAGGAATTCTTTAGAATAATATAGTGCTTTTTTGAACATTGTAATCACTTCATATATATTTGCTTTTCTGATTTTACATACTGTATGAAGGCTATCTGTGTTAAAACTCAATGTTATGAAATGCTACAAATTTTCCGAAGGTATATTACATAAAACTTCTATTGAATGATAAGGTTCATTACATAGGCTAATGTATATAAGTTAATACGATGTGCATTGTATTTCGTTAATACAATTTGGTGTGTTTTTAGTGCTAATATAGACCAGAAAAAATTGTGATCTTCCCTTCATTTATTCTCTTAAAGAATTCCTTTAAAACAAAGGATCTTTGCAAAGTATTATGTTAAAACACTTCATTTTTTATGTAAATGATTTCATTAACCTTTTTTTCTCTATATAATGGGTATGAACTATGAGTATACTGTACATGTGGCTGTTTCACTTACGATATAAATTATTTTCTCACATTTTTCTGTTTCATTGTATACAATTAATGTATAAATTATATAGAAACGAATTAAATGAACAATTAGTTACTTAATTGTTATTTTATCTTAATATGATTTCCACTTTTAAAGTATATTTAAATAAATATTTAAGGCATAGAGTGAGAACTGATAGCTTGGTTGTTAGAACTTGTGTTTAGTGCATTTCAGTGTTTGATTTCTACGAATATAGTCATGGGTGTAAGTAGGGGTAAAAGTGTGGACAATGTGGGTGGACGCCGTCCCCTCGCTTCCAAGAAATATCCGTGGCGTCCCCCCACTTTCTAACTTAATTACAATGTGCAAAGATAGGTACGGGGGAATTCATGCGTCTCCCTACCTTTTCAAATCCACTTTTACCCCTGGGTGCAAGTAAAGCTGTACCCTGGCCAAGAGTGCCGATTTCTCTGTAAATTTGGGGGAGGGGGTATCCACATGCAAAAGGCATACATAGGGATTTAAAGACAAATTGCATTCAAATTATACCAAATATAGTATATTCATAAATACAATGCGAGGAAGCCCAAATGAGCTTTGAGGGGGGGGGGCTAGGTCATCCAGGATCGGCGCCCTTGACCCTGGTTTCAACAATACATACATGATGCATTAGTATTAATTTTAAATTATTGCCTCACACTTTCGACCATAGCCGGACAAGCAGACAAGTGATCGCTTCGGCCACTTTTTTTTTTTTTTTTTTTTTTTAATATCAAAGTTACAACAAATGCAGAGACAGTGTAGTATAAGAAAATGAATGCATTCAGAGACGCAGACGTGGAATTGCTAGTGAAAAATGTTTAACATTGTGGCCAGTATTTGAAGCTTGATTCATACACATAATCCCTAACGGCTGAGCTATACGGATATTTTGCAGAATCATTATATTTTAATTAGTTTATTTGACTCTGTGAATAATTTTTCGAGTTAATTTTATATTCACCATCTACTTGCAGTAAATTGAACAGAATATCAAAAACTCTGCGGTATGGAAATGGAAAGTAGAATTCACATTAAGGGCGGTGGGATACTGTCATGACTCCTTATAACATTGTTCTGCTTTTATTTCAATTGTTTCATATTGTTCACAATGTGTAAAAACTCACAAAGCTCCTGTTCTACTGTGTTTTACAGGACTACAAAAGCTTTATATTTTACAGGACTATTTATATTTTTCAGGTTAAAATTTTGTATTGATTTTAAGGTTAAGATTTTATGTCGAACCCAGAAATGTGTCCCAGTATAAACCGTTGAACCACTTAAGTTTGACGTGAAACAAATCCATTCCACAAAGCTAAATTCTTTCCCTTTTATAAAACTATACATTTTTCGTCTTTCTTCAAATGATACAGAAAGGTAGTAACATAATTTTATGGATTATTAAATAGACCATAAATTACTGTACTTTTAGAAATCTGTTATGTTGCAGCCGAAATAATTTTTCAAATTTCAATTAGCAAATTACTATAGGAAATTAAGGAATTACCATTTCGCATTGCATTGATAATCCTTTTCTATACTATTATTAATTAATATTTCCAATTATTCATTCTGAATCATTCTAAACAATGCTTTTACCTTTCTATATAAGACACTGTCCTCGGATTCATATTGAAAATAAGTACGTCACTTTATGTGGTTTTATAAACTAGAGAAAAATTTAGTTTTGTACATAAACGTTTGTTTCACATCGCTACGTTAAGTGGTTCAAAAAATATAAAGCAAGAACAATTCTGAATTGGGCATAAAATTTTAACCTTCAGAAAGGTTAAACACAATTTTAACCCTGGAAACTTTGTCAATATATGGACAACAAAGCAAAAAAAGTTATAACAAATTGAGTCATGGTTATTTCAACTAATAAAGGAGGTTATATTAGACGAGATACTCGGTTACTAGAATTAACTTACCCTATTACATTAACCAAGTAAACGGGTTATTTCAATTAACTGAACAGGTTAAATTAACCGATCTACTCGGTTAAACATTTGCCCTACCTTATTACATTAATCGAGTAAATATGTTATCTTAAATAATTTAATTTGGTATATGAACCGATCTACTTGGTTATACTTTTGTCCTACCGTATTACTTTAACCCAGTAAATGGGTTACTTTAAGTAATTGAATATGTTATATTAACCAAAATACTCGGTTACTGCAGTTGATGCACCCTGTTTCATTAACCGAGCTGTCGGTTATTCCAACATACCTTTTATTTCTCTCTGCCACCACATACCTTTTATTACAGTATTTTTATTTATAATTTTTACTTCATTAATTTTTATTTAAATCTCATTTTCCATTGGGAGTGTGACCTCTGTACTTCAAAAGGTTTAGAAAATCATTGACGATTAAAATCCTTTTTCCAATGGTTGATGGGAAAACGACAACCTGAAAAGACCGTATTCCGGCGGATTGCTGCGGCTTTTTTCTTTTTCGAAGAAAGCGTTTGCAACTAGCAAATTTTGATTGCATAGAACAGTGTTGTTCCTAGTGGTCGTGATAGTGAAAGATGTGCTTTCAGGTGGAAAATGTACTGTCTGTTCACATTAGGCGCACAGACATGTTAATTGAATTATTCTTAACGTTCATTATTAGCTGCTCAGTTGTTATTTTTAGTTCGCTTTTAAGCATTTGTAAGTCAACCCAGATACTTTCCCTCTATATAGCACTTAAATCGTACTGAGAATTGTAGAAATGTACTGCGTATGTACCGAGTGCAACATTACTGGTGGGAATCCGCCCTGATTTTCATTGCAGTGCTACGCATCTTTTCTGATGTCTGTCGACTGGTCGGAAAGGCAACTTTCCACCGGCGGCGCCGGGGCATTTTATGCGCCTTTCCGGTTGTTTGCCGACTGCTCGAAAGGACCTCTTTTCGATGTCAACTTCTCAATTCTCCCACAGGCGGCACCGGACCTCTTGCCGCAGTCGAAAAGTAGCCCTTTGTCGACTGGATATCAACCCTTCAGGAAGGCAAAATTTTCACCACTTTTTACAGTAGCTTTGCCTAAGTTTGCCTCCGTGCTATGATTTCTCATGAAGGGCACAATTGCTAGTTCTGAAAGTATATAATACTTCCATGTCCCATTCAATTTCTTCTTTTTTGGCTGAGAGTGCTGCAAAAAAGAAAAAAGGAACAAATTTTATACTGGGACACACACAAAAAAGTAAGTATTATACTTCAAGAACTTGCAAGGGTGCTCCTTGTCGAGAAATCATAGCATGGAGGAAGACTTAGGCAAGACTAATGTAAAAGCTGATGAAAATTTTGCCTTCCTGAAGCGTTGATTTCCAATCGGCAAAGGGCAACTTTTCGACGGCGGCAAGAAGTCGGATGCCGCCTGTGGGAGAATCGGGAAGCCGACGTCGAAAAGAGGTCCTTTCCAGCAGTCGGCAAACAGCCGGAAAGGTGCATAAAATGCGCCGGCGCCGCCGTCGAATAGTTGCCTTGCCGAGCAGTCGGCAAACAGCCGGTAATGAGCATTAAATGCACCGGCGCCGCCGTCGAAAATTTGCCTTGCCGAGCAGTTGGCAAACAACCGGAAATGAGCATTAAATGCGCCGGCGCCGCCGTCGGAAAGTTGCCTTGCCGAGCAGTCGGCAAACAGCCGTAAAGTTGCAGTAAAAGCGGAAAAGAGTCGGCAGAGGGAGTTTTTTTTTTTTACGATTTTTGACCGCTTGCCGCCTCGGCAAAAGGTCGGCAATTTTGAACAAGTAGATCGTAGTGCCGCCGCGGACGGGTGCCGGCTGCTTACCGGCGGCCTGCCACCGTCGACGGCTGCAATCACTCTTGCCGACCGCGGCATCCTGATGAAGTAGTGTACGAAGACTTTTTTCATCCAACACAAGTGTAATGTTTCACTGCAGTGCATGCTGTTTGTAAGTAAGCATCTCTTATTTTAGTTTCACTTTCAACATTGAAGCAAATCAGAATGCAGACTGATTTTTCTTTGTGTGTGTGTGTGTGTGTGTGTTTTTTGTCGAAAACAAAGAAGACAACCAGATAAGGAACAGAGGTTTAAAGGAACGTTCAGATGCTGAGGTCAGTGCATGCATCTTACAGATTTAGATAAATTAGACCTTGCTGTACTACAAACAAAAAGGAGCCTCAAGAGTTTTGCTCGGAACGCAGACTATTGGAACATACGATATTCTGCAGTTGGTAACTTTGTTGTCGAGATATGTTTCGGTAGTAGTTTAACTTCCGGCCACTATTAATTCACCGTTTGTCGACCTATAGCAGTATCACTGTTTGTGTGGGGGGTCGCTAGGGGGCCAATATAGGGGGCCCAGGCCCACCCTTGGCTCCGCCACTGATCTGAATGCTAAGGAATGGATTATATTTTTGTAAACACCAAGTGCTTCCATTAAAATTGTTTTTCCTCGAAGAACTCGCAACAGTGGTTTGAAAGAAGGTCGTTGATAGTGAATAATATGGATTTCATTAATTGTTCAACGAATAACGCATTTCTCAAAATCATTCAATGAGATTTTGGTTTTTCGTTGTGCTCGCTTCTTATTTGGAGTACGAAAGCTCCTCACAATTCGGTTTAGTTCTCCCTCAATCGTAACACGTTTTAGAGTACTTACTGAAACAACGGTAGCTTTAGATACTCCCCTTTGCACTTTTTTTACCTTAATTGGATTTCAGTTGTCATCCTCTACTTCATAAAATCACAAACATTAACCAGAATCTCTCAGCTTTTCCTGGGAATCGTTTTTGTTCTTCTAAGTTTTCTGTCCTTTTTAACCTCTATTATGATTTTAAAGAAAGGAGCGCACAAAACAATTTAACGCAGCACAGAACTAATACACAAAGAACACCATACTTCACTCAATATAAGAACTCTAACCTGTTCGGCTTTTCATATGACTCTCAAAACGTCCCCTTGTGTGCTGTCATGAACAAATATAGGTTATATATAGAAGTACTGAGACGTAACAAAGGATCTAGAATGCTAAAGTTAGGTCGAAACCCAGCTTGGTGCAACGGAATTATCTCCTGATTCTGCAAATGGTCATGGAGGCGGTGAACTAATATGCGTTCCAAAATTTTGCTTAGGGTAGATGTTAATTGTATCGGCCGATAAGACGTGTGGTCAGATGGAGGCTTATTAGGCTTTGGAAAAAGTAAGACTCTTGAGTACTTCGAAGTTATGGGGAAAAAACAGTTCGAAGTATGAACGTATAAATGATATTTAGTATGGTAAAGACAACAGGAGGGGCGTTCTTAATTAGTGTATAGGTAATAGCGTCAAAGCCTGGAGCGGAATTTCGTTTGTTGAGGAGTCTGTCGTGGATATCAGTAGGTTGAATCGGTACTGCAAATAACATAATCGAACTCCAGATCGTGATTGGGATTAGGTTGTAAATGTGGTAAGTTTGGGTCAGATCGACTATCGACAGCTTCGTTTAGATGTAATGGAGTATGCCAACCACGTAGAGGAGTGAAGATATTCTGAAAGTATTGGGCAAACGTGTTAGCTTTGTCTTGATCAGAAGATAGTGCTTGTTGATTAACAACTAATGGGTAGAGCGTCCGTTGAAATTTTCCGATGAGCTGATTGGACTGTCGCCAATATTTGGTAGGATGTGTGTTTTCGTTGAGTTTGTTACACGTCCTGGTCCATAGAAGGCGTTTGTATGCAACGATATAATTGTGTGTGATGCGCAGATACTGTCTATGGAGGCGAAGTGCCTGTAAGTTACGACTGCGAGTGTATTCTCTGTAAGCACGCCGAGCTGCAGTAATGAGAGGTAGGTATCGTGGAAGAAGTTTAGGTTTATGCGGAGTAATATAGGTAGTTGGAATATGCTGTTGGGCTGCTGTTTGTAGAGTCTGAGTGAGTCAGGTAACGGCGTTGACAAGGTCATCTTGTGACGTTAAGATAAAATTAGCTGAGAGTGAGTGTGTAATGGTTTCATAATAGGCTGCACAGTTAGCCTGATGATATAGATACACTTTCTTCTTGGGTATGGTATTGTGTGGAGAAGTATTGGTAGTTAATGATAGCTTAATGGGAACATGATCGCTCCCAAAAGAATCTAAAACATCAATAGTGATGTGAGAGTTGATCGATGTGGAATAAATTACGATATCTGGTGTGGAGTTGCTAGAGGGGCGAGTTGGCTGTGGTAGAATATGAAAGGTGCCGGTGGTATGAAGACTGATAAAATTCAAAAATCGCTGTTTCTCATGTTGAGGCCTACTATGAAAATTGATGTCTGCTATGATAATGAATTTACGGTAGATATCGGAGAGGTGTTGAAAGAATTGGTAAGGTATATCGTGTCTCGGCCTGACATAGATGGTTGCGAAGGCTATTGTATGACCCTTGAGATATAAGAATACAACATATTCTGGCAGCTGCAATGTCTGTGGTAGGGTAATAGAGCGATGTGGTATGTGATATTGTTCAGTCGTAACTTGTTCATTTCAATTGTTTAGTTTTGTTTAAAGATGTTTGTTCAATGTAACTTGTTACCTGTAGAAGAAGAAGAAGCAAGGTATAGTTGCTTGTTGAAACTGTGCATAGCAGCAGTGTGTGTGTGTGAGTGAGCGCGTAGCCTGTAGCTACATCATCGTAGTGTTCAATGTGCATTTTAGTTTAACTCGGGAATTGTAAGAAATATTAACAATATTATTAAACCGAATTATTAAAGAACGAACCAGCGTTTGTGTGATACAGTCCATCATAAAGATTTGGTCCTCCTACCCAGATGTTAATACGTGTTTATGTGTTTTATGTGACCTACGTGTTAAGACTCGTGTGTTAACAAGAAAGAAAAAACTGTGTGGGCGACAATGGAAGCTTACAATTCCCGAAAGCGTGTTTTAAAAGGAAAGGTCACTCGTGCTGAAAACTGCATAAACAATATCACAGAACAGGATGATATTAGTGTAGTTCAGGTCTACAAAAACAAAGTGAGTGAACTGTCACGTGAAACAAATGAACTTTTGTTGCTAGCAAGTAACTTGTGTGCCGAAGAAGAAATTTATTTGGTGCAAGAAGAAGAGCTTGCTGCTATTGAAGATAGACTTACAAAGCTTAACGTGAAATTAGTGGAAGTGCAGGGTAAAATATCTCACGCTTCTTCTAGTGATGTGAATAATCAAAAAAACACAACAGAAATTCGACTTCCGAAATTGCAGTTGCCATGCTTTAGCGGGAACTTAAATGATTGGCTTTCGTTTCGTGATTTGTTTATCGCAGCAGTGCATAATAATGAAAAATTGACGGGTGCACAAAAACTTCAGTACTTAAAAACTAGTCTGCAAGGTGAAGCAGCAACACTTATTCAATCTATACAAATAACTGACGATAACTATAAAGAAGCTTGGGACCTGCTAAATTTAAGGTATCAAAATAAACGAGAATTAGTCACGTCTATCTTGCGGCGGTTTGTAAGTCAAGGTCAAGTGCAGCAAGAATCAGCTGGCTCGTTACGTCGGTTGTTGGATACAAGTGTTGAATGTGTGCGATCGTTATCAGTGTTGGACATAAAAGTAAACGAATGGGATCCTTTGCTTATATTTCATATAACAGAGAAGCTAGACAGTGAAACAAAAAGACAGTGGGAACTTTCATTGTCAGACAGTGAACTACCAACATTCGACCAATTGGTGAAATTCATAGATCATAGGTGTCGCGCATTAGCAAGTAGCACTTCCAATGCAAAATCAACCCCCCCTAGTGAGTCAAACAAGAGTAATAAAAAATCAACAATAGCGCATCATGCTTCAGCTCAATTTTCGTGTTGCCAGTGCAAAAGCAAAAATCATCCTTTGCATAAATGTGATGACTTTCTTTCGCTGTCCCGCCAAGTGAACTTTGTGGTGGACAAACACCGTGCTCGTGGGTTTTCTCGGGGTTCTCCCGTTTCCTCCCACTTCCTTCATTCCACCATTTCACTCATCTCTCATAATCACCGTCTCCTTTAGCCTAACCGGCATAACCGTGTGACGTAAAACTTAAAGATTTCATTTCATTTTTCATTTTTCATTTCATTTTTCTTTCGCTGTCAGTTGATGAACGTCATTCTTTAGTGAAAAACAAAGCATTATGCTTTAATTGCTTACAATCTAATCATAAACTGTCCAGTTGCAAATCAGCATCGTGTCGTGAGTGTGGCAAACGTCATCATACTTTACTTCATTTTCCAAATAAACAGAACTCAGGTGTTTCAGTGGGGACTCATTTTTCAAGTGAAACTAATGTGCAACATGCAGTGTTATTACAAACTGCAGTAGTGATGGTGAAGGATTCATATGGTAATTTACAACCTGTGAGAGCCTTGTTAGATTCAGCCAGTGAAAAAAGCTTTGTATCAGAAAACTGCTCACAACGACTCGGTTTACAAAAACAGCCGGTGTATGTACATGTTTCGGGACTGAGTTCCAGTAATGTTGCTCGGGCAAAAGGTGTTGTTAATATTGTGTTTACATCAAGTTATTTTGTTAAATCAGAATTTTCTGTAGAAGCGTTAGTATTGCCAAAGGTAACAGGTATGTTACCAAAACGGTATATTCATAAAAGCAAGAAGTGGTCGCATGTTAACACGTTAACATTAGCAGATCCGAATTTTAATGTTCCTGACAGAATTGATCTGTTATTGGGTGCAGATATTTACCCTCAATTGCTATTGGCGGGTGTGTGCAGTGGTGTTAATGGTTCTCCCGTAGCAGTGAATACCAAATTAGGATGGGTGTTGTTTGGTTCTATATGCGACGATGAAGTGCGACGTAAAGAATTCACAGCGTCAACATATCATATCCAGTGCAACAGTGAAAGAATTTTGCAACAGTTTTGGGAATTGGAAGATATTCCTACACAAAATATAATGTCGTCAGAAGAAAAGCAGTGTGAAATTTATTTCGAGAAGACCCATCAAAGAGATGAGACAGGTAGGTTTCATGTGCAGTTACCGTTTCGCGACAACAGTGCAAGACTTGGTGAGTCACGTGAAGTGGCAATTAAACGCCTTAAACAAGTAGAAAGTCGTTTGAAGAAGAGGCCTAAGATGCGTCAATTATATGTAGATTTTATGCATGAGTATGAGATACTTGGGCATATGGAGATTATTCCAGAAAGTGAAATACTGAAACCAAACAGTGAAGTGTGTTATTTACCTCATCACGCAGTGTTGAAAGATTCCAGTTCTACTACAAAACTGAGAGTAGTTTTTGATGGTAGTTGTAAAACTTCATCTAATGTGTCATTGAATAAGTTACTTGTCGGACCTAGGTTACAGTGTGACTTAATTCCATTACTTGTGCGTTTTAGACAACATAATGTGGCATTGACTGCTGATATTGAGAAAATGTATAGACAGGTGAGAATCCAACCAGAACATAGAGACTTCCAGCGAATTGTGTGGCGTGAGAAACCTAATCTTCCGATTAAGGATTACAGGCTTGTGACGGTAACTTATGGTACAGCTTCAGCACCGTATTTAGCGGTGAAAAGTTTGCAGCAATTAGCGAAATATGAAGAAGAATCATTTCCTATCGCAGCGGCTGTAGTAATGCAAGACTTCTTTGTTGATGACTTAATCAGTGGTGCCAACTCAGTTAGTGAAGCAATTCAGTTACAAGAACAACTCAGTGCATTATTGCAGAAAGGAGGTTTTGAACTGAGAAAATGGGCATCCAACAGTCCGAACGTTTTGGACTCCGTACCCTCCCATTTGAAGCAAGCGACAAGTAGTTTAGACTTTGATAGTAGTAATTCAGTGAAAACGTTAGGAATTCAGTGGTATCCATCAAATGATGTATTTTCGTATAATGTCAATCTTGTGCCAGTTAAGTCAGTTGTAACTAAGCGTAATATTTTATCAGAAAGTGCAAAAGTGTTCGATCCATTAGGTTTGATTTCTCCAACTACTATTATTGCGAAAATATTATTGCAAGAAATTTGGAAACTAAATTTAGAATGGGACAGTCCAGTTCCTGAATGGATTTTGAGAAAATGGAGGAATTACTACTCAGAGCTTTCTTTATTGAAAAACATCAAAATCAACAGGTGTATCAGTATCACTCAAGCTACAAGAAGAGAGTTAATAGGATTCTGTGATTCTTCCGAAAAGGCCTATTGTGGAGTGGTGTATATGAGGTCTGTAACTCAAGACGGCCAAGTGAGTGTGAACATTGTTATGGGAAAAACGAAGGTTGCTCCAATCAAACAAGTGTCTTTGCCCCGATTAGAGCTCTGTGGTGCCTTGCTATTAGCTAAAATGATGAATCTCATATTAAATTCATTACGTTTGGAAGTGCATGATGTAATTGCCTATTCTGACTCTACTGTTGTGTTATCGTGGCTGAATTCGGATTCAAGCAGATGGAAGGTATTTGTCGCGAATCGTGTAGCAACGATTCAAACTCTTTTGCCATCAGTAAAGTGGCTCAAAGTGGATTCAAAGAATAATCCAGCAGACTGTGGTTCTCGAGGTTTATTACCTTCTGCTTTACTTGCACATCACTTATGGTTCTCAGGCCCAGAGTGGCTCAGATACCCCATTCTCCCAGAGTGCAATGAATATACAGTGGATTCAAGGTTAGTCAACCAAGAGGAAAGAAAACATATAGTTTCTATGCATGTTCATGTTGATACCTCCATTATTGACAATTGTTCATCGTTGGTGAAACTTGAGCGAATTGTTGCATATTGTAAACGCTTTATTAATAATTATCGTGTATCGCAAGGAAACAAGCATACAGGTCCACTTACAGTAACAGAACTTTTCCATTTACATATTGTTTCAATTTTTACAGTTCTTTCAAATTGTACTAATTCATCTTTTGTGTGTATCTTGAACGAGATCGTTCAAGGGTGGGGGCTATGTTCAGTCGTAACTTGTTCATTTCAATTGTTTAGTTTTGTTTAAAGATGTTTGTTCAATGTAACTTGTTACCTGTAGAAGAAGAAGAAGCAAGGTATAGTTGCTTGTTGAAACTGTGCATAGCAGCAGTGTGTGTGTGAGTGAGCGCGTAGCCTGTAGCTACATCATCGTAGTGTTCAATGTGCATTTTAGTTTAACTCGGGAATTGTAAGAAATATTAACAATATTATTAAACCGAATTATTAAAGAACGAACCAGCGTTTGTGTGATACAGTCCATCAGATATTGTAAACCAATGGCTGTTCCACCGTGCAGACGTGCGAAGCTGGGTCCATCGTGTCTGTAGAGAGTGTATTTGGGAACAAAGCAGGTTATGTAAGGAGCTAGAAATGTTTCATTCAGTGCAAAAGCGGCGATATTCTCCTCTAAAAGAAGTTGCTGAAACAGCACTTGATGTGTGAGGAGAGACCGTATGTTAAGAAATAACAGGTTGTATGCCATAATGTATAGAAGAAGAAAAATGGTAGTACTATAGAGATGACAAGTCATGTTCAGACAATTGATTCAGTAGGTTGTATCTGGAAATGGACGTTCGATCCGCTGTATGTCGCATGTAGTTGGAGATTATTGAGAAGTTTAGCAGAGTAAATGATTTGTTTGAGAACGTACGGGCGTTGATATGGCAGAATGTTTGTAAGGTCAAAGTTAAGAGTCGTAATAGATCTTCTGCTGTAACAGGATGTGTCAGGGAGCCGTCAGGTGGAGTGGGGTCATCGGAAGTTTTGATGGGAGCTACTAATACTGGCTTATCAGGGGTAGGAGCAGGCTTGCCACGACAGCGATAACTGTAAGATGGATGTTTTTCAGGACACGTGGTACATTGACGAGGTGCACTTGAATTTGGCAATTTCGGGTCAGATGACTCCCGCTACAATATCCACATTTAACAGTGTTTGTGCAGTTATGAGTGTAATGATCATTATACGTCTGGCATTTCTCGCAGCGGATTGGAAGCGGAGGAGGCGTTCGAGACGGTTCTACTTGTAACGGCGGCGATATACATAGGCCTCATTAGCTAAGAGATGATCAATGATTTGTTGTTGGTCGGTCAATACACGAACAAGCTAGGTAGAACCAGTGTTGTTACGTATCCTAATACATTTCTTGATTTCGAGATCCTTGTAGCGAAGCTCATCAAATATCTCATCGTCGGTGAGTTCAGGTTCAATACCCCTGAAACCAACTGATAGCAATGGTGGACGACGAGGAGGTGGAGGTGATTTCCGTTGGCGCGGGGAAGAGGC
The DNA here is from genome assembly GCF_964235325.1 of Thermobia domestica. Classification (NCBI taxonomy): domain Eukaryota; kingdom Metazoa; phylum Arthropoda; class Insecta; order Zygentoma; family Lepismatidae; genus Thermobia; species Thermobia domestica. The sequence goes on along the minus strand of NC_137467.1, from coordinate 161,032,115 downwards.
GTCAACACTGCCTGCGGTCCAAAGATTTAATAGGTAGCTTTGTTTCGAACATGTATATGAAAGTTAGGATTAGGAGATTTTAAGATGATGCCGTCCCTCGTAGGTATAATTTGATACACATCTGCACGCGGTACATATTTATTGATTTGCATGAAGATTGCTCGTGCTGTTCGGTACTTAGCGTCGAAGTTCTTTAATATGAAATTATACATTGTACCCTGATTAGCTGGCAAAGTGGGAGATGGTGGAGCATTAGCCCAGTCCATCTCCGTGTTTTTCACATTCATTGAGGCAGTGGAACCTTCTCCATCAGAGCTATAATGTCTTGGTTTCTTAGAGTCTGATTGCTTGGAGTGTCCGATTGGAGAGCGTGAGCGAGATCGAAACTCAGCCTGTTTCGACGTATCTTCTTTAGTAGTGTTCGTACCAGCAGAGTGACCTGGTTTCGTGGCTGTACCGTTCGCTCCTGTCGGGGAGGGAGGCATGATGATGGTTTAATCTAGCAGAATATATAACTTGAATGTTCGAGGCATTCGTATGGAGTAGGTGCTAGGGGAAGCCCACTGTGGCTCTCACTTGAGGCAGCAATACGTCCCAGCAGAGATGTCAGTCAGTGTAAGCACTGGCCCTCCACAAAAATACATGAAGAAAATAATGGGTGATGATGGCCACGAGGTACCTCTTGAGTCAACAATACGGACTGCAAGGAGATGTCGACTGTCTGCAGCACAACAATTCTAACTGAATGAACAAAAGTACTAATAGTCCCTCGCAGAGCGTTAGTAATCATTCTCAGACCTATGAATCGATGATAGATTCTGAATTCTTAGTTGAGTTGTCGGCGATTTTTTTGAGGGAGACAGGATTGATTGAAATCTTTATTGTCGCATAATATTTGGAAATATGATAAACTGCCACTAGAGGGTTTCGCCCTCTCTCTTGGCCTGGGATGTGAAAGCATCAATTAACTTTTATTACATTTGTTGCTGGGCAATGTGCTGTTAAAGAAACTATTGGTAACTAACAATTACTAAAACGCAAGATGTTGCAAACACATATATGCATATCAATAAAAAAAACAAAAAACAAAAAAAAGTAAACATTAACAATAACTAACACATAATAGGATAATAGAATAATAAGTGCATTTAGATAAATAATAGTAAAGAGGTGCAGTGAAAGCATCAAATAAATGAATATTCAAAATATGAAAAACGTGCTAACGAAATATAGGCATATTGTAATGGACGACATTCATGCTCATGATAATGAATGCAGTGCGCATCACATCACAACACAATGAAATATGTTAGTGAGACGAATGCTGGTTAGTCTTCTGTCTTGGGGCGGCTCAAGACTGATGAAAAACGTTGGGAAGCCCTTATTAGTGTTGTGGGATACAGTGCTATGATGGTAAAAGATGAGGAATATCATGATGAATGAGCTGTCGTCGGAAAAATCTTGCATGATGATGATCGTCTGGGTGTGATCGAGCATAAATGGAAATGAGGATGCTGAGTGGCGTATAGTAGTATCGGAACTGGGAGTCTTGTTCCAAGTCTATGAATATGGTCTCGAGAAATATATCTTTATATGAATGGAGACAGTTAGCTATATATTTTTGCCGTAAGAGAGCAATATGTTGGACAAGCGGAGGAAAATCGATTTTATTATAAAGATCATCATTGGGGTATGGTAGTCTTATGCGAAATGCGAGTCTGATAGCATGACGTTCGAGAATTTCTAATCTATTGTAAAACTTCTGCGGAGCAGAGCACCTAGCTATATGACCGAAAGTGAGGACACTACGCATAAAGGCTTTATAAGTATTTAGTAATAACTTAGAGTTTAACCCCCAGTTTTGACCCACGAGTCGGCGTAAAAGCTGTCATCGATTTTTGCTTTCCCAACAAGTTTCTGGAGTTGGGCTGTCCACCGCAATTTATCATCCAAAACAATACCTAAATAGGTAACAGTTTTAGTGGGCTGTAGAAGATGATCACCAACACGTATGCGTAGCAAATTTGGATTACGGTGAACCTTACTGCGGCGGTTGGGCGGTAAAATTACTAGCATCTGTGTCTTATCTTCGTTAACCGTGAGTCTCCATTTATCACACCATTGAAGAAATGCAGTAATCGTAGCCTGTAAGTGAACATTAATTTGTTGAATTGTTTTACCTAGCGTGAGGAAAGCAGTATCATCCGCATATTGGAACAAATATGTATTAGGTGCTGGAGATGGTAAATCCGATGCATAGAGGATGTAAAGAAGTGGCGATAAGCTTGAACCCTGCGGTACGCCGGTCAGTGGGAATATCGGATGTGATAATGTACCATTGATATTCACATAGGCAATACGATTCAGTATAAACGAATATATAACTCGAAGGTACGTAAGAGAAATTCCGAGTTTCAATAGTTTATAAAATAAGCCGTAATGCCAAATGCGGTCAAACGCCTTCTCGAGGTCCATAAGTACGAGGCAAGACGGTAATGCTTTGTTATAATGATTGGTAATTAAAGTGGTAAGTCGTAGTAGTTGGTCATTGATACTATATAGCGGCCGGAATCCTGTTTGACGAGAAGGTAGAAGGTTATGTTCGCTAAGATATGGATGGAGACGACGTACCAGGATTTTTTCAAACAGTTTACCCAAAGTAGAAGTTAATTGTATGGGTCGATATGAAGTCACGGAGTAAGGTGGTTTGTTAGGTTTTAAGAACATACAGCCCTGGGACACCTTCCAGTCCTGCGGATAATAGCCAGTGCGTAAAATAAACGTATATATTGTTGCTAAGAAGAGAAAAAACTGCAGTGAGCATTCTTTAAGAATTCTATAAGATATACTATCGAAACCAGGAGCAGTATTGCGTTTGCGTTTTAGGCCTCCGCGTATTTTATCAGTAGTAATCGCCTGAGTCAAAGGATTGTTATTATCTAACTCATGCGATATCGAAGGCTGAAGTAAGTTGCTGATTGCCGGTTCAGATATTCGTGCACTTAAGCGATGTGCGGAAACAGGTGGTGTAAAGACTGCTTGCAAATGAGATGCAAAAGCATCAGCTTTTGCCTGATCTGTTTGCAAAAGATGATCGTCCTGTACAAGGGGGTATGTAGTACTAACTTTCTGCCCAGTTAATAGGTTAAATTGTTTCCAGTACCTTGTAGGATGTGTTTCAGTGTTCAGCTTGTTGCATGTTTTACTCCAGCTAAGCCGTTTATGGGCAACAATGTAGTTGTGAACTGTGCATTGCCAACGACGCGCCTGAGCCAAATATTCTGGATTTCGTGTCTTTTCATATTCACGGAAATACTGCCTAGATTTTCTTACAAGTGAAAGATATTCAGGTGGCAACATTGGTTGATACGTTTTACCATGGTAGGTAGGGATATTTTTATTAGCACTTTCAACAAGAGCAGTTGTAATGCTCTGAACGGCTTTGTTGAGACCAGTTTCAGACGTGGGCGGTTCCAACTGATCCATTGCTATACTGATATCAGTCCTGTACTGCTCCCAATTAGCTTTATCGTACAAGAATAGAGTTCTTTCGAATGATGGAGACGATGGTGGGCGTGTATGGTTGATTGTAACCTTTATGGGTAGATGATCACTACCGATGCAATCCAAAACGGATAGAGTGACTTTAGCAACTAATGTAGGTGTACTAATAAGAACATCAGGGGTAGTTTGGCTACTAGGCCTGGTATGCCTGGGTAGGTTATGTATATGGCCATGTAAGCCGAGAGATATATAGTCAGAGAACTGAGTTTTATCTCTGTCGGAGCGACTGTGGATATTGACATCCGCCAAGATTAGAAGATTGCGATACTGCGAAAACAAATAAGGAAAGAATTCTAGCGGAATTATATGCCCGGGACGGACATAGATCGTAGCAACAGTTAGCGCTAAGTTTGAAAGATAGATTGTCGTCACTAAGTGCTCTGGCAATGGAACATTTATTGGTACAGAGTGACATCTATAAGAAAGTTTATTGCGGATTCCAATCGCCACACCGCCTTGTGCTCTGGCGTTGGTGTCTGGGTAATCATGCCGTACAAACTGATATCTAGGAAAACGTACGGTATGTGCTGGGTTAAGCGCTGTCTCGTTTAAAGCGAATATATCGACTGTTTCTTCTAAAAGTAGTTGTTCAAATAGTATTTTATGTTGAGATAACGATCGAATATTCATAAAAAGGATGACAAGACCCATACTCAGACAGAAAAAGTTTGGTTTAAACTACAGTATCAAGTGGTGCAATATGAAAGTGAACAAATGGACCAGAATAGGTGGCATACAGATTAACTTGAAATATAACAGAGGCCGCCGCAATAACATGGTCAAGAATGAGCTGACGTTGAAATGGAAAAATATTTTGCAAAATAAGAGTGATGTATCTCAGGAAGTTTTCCACGGTGATAGGTGAAGCAATAGATTGCGAGAATGGTACTGAAGCATCCGTCGTACGGAGCGGGACTGTCATTTCTGGTTGATTTGGATCAGGTGCCGGCTTAGACTTGCATTTGTAACTGTAAGTAAGGTGCGAAGTACTGGAACATGTGGAACAATGTGGTTGTCTACCCGTATTAGGGCACTCCTTGGTTTCATGTTGTCCTGCACAATACCCACATTTGGGAACATTTGGACATTTTGACGTGTTGTCGGTGAGAGAAACTTTTTGGTTACTTGTCCTGAAGTACAAGATATAAAATTGCGTTATCTTGATGATCCTTCATAATACACTAAGATGCTAACAGGAATATCCATATTAAGTATACATTCTCACGAAGTTTATTACACGAAATAAGAAATTTAATAAAATGTTCAGTACACTTTAAGATTGTTAATACAATTGGCAACCATTTACTATGTCAAACATGCTGCCATCTATTGTAAACAGTAAACACTGATGGAAACCTGAAACAATAATTCTTCCACCTTCGCTAGTAACAGAGGCATAGGCGTCTCTGGCGGGGGGGGACGAGGGGGTCGCGTCCCCCCAATATTTTGAAGTACAAAATATTCAATATTTCATTCTAATTTAATTTATTTACTAACGACAAAAAACAAATAAACTTTCTTCGATGTCCCCCCAAATTTTACATGCCAGAGACGCCAGTGCACAGAGGTAAGTTGCTTTTAGATTATCATGTCTCATTCATGTTAATTATATGGTGGTTCTGCCTTCTGTAATTATCCAGAGCTTGTAAGCAAATCAATCTCTCTCACCAAACTGCATTTTTTTCAACAAGTAGTATTCTATAGTTTTCAACCTTAATTCATCTGAATGCTAAAAAATAGATGATTTTTTGCAAACACCAAGTGCTTCCATTATTTTTTTTCTCGGAGAACTCGCAACTTTGGTTTGAAAGAAGGTCATTGATAGTGAATAATATGGATCTCATTAATTGTTCGACGAATAATGCATTTCTCAAAATCATTCAATGAGATTTTTTTTTTCGTTGTGCTCGCTTCTTATTTGGAGTAAGAAAGCTCTTTCTCATAATTCTGTTTATTTCTCGCTCAATCGTAACACGTTTTAGAGTACTTAATGAAACAACGGTAGATTCAGATACTCCCCTTTGCACTTCTTTTACGGTAATTGGATTTCTATTGTCAGCCTCTATCTTCATAAAATCATAAACATTAACCAAAATCTCTCAGCTTTTCCTGGGAATCGTTTTCGTTTTTCTAAGTTTTCTGTCCTTTTTAACCTCTATGATGATTTTTTAAAAAAGGAGCGCACAAAACAATTTAACGCAGCACAGAACTAATACACAAAGAACACCATACTTCACTCAATACAAGAACACTAACTTGTTCGGATTTTCATGTGCCTCTCAAAACGTTCCCTTGTGTGCTGTCATGAACAAACACCTCGGGAGAGTGGGTACAAATAGGATCATTTTCTTTTACCACCGAAAGTGACAAACTTCCTTGTATGAGGGAGTGAGGAGTTGGCAAGTCTGTAGCCACTATTTCATTATTATTATTATGCGAATTTTGATCCTTAACTTATACATCAAACTTTTACTTTCTGTATTTGGACTGCGAGACTGTTTTAAATTTTTCTTTCTGCAGTTTCGTTTTCAGTTTATAATTTGTATCTTAACTTTTAATTTTACATTTTACTTTTTGTATTTTAGTTTGCAACACTGTGTTTAATTTTAATTTTTTCTTTCTACAATTTCATATTTAGTTTTACATTATTTTTCTTAACTTGCACTTTTACATTTACTTTTTGATTTTTTTAATTTTAAAAACTAATATTCGAAATATTAAGCTTTATTTAATGAAATAATTTAAGAGATCCGAAGAATCTTCAACAACCAAGTTTTTTTAATAGGATCACACATTAGTATTTTCGAAACAAGTTTCTCTTTATCAGATTTCATTGAAAGCGGTCCATAAAAAATTAAGAAAGAATAAAAGAAACGATTCAATAAATAAACAGCTCTTTTACAGGAAACGCATTATTTAGAAGTTGAGAACGTATCTGTTCCAGGGAATATACTATATAAGCTGTTAATCAACATATGTTATGATTCTTCCAAAGTGTTGCAAGATACTGTGTAAGTAACGTAATGATCATGAAATTAGTTCGTGTTTGTTATAATGTAATATAAATAACACTTTCCTTATATTACCAATACCAATTTAGAAAAAAACCTACATTTCAAAGTATCTGCGTACGAGATTACAAACTAAATATACCTAGCTACGAGATTAAAAACTAAATGCATCTGGGTGCGAGATTTCAAACTAAATGTATCTGGGCGAGAGATTACAAACTGCGTCTGGGTATGAGATTACGTTTAGCGTCTATATAAGACACGCGAAATCGACGTGGCCTCACCTTAGAAAAACTACTATAAGAGTTAAGACGTTCCTGATTGTACACTACGTGTTGTAATTGTACATAATACAACAGCAAGATACATTACGGGACATTGACATTTGCAGATATCGTAAAGTACTGCAGGATTTGCTGCTAAACTTTCAAGTGGCTCGTAGGTGTACTGAAAAAGTTACAAGACTGTTATTGTCGGAAAACATGTAATGGAATATAGCAAATAGTCTGCTTATCAGACTTTACAATTTTCAGTGAGTTTATCTGCTGCAAACTTTGGTAGTCTGTGGGCGGAATTCTTGGAATTGGCTAGCATTTTTGGATTCTGTAGTAGTCTGCATGTATATAAGATAGGTAAACTTAGGGGGCTAGACAGTTTTGAAGAATCAGTGAAAAAGTGAAGACGTTTTCTGATTGTGCGTAGCGTGGAGCAATTAACTTCTATTAAATTATTTACGCCAGATACTAAATTACAATATCGAAAAGTAGTAGAGGATTTACAAAAAAAATTACGTTAAACTACGTTAAACTGCAAAAGTTACGGGAGCTTTATCATTATAGTTATTGGAAATTATTTTTGGCTTTGCCAATAAATTTTCAACTGGTTTGTCGGTATATTGTAAATGTTACGGGATATTATCATTTTCAATAGAAACTGTTTTAGCTAAACCTTTGTTGACATTGTATTTTCAGAAACTTTTTAATGTATCTTTGATAAATAAGAAGTAATTATAGTGTCTAAGAAACAATAACTGAAAAATAAACGTGTGCTTTTTACTTAAACAGTGTTACAATGGAGGCCCGTAAAGTGATTTGTGGCATGCTGGGAACGAAAGAAGCGCGCAGGCACGAAAATCCAAACGATGATTTATTTACGTGGGACGTGTTGAGGCAATGTCATGCTACAGGTGCGAGAGTAAACAATAAAGCTTATTCCAAGCTATTACATGCGTTGTTCATGCATTTTGTCTGTGATCCTAATGTTGTTTTGAAGTATTCGAAGTCTGAAAAAGATATTGATTTTTATCATGTAGGCTTCTTTCGCAAAGATAATATGAGGAAAAGTTTATGGAATTTGTCTGCAGAGACTACTATCGGTTTAACTACACATGAGTCCAATAAGTTCCTCGGTATTCTTCCGGAGTGTAGCTCTAATTGTGAACTAGAACCTTTAACGTATGGTGCTGGAAAAAATGAATATTTTCGTATTGTGAATAGGACAACCAAACATACTTAGTTTGTACTAACATGAAAGGAAGTTAGCATTGAAGGTATGCGTACCAGTGGAATTCACGACCCTGAGGAAAACACTCATTCATTATTTGCATTTGTAAATGAGCATACGTTAAACGGCGTCGTCGGTCAAATGTATCCACGATCAAGAAGGCAATATACATATCGTGGCGTCAAAAGTTAAAATTGAGCCCCGAGGTTCTGTTTCAGAGTATTGAAAATGTCCTAAACCAAAATTATTTGTTTGGGGACAAAGTAACTTTCAAAATTCATATTGTTGATCGCGTAACAGTAGGGGTAGTCTTGTGACACACCTGGAACAGTGTACTTCCCAATGGAAAAGGATGTGTATTGCCTTCCCAAGAGCATTGTGCTTTTGAAGGCTAAAGCTGATCGCAAATGTACGAATTGAAAAATCATCCTAAACAATTGTTAAAACAAGCAGAGGATTTGTTTGTCAGTGCTAAAGTTGACATTGAAATCCGCAATGGGTGTACAATTCATGATGTGAAAAAGATACAAAATAATCTAAAGCCACATTACGAAATTGTAACTTACGAGAAGAATCGTTCGACTCGGAAATATACTGTATTTTATCTTGGAATACATGCATCAAAGAAAATTTTAATCTTGTGCACTGAAGGACACTATGAATTAATTACTAATATTAGAACTCTGTTGAACAAACATGGTTATTGTCAGTATTGTTTGGAAGGATATGATCATACAGAAAACCATAAGCTTAATTTCAAATGCGTGATGTGCGAAAATATCTCAATATTTCTAATGATGATGAATATGATGATATTAAACGTGAGCTTGATGACTGTCGCAGACTGATTTCTTGGAAATACGATTTGGGAGATATAAGGTTGATGGGTTTCAACCTCCAACGAATAGTTTTCGAATTTCATGGGTGTTTTAGCACGGATGCTTCACCTGCTATCCAACACTTCGACACGTGCCCCTAAGCAAGGTACATTATTACAAGACCGGCATGAAAGAACCGCCACGAAAATATCATTCCTGAAAAAATTAAATACCAATGTTGTTCAAATGTGGGAATGCGAATGGGATCATTGGGTGAGGATTGATATGACCATACAGGAGTTTATTCAAACTCAATGTAGGGATCTTGTTGATCACCTAATACCCAAGGATAGTTTTCTCTCTGGTCGTACCGTATGTTTTAATGCTTTGTTTGAATGTACCAGCGAGGAGACAGTGGCATATTATGAGGTAACATTGTTATAGCCTTCGGTGATGGCACATAAACCAATGCCTGTAGCTAAGCCAGATATATACAGGAGGCCGGTCTTTTCAGAAGTGGAAAGTATTAAAGGGTTAGTTAAATTCATCGTCTTGCCCCAAATGACTTGTATTTTCCGGTTATACCATTGGTCATCTTTTGTTTGGGTTGTGCCGTACGTGTATAGAAAAAAGTATTGACAATTGCCTGCTTAGCGATTCCGAGCGTGACTTAACAGCTGCGTACTGTACGCCTGAACTCCATGTAGCTTTATAGGTGGGATACAAAATTCTGCAAGTAATTTAAACATAGGAATTCGAACTTAGGGACCCTGAACTAGGGGATTCAGATGCTCTGTTTAAAGAGTATGTGAATCCTTTATTCAAATGAAGCAGGAATCTTCGGGATTCCCTGCTTCTTGCAAAAGTGAAGCAGATAAAAAAATATATTGCAGATTAGTATGCCCATGAAGACATACTGTTAACGGAAGAAAACATTGAATTGAACCCGGGATTGAGGTATATTTCTAAAACCCGGGATTGAGGTATGGACACCAGAATACGAGTTGCAAACTATATTCTATTGAAGAGCAGCAACGTATAAAAACATTGATAACAAAAACAAATCATTTAAATTCTCAAATGTTGTCCTTGCCGCGTTCATCACCTCGTGGGCATGTGTAAAACTTTATGAATTATTAACAACAGTAGGGTCTGACTGTGTACTGTACTGCGACGCCGATAGTATTATGTTTGTACAGCCACGTAAGTAGAAACCTCCAATTTACTTAGGTTCCTACCTGGGTGAACTAACTAAGTTCCAGAAGGATAGGAAATTAATGCGTTTATTGGATTAGGGCTGAAGAATCGTGCGTACCGTTTAAAAGAAATTGGAACGGGGAAAGAATATTATGTACTTAAAATTAGAGGAATAACTTTAAATCATTATGCGTGCCAAGAAATTAATTTTGATCATTTTTATAATATAGTTCGCGATAAAGTTGACAAGAAACACTCAAACAATCCAGGGAGGATTGTTCGAAAGCAGGATTTTGTTATTGTGTCCCGGCCTGAAACTAAGAGACATCAAAAGGTTGGAAATGAAAGACGACGACTTGATCCTCAAAGCTTGGCCGACTTTCGGACATTGCCGTACGGTTATTAAAGTATTATTCGTGTCGAATGATTGGCATTACTGGTATGAGTGTTCGGTAAATATTTGTTTTTATCTTATATTAAATGTGTCCTAACATATTGACATAGTCATGATATTCTCGGATATGTTACAGAAGTAAATTTTATAAATATTTTCACGACACCCGTCAACTAGAACTTCCTTACATGTATGTATGTAAATATTGTAAGTATCAATTACATATTATAAATATGTAAATAATATATTGTAAATAATGTTATTGTAATTAATGTAAATATTGTAAATATTTTTATTGCAAATAAAGTATGTAAATATTATGAATACCTTATTTAAACAATACTGTAAATATATAATTATTTATTACATTGAATACTTATAAATATATCAATCACCTAAATATATGTAAATATTATCTCTAATCACTATCATAGTGTGCCACGTATATCACTGAAGAAGAACAATTAATGGTAATGAAGAAATAACAGAAATTTCAATTACATGTTTTATTTCAAATTACGATCTTCTATTAAACATATATTGGTATCATATCAATAAGTATGTGTATTCTGCATAATATAAAGGAGGAATATATACTGCGTCACATCATGTATTTACCAGTCATATATACATACACTTTTACATCTTTTAATAATAATTTATGTGACGCACAAACCTTTATACAAAATATTGGTATCTTATAAATAAGTATGGTATTCTATATAAGATTAAAAAGGAATACATATGATTCGTATAAGGTAATAATGGCTTGTACAGGGACGCACAAATAAATTATTTTCAAATTAGATTTCAGTTAAAACTTCAATTAAAAATTGATATCGTATGTGCTTAAAATACAACTACATAACTAACGAACACTTTCATACGTAAAAGTCACAATATAAAGTATATCAAAAAACAATACATTTAAGACATGGATAAATCAGTTACATAGGTAAAGATCATAAAATATAACCATACATTACAAACAAAAGTTTAGGTAATGCAACCCCCATTGCAATCATAACAAGAGGTTATACAGCCCTAACAATCCAGTCAAGGCAAGGTTACAACCCTTACATGTATAAAGAGTCACAATATATAAGTCAACAATACAAACCAAAAGTTAAAAGCTATGCAACCAACATTATTCCAAAAGGAGACGTTAACCAAGCCAGCATCTCGTGAAAGGTAAGTTTAAACGCTTACATGCATAAAGACTCAATATATATAAGACTTTCCGATTATCAACCAATAGGAAACAGTGTTATGTCCAGTACTTGCTTGCTGGTCATGTTCTTTGTGGTGACCGAAAAGTGAGCCAAGAAATCGGGCTGGAATCGCACGAGAGGCGACAACGCAATTTGCGTGTGGGGAACTACTTCAACATAAACCTTCGTCTGTGCATAAACCGTATTTTAAGAAAATACTAGAAGAATTTTTCTATATTCCAAGCCCGCAGCGAACTCAAGTTTACGTTTCTTAAAAGTTCTTTTTTTATTAGTAATGTTGAACTAGTTTTATCTACGCTCAGCAGTTATAGGACAGTACAAAAGGGAAGATCCCGACTCAGGAGAGATATTTGCAAGTAATTTTAAACACGTATATTTGACACACCTAAAAGAAGCTAGCACTATAACCGTCCCAAGGGCGTTATTAATAGAATAAAACCGTAGTGACAAGATAAAGTGAATTGTTTGATCAGTGCTCCAGTTTTACAGTCACGTCGGAAAGAAAAAAAAGAAACGAAAATTAGCCACTTACAACGTGCACGAAAGGTTATTGTCCAAAGGTGTATATATATATATATTTAGCTAGATATGGAAGCTATTAAGAAAAGAGTAATTTGCAATTTAATATATGCGAACTTTTTTTAATTATATATTTGGTATTAGCAATACTAGTTCATTTCATTGTGTCTATGTTTAATATTTGTACATGTTTTAGTTCATATTAATAGATCAAATTCATTGTGTCATTTCTTCCATGTAAGACAAATCATTTAATGAGCAAATATGAGTATTTAAAACCAACTCCCATTGTTCGATCTGTTATTTTTTTCTTTGAGTGTAAAACCTAATTCCAACGCGAGAGTTTAGGTTGCGATATGTACTTCGCTTTGATATGGAAGTAGTGAACTATCCCTCGCGGTGGACAATTATAGATAAAGAAAGGAGGTAAAGTTAATATTCATTTTCTTTTTGCTTCTTAAATCAGGATAGTTCATACGTAACCGACCACGTTGCGACCAATCTTGTCATTCAAGTCTTCCCAAACTTGGATGGAGGTTGGCAAAGCATGTTTATGCATCCAGACGAAGGACATGATTGGGAGAGTTTTACTTTGAGGTTAACTTAAATCGGAAGTGCAAGGACTAATTCACACGACCTCCTTCATCAAGCGATAGCATAATTAATTGGTGGTTCCGCCCAGGAGACATTTACAATAACGTGAAAAAGTTCTTTTAGTTACCGGTGTTTAATATATATATATATATATATATATATATATATATATATATATATATATTTGGTGCATTACTAGTGTGAAGTGTATGTTCTCTTTAGTGGTTTTGTATGTGTATTAGTTGCATTAATGTCATTCTAGAGAGGAATTTAGCTACATTTAGAGAAATTATTAGATTCTCTTCGAGGAATTATTAGTTTACTTAGTGTCAATTAACAGAATCATTCACAATGGCAGAGTCTGAGAAGTTGAAGGAAATTCTTACCACTTTGCTCGAAAAACAGTCAGAACAATTAAGTATAAAGTTGGAAGAAAATAATGATAAAATTGCTAGTTTAAGGGAAGATCTGAGTAATAAATTTGAAGAACTAGATGTTAAGTTAGAAAGAACAAGTAAAGATATAATGCAGACTAATAATGCTGTTTCTAACATTACCGCGCATATTCAGGCCATGGAGGAGAAAATAGAGGAATATAGGGATGAATGTAGGAGGAACTCCGAGTCCGCGAAGGCGCAGATTGAAAGTTACCGGGCCGAAGTCGCACAGGATTGCGAAACAAACCAAGAAAAAGTTAGAGAACTAAAGGACAGGCAAGCGTTGTTACAATTTAACATCAACAAACATTATACCCGAGTAGATAACCAGATTTTAGAATTCGAGGCAACGATAAGTACCGGAAATACGTATATTCGGGAAACTATGACAGGGTTACAGGAACAACGTTGCAAAGTAAACCAAATGCAGCATAATATTGCGGAAATTAAGAAGGTAGCTTTACGAAACACAGATAACGTCAGGCAGGCAACAATGCGAGTAGATGGATTAGAAACCCACACGATCCATTTCATCCACGACGTTATTCGACAGGTGCAAAATATCCCCACCCGATTAGCTGTTAAATCAGAAGTAGATCAGGAAGTTAAGAGTAGAGTTTTTAAATTGGAACGAGAAATTGGTAATCTACAAAACAATATTAATCAAACGAGTAATCAGAAGTTCAACCGCGACTGAAATATTTTTACGTATGAAGCTGACGATAGTAGTGAGCACAAGGATAGCAGTGAAGGTTATGGATCCGACCATTCGGAGACCAAGTTAAAGGGTAAGACATATTTTCTTAAAACGCGCAAACCTTGCCGTTGTATTACCATTCAAGAAATTCGAGATTTACCGACATACAGTGGAATGCCAGATAGAGACAGCCCGTTCGTACTTGCGTAATCTTCAACACAAATTAGATCTTTTGAATGTACATGAAGATGCGGTGTTGCCAGTATTACCGAGTTTGTTGCAGAACCCGTGTTTAGAGTGGTTTCCAACACGCCACATCTTGTTAACGACTTTTGAAGAATTCAGTCACGCTTTAGTTAATGAGTTTGAATCTGAAGCCATCGTAGTGAGCAGATTGACCGCTTTGCGAAATACTTCATTCGATCCGAGAGTTCATGGTTCAGTTTTAGAATTCGCAACCACCCAATATCGTGCATTAAGTGATTTAAATCCAGAAAGCTCGCCAGCAAAAATACTAGCCAGTATCGTGTCTACACTACCATATAAATATAGAGAAATGTTTGCATTCTATCCGTGCACAGATTTCGCGCAATTCATTGCCAGCGTTAAACGTCTCGAGTCTTTACGACAACCTAATGAAAAAGATTACAGGCGGGAAGGTAATGATTATGAGAATAGAAATAAACCGTACTAGTCGGTCAGGGTACAATATAGTAGGTCAACCAGAGATAGGCCCAATAACAATAATAATAATAATACTCAACGAAGTAGAAATTCAGACGAAACCAACTTCGGAAGAAACAATCGGGAGAATAGGCGTGGATAGCATTTTACGAATGATCCTCGTACAGATAGTGAACGATCGAACAGTGGCCCAGACAACAACGCAATCATAACAATAACCGCAATTTAGGGAATCGTAATAATCGGCGAAGGGAAAATAACCAGAATAATAATAATAGCAGACGTAATTTCAATTTTCATTCGAGTAATGAACGGCAGAATTGGCAAGAGCGCACGCCCGAGCGAGACGGTGTGCACACGTTAGATCATATTCAGTAGGGAAACTAAGATCCGATGGGCATGAAAGGGGCGCGTCCATCGAGGGTAGTTCGTTTATAAATTCCCCGAATTTTATACGAGTCAGGAATTATACTTTCGCCACAGACGATGCGCCAGATAGTGATGGAAGGAGTGATGTTAAGGTAGATAGCGAAGAGAGAGAACTTGTTACGGCCTATGACCGGGATTACTCCGCGTATATAGAAACCAAAGGTAATGACATCTCAGTTAAAACTCTCCTTGATACGGGAGCAGACGCCTCACTAATTTCATACAAACTTTGGAAAGAAATAAGCAAGGATAGTTCCGCACCTAGACTGCAATCAGCTGACGATGTCCTTTTAGTTGATTATAGTGGTAGTTTCAAAAGAAAGTGCAAGGGTAAAACAATAGTGCCAGTCCAAATTGATATATTGACTTTTTCGCTTGAGTTATACGTTGTTCAAGATTAAATGAGCGTTTGATTCTTGCTGTTAATGCCCTTTCGCAATTACAAAGTATCATTGATTTTAGTCAGGGAACGTTTTCGTTGGAACATGAAAACACCAGGGTCGTCATATCTTTGCTTCCCGTTCCAGTGCAATCAACCTTGGAGGATAGCGATGAGGAACATAATGATAGTAGCGACGTCATAGAGCACCAACACATTAATCGTGTTGAAGCTAGCGAGTTAGAGATTTTTCAAAAGGAGTGTGCCACGGATGAACAAATTATTACTGCAGTTCAGAAAGCAGATGAGTTAAATCAGCACCAGCGAAATCAGCTGCTAGATTTGTTATTTAAATATAGAGGAATATTCACTAACTACCCCGGGAAATGAAAGGGTTCGTTCATAAGGCAGAAATCAATACTACTGACACGTTACTGAGAAAACAATATCCTATACCCTACAAGGCCATTCCATTTGTCAGAAACGAGCTTCAAAAATTATTGCAGTTGGAAATCATAAAACCGAGTCAGAGTATACACAGTAACCCAATCTTAGTAGTACCTAAAAAGAACAAGCAGTTTCGTTTATGTATTGATTTACGTATGGTGAATAAGCACTCCGTATTACGACAGGTTAGGCCGGAGCGAATCGAGGATTTACTTGCAAAATTACAAGGGAAGAAATTCACCACGGTTCTTGATTTACAACAGAGTTACCTACAAACCGGATTACATCCAGATTCTCAGCCATACTTTGCTTTTAATTTTGAGGGTTTATGTTACCAATACCAACGAGTAGCATTTGGATATCGTAACGGATCATCTGCTTTGAACGAGATGATGGCATATGTTTTAGGGCCAGAATTACATACTAAAAATATCTCATATGTGGATGACAATTTAGTAATAACGAATAGTTTCGAAGAACGTTTACAGTTGTTGGGAGAAATATTTAAGAAATTCAAAGAATACGACATCACTTTAAATATTAACAAGCGTTTGCAAACACTGCGACAAAAAATTGAATGAAGGCAATTTTAATTTTTATCAGTATTTGAGACGAGACCGAGACTTTCGAGACTGGCCTAAGTCTCGTCTTGGTCTCGTCTCGATTTATAGAAGCCTATCTCGGTTTCGTCACGGTTATATAAAACCCGTCTCGGTATATTAAAGCCCGTCTCGGTATCCGTACCATCCATAACTTAAGAGAAAACTAGACTATTTGCCATCCAAAGTTGTAGGTGCGACTCTAGTTTTTTTGTTATTTTTTTTAAAGTATACTTTTCAAATAGCACCACGACATAGGAGAGAGAGAGAGTGAGAGATTTCTGGCCTCTTCAACATGTCCTTAAACGTTAATAAGGATTTTCTTACGTTTTTCGTATAATTTTAATTTATGTTTGTTTCTTATATTGTAAGTACATACAACTTGTAAAATGTAAATGCAACTTAATTTTGAATTGACTCGAAAACGCTGACGCCCTTTCCGTTGTTCTAGTAGCTAGCACGTGCGCCTTTTTTGCACGAGGTCCCACGTTTGATTCCCGACAAGAGTCCCTTACAAAATTTGAACGATTACTGTGTTCGAATTTCAACTTAATCTTTGAGTTCACGTCTCATATAACCTCGAAGCAGAAAGGGAATCCTAAACTTAAATAATTAATTAACTCGAAACCGATGAGAGTACAGAAAAAGTATCAAGTGTCCACTTGGAGGGGAGGGAAAGGATGGAAACATGGACATAAGACCATAAAACACATTATTGAAATGGCAATCAGTGATGATTGCCATAGATCGGGATTCGAGTTGGGTTGGGGCATAGAGCCTCGAAATTCCCTCTAGGGCATTTCCCCGAGCGTGTTCAATCTGAGTTACCAGAATTTTCGCAGTACTATTTTCACCCATCGTTTATTCAATCCCCCATCCCTAGGAAATCTGAAATGAGCATTGCCTCCTATCGTGCTCAATATGAACTACACGTATTTTTGCAGTACTGCTTTTCACCTCTAGCGTAATGAAATTCTTCCACGAGTAAACCTGTTATCTAAATTGTCAGTAGATACGTCCTCGACTAATATACATTTACAAGTACAGCTTTATTTTCGTATTTACTTCAACAGTTAACCGATTTCAATTGGATTATAATTGAAAATACTTATCATATAGTATAAATAAGAATACACAGTCAACTTCTTAAACACTTCGCTCCGAGGAACCGGTTTAGCGCGTGTAACAAGCAAAACCAACAGGTTAGTCGTATCAGAAATGACAAAAGAGAAAACAGAAAGGCAAAAGCAGCACAGTACTGTCTTATCGTAGGGAATATTAGAGAATTATTCCCGCATTTGAGAATTAATCATATTGTTTTTTAC